>NC_084463.1:162565868-162873493 GCF_027409185.1 Cynocephalus volans
GGCCGTGGGCCGAGGCTGGTGGCGGCAGCAGGTGCAGGCCCGGCAGGCAGCGGCCTGGGTGAGCACGTGGCAGATGAGCAGCAGCAGGAAAGGCAGGAAGCCCCCCAGGATCTCGAGCATCCGCAGGGGCAGCTCCTCGCTGTCCCAGAAGTCCAGGCAGATGACCAGGTCATACCACCAGACAGCGGCCTCAGGGAAGACCAGCCACGGCACGCTGAAGAGCGTGGCCAGCACCCAGACCGCGGCGCAGACCCAGAGGGGCAGGCGGGCCGGGCGGCGCCCAGGGTACCAGTGCGGGCACAGCGTCAGCAGGCAGCGGTCCAGGCTGAGGGCGGCCAGCAGGAAGAGGCCAGAGGAGTAGGACACCCCCCAGAGGAAGTAGTAGAAGCGGCAGGCGGCCGTCCCCAGCGGCCAGTGCCCTCCATGCTGGATCTCCAGGATCTGGAAGGCCGCTGCTGACAGGAACAGAAAGTCTGAGAGGGCCAGGCTGAGCAGGAGCGGGGCCAGCCGCGTGCCCGCTCCGTGCCGGGCCTGCGAGCCAGCCAGCCACGCCATCAGCCCGTTGGCCGGCAGCCCCAGGAGCAGCAGGGCCACCAGGAAGACTGTGTCCCAGCCACCCTGGGGGTAGGAGTCCTCATCATCCAGGTCTGTGCGGGGCCCGCGGCCGGTGGCGCCCAGGCTGGCTTCCATAGCAGTGTCCATGTGGGGTCCCCCGTGTACTGCTGGACACAGCATGGGTGCCTGGTGAATGAATGAACGCGTGAATGACTGTGTAGGAGAGAGAGGGTGCTGCGCATCTCCAGGCGAGTCACTGTCACTGTCCCTCTCTGGGCCATCATCATCACCTTTTGGGTAGTTAGTCTATGCCAACCACTTTAAATAGATGATCTCATGTAATCCTCAAACAATCTGTTTTACAGGTGGGGAAAAGGAGGTTCAGAGAGTCAGTGACTTGCCAAAGGTCAGGTGGGAAGTGAGGTGCCAGGACTCAAACCTAGACTTAACTGTTCTGCCTCATGGGATCCTAGTGTGTCCAAGTAGACTAAACCAGAGGCTTTTAAGCATACTAGTAAAGCTGTTGAATCTTGTCTTTAAGTAAAGTATTATAATAGAACTCCTATATGTATTAAAAGGACACCCCCTTTTAAAGGAGGGGAAAGCACCCTTGGGGTTCCAGGGGACATAGTTTTTTTTCTTTTTTTAAAGATGACCGGTAAGGGGATCTTAACCCTTGGTGTTGTCAGCACCACGCTCACTCAGTGAGGCAACCGGCCATCCCTATATGGGATCCGAACCCGTTGCCTTGGTGTTATCAGCACCACATTCTCCTGAGTGAGCCACGGCCAGCCCTAGGGAACACAGTTTGAAAACCACTTGGTCAGCTCATCACAAAGCCCCTTTATGCCTGGTAACCTGGGGTTCAATTGTTTAAGATTCCAAGAGGAGAGGGCTCTGGGTCTCATGGGTCCATAGGAGTCCAGGGCAGACAGAGAGTCTGAGACAGTAGGAGGCCCCTACCCCCAGGAAGTGCCACTCATGAAAGCAGGTTGAGGTCTGAGCCTCCAGGCCCTGTCAGCTGGGCCTCTTCAGCATCCTCCAGCCCCACCCAAGTCTTCTCCCGCTTCCCACAATCAGGCAGAAGGTGGCCCCCATGTGTCCCCTGAGACTACTAAAAAGAGAAGGGGCAAAAGACTCCACAGTGTGATGAGGGTGAGGTAGCTGGGAGCACCCTGGCCTGTGATCCAAGAGGCCTGCTGTCCTCAACCCACAATCCCCAGCTGGCAGAGGGGAGGGAGTTTCCCTGCGAGGGTGGAAAAAGTCCTGGTGGCAGCACAGTTAGGGGACGGTCCAGATGCCCCAGAGGACCGGATCCTGCCTGCAGCCTTTAGCCTGGTGGCCTCCCCACCCTTAGGGCTCTTCTTCAAGCAGACCCTGCTCTGAAGCTCTAGTCCCTGTTGGATCAGAGCCCTGGGCACCCCTCTGGGCCCCCCTCCGGGCCCTGGCCGGTGTGGCCTGGCTTACCTGTGAGGCGCAGGCTGATGGCTGGAAGGAGCGGGGCGTGCCTGCCTGCCCCAGGTCCAGCTGTCCCCACAGCCCGACACCAGGGCCTGCTGCATGGTGGCCGGCGGCAGTAAGGCGGGCGGATAGGAAACCCAAGCTGAGAGGACATCAATCATTCATGGGGCTGCTCTCCGGGAAACCCTAACCCTGGTCCAGTAAGGCCAAGTGACCAGCCAGGCCCCCCATCCCTGATAGCTGAACCCCCCTCACCCCGGGCCTCTCCAGCCCAGGGCAGGCTCTAGGCCTCCCACGGATCCACCTCCTCTCATATCACCCCAGTGCCCCTCAGTCTGGCATTCGAGGCCTCTGTGATCTGGCCTCTCTTCCTCGATTTCACATACCCTCTGCTCCAGCCAGGATGTCACCCCACCAGGCATCCCCAGTGGGCAGCTCGTCCTATCCTTTCACACCTCCCAGACTTTGCCACACCCTCCCTCCTGGCTGCACTGCCTTCCCTGGGCCTCTACTCAGCTAAAGCCTGCCATGTGACACAGCTGGGCTGAGTCCTCAGCTCATCAGCAGTATTCCCCCATCTTATGGATGAGGAAACTGAGGCTCGGAGGGGCTGCTCATGGCAGCCACTCTGTCCTGGTACCCCTAGCTGCCAGCTGAAGACAGTTCTCTTGACTCATCTGGCTCTGCCCTGGCCACCCCCGGGGCAGAGGGCTGGGATTAGGGCCTGGGCTGCCTACCTCACTTACCCTAATCCCCCTCAGGGCCAGATCTCAGGCCATCGGCTCTAAGAGGGGAGGTGCGTAAGCAGCTTTATAGGGCCTGAGAGTCCAGGGTGCTCAGGGTGCTGCATCTCTGAGCCCTGTTGTCCTTCCCCACATGGCCACAGAGCAGGCAAGGGGGCAGCATGACCTGGACCCCAGTTGTCAGGAGCCTCCTGTGGGGGATGTGACTCCCAAGAGGGATGCTGGGGGCGCCCCCTTGACTAGGAAGAAGAGCAAGAGGGAGCGGGGCCTCCGAGGGTCCCAGAAGGGCCCTGGCAACTCTGGGGAGCAGGCCCCTGTCCAGGGCCCTGAGGCTTCAGGGAGCAGCAAGAACCCCTCTAGGACCAAAGAGGGGCAGGGAGAGCCACCCCCTACAGCCCCAGGGCCGGCCTCTCGTCGCCAGTCTCACCGGCATCATCCTGACCCCCAGCACGATGCCGCTCAGAGGACATACGGGCCCCTGCTGAACCGCGTCTTTGGAAAGGTCAGTCGGGGCCTGGGCAGGGCTGGGTCCTGGGCAGGAGTGCGGGGAGCCTCACGCCTCTCAGGCTCAGCCCACCCTGCGCGGAAGCACTCAGGCCTCCTGCCTCCGGGCTGAGGAGCAGGGTTTCTGCAGAGTGGGGAACGGTGGGTCTCAGGCCGGCCTGAGCAGTGGGCAGAGCTCACACCCAGGGCTCCGGGGGAGCTCGAGGCCCCAGGAGCACGAAGGGGGACATCCTCCTTCTGGAGCCCACGGGACTTCAGCTGCCTTCTCCTGCCCTGGTGGGGCTGGCCCTTCCCAGGCCAGTGTGGGCAGGGGTGGAGGAGGAAGGATGGACAGAGATGTGGCTGGCCCTGGGGACATGGCGGACTATCCCCCTGCAGGACCGTGAGCTGGGCCCGGAGGAGCTGGATGGTGAGTGGCTCGTGCTGCTGTTGGGGGGCGGTAGGTGTCCCTGAGCCTGGGCCCTTGGGCCTGACCTCCCTCCCCCGCAGAGCTTCAGGCTGCCTTCGAGGAATTTGACACTGACCGTGACGGCTACATCAGCTACCGGGACCTGGGCGACTGCATGCGGACCCTGGGCTACATGCCCACTGAGATGGAGCTCATCGAGGTGTCACAGCACGTCAAGCTGCGCTGTCAGTGACTGAGGGCCGTCTGCTGGGGTGGGGGTGGGGTGGGGGGAAACCTGGCCTTGCCCGGGGACTGGGTGGCCCTGGTCTTCTTGGAGCCTCAAGGTTCAGGGGAATGATGAGGGCGTGGTGGGAGGTGGCTTCTGGGAGTCCATCAGGGGTGATGTGGGAGTGGGGGAGGGTGACAGTTTCCAGTGGAGGAGGGGTAGGAGCACAGTGGCCCCATCAGAAGTGGGGACACTGGGCCCAAGCCCTTGCCCCTTGGTGTGACGAGGTGGGCAAGCAGGGCATCTTGGTGACCCAAGGGAGGCCCCTGGGGCTCAGGTTGGGGGACCTGGCCTTGGGACACTGTGTGGCTGCTCTGCACTTTCATCCTCCCACCCCAGCCCCTCCTGCCTCTCTGGCCCAGGTGCCTCTGGCTGGGTGGTAAAGTGCTCTCTGCTGGGACTAGCCACCTGGCGCCCTCTCTCTCTCTCTCTGTGACCCTGCCCCAGACCTGTGTCCTGGTGGCAGCCGCCTGAATCTGGGTCACCCTGGAAGGAGGAATACAGCCCCTCCGGAGGCTCTGTGAGGCCTGGCATGACAGAACCCAGCTGCTCCTTGTGAACAAGTGTCCAACAGGCGGGCACTTGTGTGTCATCCTTCGCTGGTTTGTCCTTGGGCAAATACATTCTCTCCATTCCAGGACACCTGCATTTTTTCCTTACAATTTCCAGAGCGGAGATGTGACCTAGAACCATGTGGGTATTTAGTGGCCCATTTCTTTCTTTCCCCCAAAGCTGCTGTTTTGACCACTGGTGCTTTATATGGTTGAAGGCATCTCAGAACGGGGGTCGAGTGCACGGGGCTGCTTCCGAAGTGGCATTTATTGCCACCGACTGGGCTCCAGCGCTTTATGGCCATGAACTCTACCCCCACAGCTCCCCGTGGAGGATTCTCCCAGCCCCACCCCAGGACGAGGACGGGAGGGTCAGTGAGCCGCCCGATGACTTGCACACAGTGGCAGAGCCAGGATTTGAGCCCAGGCTGTCCTGCCTCGTGGTCCTGAGCTGTGTGGGATGTCCCGGCCCCTCAGCACCCACGGAACCAGCCTCCTGCCCCCCACTGTGGACGGGGTGCTCCTTCCTGGATGCAGAGCCCGGGGGTGGGGGGCACCTGGCCCTCGGGACGTTCCTCCTTGGGCACCGGCCCTCACCGTTGTGACACTCTGCCTGGGTCCGCAGTGGGTGGCTGTGTGGACTTCGACGAGTTTGTGGAACTGATAGGCCCAAAGCTGAGGGAGGAGACGGCGCACATGCTGGGCGTGCGAGAGCTGCGCTGCGCCTTCCGCGAGGTGTGGAGCCTGATCGGGGGCCGTGGTGGCGGGCTGGACGGCGTCCTTGCTGGCCTGTCACTCAGGCCAGGGCAGACAGGGGCCAGAGCCCGGCAGGCAGTGGGATGAAGGCCCAGGGATGGGTCAAAGAGGGTTTGGCTCACTCCCAGCTGGGGGATCCATCCAGGGAGGCTTCCTGGAGCAGGAGGCACTCCATCTTGGCCTGGGAGGACGGCAGAGGTTTGGACGGGTGAAGACGATGGGTAGGGGAGCATCTTGTACCCAGGAAATGGCAAGAGTGGAGCCGGGTGCAGGCAGAGGCAGCTTTGGGTGGGAGCGGCTGAGCCCTGCCTGGACCCTAGTTTGACAGGGACAGGGATGGACGAATCACGATTGCTGAGCTGCGGCAGGCAGCACCGGCTCTGCTGGGGGAGCCATTGGAGGGTACTGAGCTGGATGAGATGCTCCGGGAAGTGGACCTCAACGGGGACGGCACCGTAGACTTTGATGGTGAGTCTCCCTCCAGACAAGCCTCCCGTCCCTCCAGCATCCAGGCTGAGCTGCGGCACCTCTGGGGATCCCCGACTTGGACCCTCCCAAGCCCTGCCCTTCTATCCCGCAGAGTTTGTGATGATGCTGTTCACCCCCTGAGGCTCCAGGAGGGAGAATCTGTTGCCCCTAGGACCCCAGACACCAGCGGGACCCAGGCTGCACACTCTCCCCCAAGATGGAAGAGACCCAACAGCCCTCAGACGTCTCCTACCCCTGATAACACCTGGCCTGAGAATCTGCTTGTTATGTCCCCCACCCACCCCCACCCTTACCCCCGCCTACTTGAGTCACCTGGAGAAAATCTGCTCTCAACTGCCCACAATTCCCCAATGTGAGCAAAGATTTGGATCTCTCCAGACTCTTGGGAGGAAGGGAGTTTACCAGCACTGGCAGCATTCAAAAATTGGTCAATGTTGGAGGAGATCCCTAGTGACGTGGTGAATTGAGAGGATGGCAGGACCCCTTCCACTGCTTATGTGTGTAAAATGTTGGGCGGGGAAGGGCTGGCCGGTTGCTCACTTGGTAGGAGGGTGGTGCTGATAACAACAATGCCCAGGTTTTGATCCCTGTACCAGCCAGCTGCCAAAAAAAAAAAAAAAGGGAACTTAAAGAAAGAAAGGGATGACCCCAACTACCAAAGACAAAGAATCGAAGCTGGGGCTGCAGGAGGGAGCTGACCCTGTGAGGGTTTCAGACCTGGATAGAGGCTTGGGAGCCTGGGCTGTAACACCCACGAGAGACAGAAAACCTGTATGAGTCTGTGGAGCAAGAAATGAACCTCTTGGGTATGTTCCAGGGTCTCAAAGAGCTACCATGGTCCTGAAAAAGGGACTAAAATATATCTCCACCGACTGGCCTGAGAAAGTGGCCTAAGATACAGAGGCTCAGTCAGGGCCTTGAGTGGAAACATGTTACTCTTGAGAACCTGGAACTCCAGGGCCTGCAGCTTAAGCAGGAGTGTGGTCTATCTCCAGAGTGTGAAAAGCTGAAAAAACTTAAAAAAATACTGCTGAGAAGGGGCTCTCTTTTCAATCCAGGGCACATGGAACTTCTAAAACCAAAACCAAAACCAAAAAACCCTGTTGCTCCAAAAGATGAACTCATGACAAAAATTACAGATTACATAAGGAAACAAACCACCACAAGGATTGACTAGGCAGGTTCAAAAATGGAGAATTAGTATCTCAAAGTGTGAATACTAGAACAATCTAAGAGACCATAATATAAATGGAGAAAAAAAGCAAAGGAGAGGTGCATATGCAGTAACAGGCTAGTACGTGAACAGAACAGGAAGATTTAAAAAATAACCCACCAGAACTTCTAGAAATGAAAAAATATTGGTGGTGGAATGAAAAAAATCAGTGAGTGAGCTAAACAACAGATGAGACATAACTTAAAATTAAATTAATGAACTGAAAGCTGTATCTGAGAAATCACCCATAATGTAGCACTGAGAGATAAAAAGATGAAAAATATTAAAGGGTAGTGGTAAGTCATTAGAAGTCTCAGACAGAGAAGGTATCGAGCACAGACCTGAGGCAATATTCAGAGGTGGTGGTCAAATGTTTTCCATAGAAACTTCCACAGACCTTAAGCCTCCAGATTGAAGGAGCAAATTGAAGCCAAAGCAGGATAAATAAAAATAAGTGTGTATTTAGATACATCCCAGCGTAACTGCAGAATACAAAAAGAAAATCTTACAAACAACTTGAGAGAAAAGTCAGCTTAACAAAGATTTTTCATTGGCAATAATAGATGCCAGAAAACAACAGAGTAAATTGTTCAGTTTATTCTGATATAGACCCACAGTACAGAGAACCACCACTTCCAGAATAACTTTCTGTTTAGTTAAAAAGTGTAGTAGTGACTCTCTGTGCTGCCTGTTTGCTCACTTTCAATGAATGGCATTTGTAATTGTCTTTTTTCTGGCTGGCATATGTAATTTTTCTTTTTTCCTGTTTTGATTATATTTATTGAAACGTAATTTTATGTCTGATTAATCTGATAATATAAACTGTGGGCTTGTATTCTATATGTCTGTTTTTTATTTCATTTTTCTAGTTTTTGTTTTTATTTTTGGCAGCTGGCCAGTTTGGGGATCCTAACCCTTGACCTTGGTGTTACCAACTCTGTATTCTAACCAAGTGAGCTAACCGGCCAGCTTTTATTTTATCTTACAAAAGTATTGGGTCACGATGGATTAGAAATGAAAACTGGTCCTTTACTGCAGCTAGTTTGGGAACCATTGGTTTAGGAGTTTCTGCATCCAACGGGTGCCCCCAAAAGTGCCTTGATGTGGGGCTGAGGGTGGGGGGTCCAGGTGGGCCCGGAGAGCAGGGGACACTTAACAGTCACAGAGCTCTAAAGGCACCCACCCTGCTGGCTGCGGCAGTCACAGTGGAAAGTCCCTTCTTAACGGCACTCATGTTCTTGTGGGGGAGACAGACCGTAAACATGTTAAGTATATGAACAGCCCACACTCATTTGGCTAGTCCCTGGGTTGGCTGGCAGGGGAACCACACCAGCTCAGTTCCCCTGTCTCTCAGTGTCCCGGAAAGGGGTGTGGGCCGGGGAGCCAGAGCCCTGGGTTATGTTCCTAACTTTGCCTACAACCCACTGGCTGTCCTTGGGCCAGTCAATCCTCATCTGTAAGATGGGGCTGAGGTAATGAGGATTACAAGACCTAACCTGGCTTAAGTGCTTAGCACAGGCCTGGCGCCTTACAAGTCTGGTGAATGGTAGCTATTATGATCTCAGATTTCAGGGTTCTCAAAGATTCTGTTTTTTAGTTCCTAAGATTCTGAGATACCCAGATTTTCCAAAATTCTGAGATGGTTTATTTGTAATGTTCTGTGATTCTGAGTGTCTCTGATCACTAAGGCTCTCTGTCATGCCAGCCCGACTTCTTAGGCCCTCTGCTCCCTGGTTCTCCCAACCCCTGGGCCTGGGAAGTAGGGCAGTGGGTGGGAGGGCTGGGCCGCTGCTTCGTCGTGGCCACATTCAGGGCTGGCTGTGGCAGCCTAGGGCCCCAGAGCCAGGCTGGAAGCAGGATAGCAGCTTCCAGGCCCCAGACCTGCATCATCTCTGAGTGCCCTTGGCCAGGGCCACCAAACAATGGGGGCAGGCCACATCTGCTAAGGGCTGCAGGTGGAGGAAACAGCCTCCTCCAGGCTCACAGGGCAAAACCGCCAAGGCCCAGCTCTGCTCCTAACATGCCTCTTGACATTGGGTGACTTTCAGAGCATTGGGGCTGTCATGTGTACCATGGGGACGGTCCTAGAGGCCCTTCAGCTCCAGGGTCAGTCCTTGTCACAGCCTTTGAGGGAGGGAGCTATGGTCAGGATGGTGGGCTGGACCAGGGGTGGCAGGACAGGAGAGAGCGATTATCTCTGTACTCTTTTATTAGTACAAAACACCACCCACCCAGCAGCCCCAGAGCCCGAGAATAAGTTAAGGCACAGAGGCAGAAAGGGGCGACTTTCCCAGGCCCAGGCCTGGGTGCCCCAAACTTCCTGAGCAAACTCCCGGCGGAGCTGGGGGTTTCGAGGGTCCTGCGATGAGGGCCCGGCCGTCGCGGCGGCAGCTCACTTCTCGAAGTAGGGCAGGTAGAAGAAGTGGAAGCCCCGGCGGCCCTTGACGGCGCAGTAGATGAAGATCACGTGGTAGACTGCGGGGCGGGGCCTGTTAGCGCCGAGGCCCCGCCCCCGCCCCGCCCCGCCCGCCCCGGCGCCCGCTCGCACCTCCCGGGACCAGCAACAGGAAGCCCGGCACGAAGAAGACGGCGCTGGAGACACCTGCGGGACGGAGGGAGGGAGGCTCAGGGGCGAGGGGGTCACGGCCCGGGCGAGCCTCACTCAGCTGTAAAAGGGGCCGTTTCCTGCTGGGAGGAGGATGGGCTGGCCAAGGACCCACCGGAACGAGAGGGGTGCCGCGGCCAGGCTAGGAGGGGCGCTCACCTGGAGAGGGGGCCACTTCCAGTCCCACGCCGACCAGGATCAGTACTGCACACAGATGGAGCCGCGGGGGTTGGGGGGGACTTCCACCCCCAACCCCCAACACGGCTCAGGCCGGAGGAATGGTGTTCCCACCTGAGCTGAAGGTCCCCTGGGCAGAGACCCTCCCCAGGAAGCTCTCCAAGCTCTGTGTTTTCAGAGCAGGGCACGTGGCAGGCCCTGGGAAATGTCTGTGAAAGGAGATTTTTGTCTGCTCCTTGGTGTGGCCCCTCAGTCATTCAACAAACATTTATGGAACACCTACTGCGTGCCTTGTAGTGGGAATCCGAGATAAAAGGCAGATAAGTTCCCTGCCCTCATGGCCCTTCCTTAGTGGAGAGACCCACAAGAACCTGACATCAGGATATGGGAGGGAAGAACAGGGCAGTGTGGGAGCCCAGGGAAGCTGCTGAATCGGCCCCGGGGACCAGGGAGGGGCTTCTTGGAGACAGTGACATCTCGCTGGGCAGGGGTAGCTGTAGCGGTAGCAATAGCAGTTAATATTTATTGACCACTTACCAGGTGCTGCCAGGCACTGGGCAAAGCGTGTTACATGCATTGCCTTATTTGTCACCTTAACCAAATGAGACAGGTATTATCATAGTCCCCACTTCACCGAAGATGAAACTGAGGCACAGAAAGGGAAAGGAACTTGCCCACGGCTGCAGTTGGAAAGTGGAGGCTATCTGACTAGTGGCTTTCCTTTGGGCATCGTGCAGGCAGAAAGAGAATTCCACACAGAGGGAACCCGGAGTCTGGAGGGAACTTGAGGCTTTCTAAGAGCTTCCAGCATTTGACAAGACCAGAGAGGCAAGTGCCCAGGCCGGAGGAGTTTGGTAGGGCCTGTAACCCCGGGAAGGGATGTGGACGTTGGCAGAGGACAGTGGGTGCTGGGGAAGGTGGAGAGGTCGTGGCTGAATCCACCTTTCAGATCCAGAGTCCTGGGTCCCCAGTTAGAGGGGGGAGGTGGGAAGCTGGACTTTAGGTTCTGTGGCAAGGGGGAAGTACAGCCTGGGGGCTGGAGGGGATACCATGGACTGTGTGTTTGTGCACGACACAGAATACTTCGAAAAGGGTATGATGGGGGCCAAAACTCATTCTCTGCACCCTGGCTTAGGGCTGCCAGCTCTGCAGTCTCAGAGGAGGCATCTTTTTTGAATTCCTACAAAGGCCCTTTATGGGCCTCTGGTGGCCCCCAGACCTGACAGATGTGGGTTTAAATCCCAGCTCATCTATTTCCCAGCTGCAACCTGAGCAAGTCCCTTCATCTGCCTGAGCATGCGTCCTTGTTTCTGAAACTGGGATGGGAACAATGCTTGCCTTGCTGGGTTACTGAGAGAGAGGATGAAATGAGACAAAGCTGGTGGCCAGCACCGCCAGCCCTAGCACGCAGTGGTGCTGGGAAGTGGTAGCTCCAACCTCTGCACACAAACACCCAGAGCTGAGGCTGGGCTTTCTGGCAGAAGGCCTGCCTGGCTGAGGGGCTCTGGCCTTCCTGAAGAAGGGAGGGAGGGGGAGCCAGAGCAGCAACCACAGTTGGTCGCTTACTATGGGCCCCTGTGGACCCCAACCCTGGATCCTTTCTGGGGACTCCTCAGCCCCATAGGAGGAGGAGCCTGGGAGTCAGAAAACATCTGGCTGTGAGATCTGCCTGCTCTGGGCCTCAGTTTCCCCATCTGAGCCATGGGGGTGGGATAGAGGTCCTCATCAGCTCTTCAACTTCAGAGAAGGGGAAGTGACAGGTGCCTTGTGGATCAGGCTAGCAGGGCACTCAGCACCCCTGGCCACAGGGACAGGCATAGCCCTGAGCTCTGCTCCTGCACACAGATTCTGGGTCCTACCTCTTACTTGCTTCGTGACCTCTGTAAGGTCGGGAAAATAAATCTGCCTGCACCTGGCCTGAAGTAGACACAGAATAAGTGGTAGCGGTTACTCTTCTGTCCCCTGGTGGATTAAACAGTCTAAGTTAAAAAAAGAGGGAAAATCTTTGGAGACTTGAGCCAGGTTCCATTTTCAGCTATGTGTGATTTCCTGACTGTGTGACCAGGAACCTGGGCCTCCCCTCTCAAGGCTTCAATTCTGTCACCTGTAAAATGGGGGAGGGGTGATGGCAGCCAGCTGCCTCCTCAGGATGCTGGGAGGCTAAGTGTGCCAAGGGGGATGCAGAGCTGCACAGAAGAAGGGCAGACCCACTCATGGGCGAAGGCGGGGGGCCCTTGGGAGCACTCACCCAGCCCCAGCAGCAGAAGCAGGAAGGAGGCCAGCACTACCCGGCAGTTCTTCTGGATCAAAGGGTGTTGGGTCCAGCTGGGTGGCAGGAGAGCAGGGTGAGCATGAAAGAGGTGAAGGGAGGGGGTGAAGGAAGGCTGCGGGGGGTTAGAGCCAGGGCTGATTGTGCTGGGGCAGGGGCCACAGGCAACGTGGAGGCTGGGGGCTCAAGCAGAGCAGGGGCTCACCTGCAACAGGCATTGTAGGAGCGCTGGGTGTTGCTGCTGATGGTGCTAAAGGACCACTGGGAGCTGCGCATGGATGTTCGGCTAGAATCTCTGCAGGACAGGTGGTCCAGTGAGGGGCAGTAGGGAGGCAAAAAGTCCCTTCCAGACAGGAGTCATGATGAAGTGCATGGAATGGTGCAGGGACGATGCCTGGCCCCTGCAGGATAGTGAGCCCTGAGAGGGGACTGGGGGTGAAGATGAATTCAAGGGCTGGGGGTTTCTGCAGGATGGGGAGTGGGGAAAGCCTGGGGATGAGAGTTGGGGTTCTTGAAGGACAGATGACCTGTGGGAAGGTGGGGGCAGACCAGGTTGGGGGTGGGGAGAGGCTGGGCACTAGGGTAGGGTGGCCTTGCAAAACAGGGGACCCCATGAGGTGAGCAGGGGTCAGGCTAGGACTCCTTACAGGACAGCACATGAGACAGCTGATGAAGCCAGGTGGGGGACTGGGCAGGGTCCGTTGGGACAGGAGCCAGAGGAATGGGGCTGGGGGTACAAGGGTGGGTCCCCACCTGGCCCTAACCTGGTGCTGACTCCCCCATCTGGTTCCGGAGAGGTCTGGGCTCCATCCTCATCGTTCTCCAGGTTCTGTTCCAGAACACAGAGCTCAGAGGGATTTCTGGGCTCAGGCCCTTCCTCATTTCCCGCTCTCGGGGACAGGAGAAAAGCAGGCCCACACACAGCTGTTGCCTGGCGCCTGGCAGCTGCTCACCTGGCCCTCCTCCCTTCCCGCAGAACGGGTTTGATGATTCACAGAAACCGAAACCCAAGTAGGAAGTGGGTGGATGCTGGGGACTTGGGAGGCAGGAGTGAGCACGGGTCCCAGGGCCAGGAGATGTCCCAAGTCTAGGAATCAGGGTGGAGCTCACAGGATATTTCAGGGGCCCAGCTTGGGGGCTGTGGATTTGGGGTACCAGGAAAGGACAGACGCGGGGTTCTCAGGTTTGGGGCATAGGAATGAGGTCCAGGTCTCCAAGAAAAGGAACCTACAGTTGGTGGCAGTTCTCTAGGAAAATGGGCATTTCCGGTTTAGTGGGAATCAAGGGGTGGGCAAGGACTAGTCATGTAAGTGGGGACTTCCAGGTCTAGGGGGGAGACTGGGGTGGGGACTTCCAGAACAGAGAAAGGGGCGCAGGTTCCCTTAAGATCGTCAGGCCTGGGGCTCCGGAGAGTGTTCCCGCGTATGGGCCAGGTCTGGTTCGGATACAGAAGAGCTCCCCAAACCCTGCGGGAGCGAGGGATCAGTGCTCAGGACGGGTGGGGACTCCAGGGGGGCTCTCCAGGCGGAGCTGAGGGATGAGCTCCCGGGTGCGGGCTCTGGGCTCTGCGGCGCCGGTTGGGGACCGACATCAGAGCTGGGAGGGTCTGGGCAGGGCTCTGGACCAGGGGTCACGCGCGGGGGGCAGTCTCCTGCTCCGGCTGGGGCCTCTAGGCAGATTCTCCCCGAACTTGGGGTTCTCCAGGGCCCGGACCGCGGTCCCGCCCGGACCGGGGTGAGGTGGACCGGACCGTTCACCTGGTAGCGCAGCCGGGACTGCTTGTCCTCGTCAGCCCCCTCGAACCGGGCCCGGCGCTCGAAGTGCAGCGGCCCGAAGCGGGCGACCCCGCTGGACTCCGGCCCAGGGCCCGCGTCTTCCAGGGACAGCTCGAAGGCGTCATCGATGCTGAACTGAGGCCGGGCGGCGCTCATGACCCCAGCCCGCTCCGGAGCCCAGCGCCGCCGCGACCCCGCCCCCGCGCTGTCGTCAGGGGAGCGCAACCCGCCCGCACCCCGGCCGAGGCCCCGCCCCCACGTAACGGCCACGCCCACAACAGGCCCGCGCTGCCGAGCGCCGAGCGCACTGCTGGGCGGGGCCTCTTCCCGCTCGGAGCGCGCCAGGCTCGTGGCGCCACCCAGCGGCCGCCTGGGCGAACGACAGCCGGGCCGCGCTCGGACGCAAGGCAGGGTGGGGTGTGTCCGCGGGCGTGCAGCGGCTTCCAAGCCCCACGCTCCCAGGCCCGAGATGGGCCTCCCTCGGCAGCCCGCTCCTCGAGTGCCAAGGCGACTCTGGGCATGGCCTGTTTCTACCCCTTCTTCACCACCGCTCGTCGTGGGAGGGTTATTCTCGACCATTTTGCAGATGTAGAAACTGAGGTTTACGTGGCTGCCCTTTCTTCCAATCCGGTCTCCACGCAGCACTGAGTTTTCAAACCTATCCTTTTCTCTGTATGTTATTCTTAAATAAAATGTTTTTTAGAAGTATGCTGTTAAATCTCTCCTGTGCTTAAACCCTTGCGTTGGTGTTGCATTGTAGTCAGAATAAAATCTGTACCCACGAAGCTCTGAATGCTCTGGTGCCTGTCTGCCTTTCCAACATCATCGGGTCCCTCTCTGCCCCTTTCTCACCCCGCTCAGCCACCTTCGCCTTCTTCCGGTCTTCACAGACCAAGCTCGTTACCACCTGAGGACTTTGCACATGCTGTTCCTTATGCCTGGAACGCACTTAACCTTGCTCCTCTCACAGCTGGCTCCTGTCGTCATCTGCGTCCCTGGTCAAATGTCACTTCTCAAAGAGGCCATCCCTGAGTCTGCAATCTAAAGCCAGTTTTGCATCAAACAGTATTTACCTGAAATTATCCTATTTTACACTATTTTTATTCACCACCGTTATCTACAGTGCTCAGAACAGTGTGTGGCACTAAGTAGATGATCAATAAATATTTGTGGCAGGAATGAAGGAGTGGTTTGCTACAGTCCCTAATGCTTGCAAGTGGTGGGATTTGCACCCAGGTCCACTCAGCTCCAGAGTACTGTCCTCCTCCACCCCCACCCCCTCCACACTTCATTTCATGACCTCATGTAGAGTTGAGTCGATTCTACTTCTCAGTTTGTGACACATCATCACGGTGAACAAGGCCCCTCTCGAGATATATTAATTCATTTTCCCTCCTTCACTTTCCATCTTCCCTCCTCTTCCCTCCCTTCCATCAGACCCCATGTCAGTGTGCTTAGCCGCTTTCCTTGAATCCTGCCTGGCCTTGTATCGCACATGGCATTGTCTCCTATGTGGATGTATTTGCAATTTACAAACATGATGTCATGTACAAACTTATTTTGTAGTTTACATTTTGACATTTTTCCATTTGACACTAATGTTCCCACAGCATCTCGTTTGTTGCTTCCACTGGCTACATGCATGTTTTAACACGTTGAGCTTCCAGCAGTTTTATTATCCACCTCACTCCAGTGATGCACACTCAGGTTGACCTCAGTGCCCCCAACACATACATCACTGCCGTGAACATCCTCCTTATGGACTGTGGAGAATCTTTCCTGGAGTAGGACTTCCAGGCTATAGAGCACGTGTACCTGTGGTCTTGCAAAGTACCACAGATGCTCTCCTGAGTGGCTGTAAGACTTGACATGCCCACCTCGGGGCTTCTGATTTTCTCTCAGCACGTGGTATCATCCAGCTTTCTAACAGCTTGCCAATCTGATGAATCTGAAGTGGTGCCTCATTTTCATCTGGGTTCTGTGATGACTGGAGAGTCTGAAAAGCTCTTCAGGCACTTTTCAGCCACTGGGGTTCCCTCTTCTGTGAATTGCTATGTTTATTAGTAAAATAGCTGTATACTTTTCTTACCTTGTGGTGTACTTATCTGGTTCAAAAATCAAGATTAAACTAGCCTCATGTTGGTCAGCTTTCCTTTTTTTTCTATTTTCTGGAACAATCTTTATAAGATACAGACTATTGTTGCTTCAAAATTTGGTAGAACTTGCCTGCAAACTTGCCTGTGTTGCTAAAAAACAAAAACAAACAAGCACCTTTCTCCTTAACTCAGAGGTCCTGTGCCTCTCAGAGGACTTCTTGTTGGAAAATTAACCAGAAGGGCCCGGCCCGTGGCTCACTTGGGAGAGTGTGGTGCTGATAACACCAAGGCCACGGGTTCGGATCCCATATAGGGATGGCCGGTTGGCTCACTTGGGAGACCGTGGGGCTGACAACACCAAGTCAAGGGTTAAGGTCCCCTTACCGGTCATCTTCTAAAAAAAAAGAAAAGAAAATTAACCAGAATAAATATGTGAAGCACTTGGCACCTGGGTCACGTGAGAAGGACAACAATCCTTCACAGTTACTAGGATGGGATCAGGACAATGCAGAGGTCCCATGAAACTTCCCTTACTGGAACCTTGAAAGTGGGAGAAGACTCTTAAAGCTGTAGTTTGCAGCTAGTTTCCAGAGGCGAAGAGAAAGGTTTTGGTCCCCAGAGTACCTCATTTGTAACAATCACCTACTTCCTAATATTAATTAGGAACCTACTGTGTGCCACACACCGTGTATTCGGTGGTGATGACAGGCTCATGCCCGACTCCACACGGGGTTCTCGGTCTCCTGGGGAGCTTATGGTTCCCACAGCGACACTGACACCCTCCCTCTCCTCCTCCTCCTCGGGACTCCTTTTTTTTAAGAGAAAAACCCAGGATACAAAAGTCCCTACAATTATACTAGATACGAAAAAGAAAGAAGCCAGAAGGGAATACAAAAAAAGAACAGTTTTGGGGTGTGGCACTGCGTGTGGGCTTTTTTTTACTCTCATTTTCCTAACTGTAATGCTGTTACATCTACAGCTTTTTTTAGTTTTTGGCGGCTGGCCAGTACGGGGATCCGACCCTTGACCTTGGTGTCACATCTACAACTTTAAGGGCCGCGGTCCGGATTACTTCAATGACAACTGCTGGGGACGGTCCCGCCCGCCTTCCTGGCAGACCCAGGCCCCGCCCCTCTGGCAGATTCGGGTCCCGCCCCCAGACGTCCTCAGACCCCGCCTCTCTGACAGGCTCGGGTCCCGCCCCCAGACATTCTCAGGCCCCGCCCCCGGGCAGACCTATGCGATGGGCCTTACGCAGAGAACCAATCACCATCCACTTCCACGTCCCGTCCCTTTTCGGCTTCTGCCCTCAGGCAAAATGGCGCTAGCTCGGAAGCGGCCGAGGCGCTAGGAGTTGCCGAAGCAGGTCCGGAAGCTACCGAGCGAGTCCGGAAGTTGCCGAAAGAGAGCAGCGGAGAAAGAGGATGGCGGATACCATCGCAAGACTACGGGAGGACGGGATCCAAAAGCGTGTGATACAGGAGGGCCGAGGAGAGCTCCCTGGCTTTCAGGATGGGACCAAGGTTCGTGTCCCCTCCTGCCCTTTCCCCTCCTGCGGCGTGGTGCGCATGCGAGGCGGGAGGAGGCCTTAGGCGAGAGGTTGCGCATGCCCAGGTCGCAGCGGCCAGTGACCCCACCGCTCCCATGCGGAGCTCGACGCTGATTGGTCTGAATTTAAGTGGGGGACATTTGGGTGCATCTGCCCCGCCTCCTGGGTTGACCTCCGGGTTGTCCCGAGCAGGTTGCGGGTGGGGTGGTGGTGTCTGAGCTCAGGGCTTGGGCGGACCTGGCGCTGGAGGAAATCTGGGACCCGGGAGTGGCCCCGCAGCACGTGGTTTTCAAGGTTCCTGATCTTTTATGGATGGAAAGGCCTTCTGAAGACTCTTAGGCCAACCCCGATCGTTTAGATGGGAAACTGAGGCCTCGGATCGCGCAAACCCAGAGAACTGACCCAGAGACCAGGTCTGCCAGACCAGAACACTTTGGCAGCTTTCCGACTGCTCTAGGCCTCGCTTGGGACAGATGAGGGCTGGGAAGTAAAGAACGTCCTGCCTTCCTCCTTTCCATATATCCATGTCCCCAGCTCCAGCCTCTCCGACCCCCTCCCTCAGACATCTCCAGGCTTCCCTGCTTCTGCTCCTGGAGTGCCTCTCCCAGTTGCCACTTGTCTGTAGAGTAGGGAGCTTCCCAGGGCCACCCCCCATGCCCAGTAGAGTAGTCAGGCAGAACAAGCATATTGAACGAATGAAGATCCTGGCTGGTGTCAGGGACACCGAAAGTAAGAGCTACTGTGAGTGAGCGCCTGCTCCGCGGCCAGCCCTGTGCCGAGTGTGAGAGCAGAGGGGAGCTGCATGGCTCTAGTGACCATTTGTAACACAGGAAGAGAGGGTGTGTGGTGTAGGTGCATGCCCCTTGGGCTGGGGGGTTGGTGGCCTTGGAAGAAGGGCCTTGCAAGGGAGATCCTGGACAAAACAGACACCAGAATGAGACAGTATCATAAATGTAGTGAAGATCTGTGAGCAATGGCACCCAAGGAACAGGAACAGGTAATGTTAAATAACCAATCACCGGCGTTGATTGAGTGCTTACTATGTGAGCATTGTACTACCTGCTTCACAAGTTCGTTTCCTTCATTTCCTACAACGTGAGATAGGTACTATTCTTGATTGCATTTTACTGATGTGGAAACCAAGCTCAGAGGATCAGCATAGTGCGGCAGTTAAGAGTGTGGGCTCCTCTAACCATATCCTGTTGAGGTGGAGTCTTAGGTCCTCTTCTCTCTGCACTTACCCCAAGATGATCTCATCCAATCTCATCTCTTTAAAACTCTCCATGCTGGGATTACTCCCAAATACATATCTCTGGCCTTTACCTCTCCCTTAACTTGGCATCCAGCTCCCTACTCCCCATCTCCACCTGGATGTCTGGCTGGCAAGTGAAACTCAACCTGTTCCACCCGAGCCTTCTCTATCTCAGTTAAGGGCACCTCCAATCTTCTGGTTGCTCAGTCCAAAAACCCTGGCGTGTTTGTGGTCCTGCCATTCTCTCACATCCCGCAGCAAATCCTCCAAATCCAGCCTGGAGCTGGACACTTCTACCATTTCTGCCATCACCATTCCGCTCCAGGCCACCCTCATCTGTGCCCTAGTTTTTTGCAGGAACCTCCTAACTCTGCTTCCTGTCTCTATCCTTGCCCCTGTATAATCTGTTCTCATCCCAGCAGCAGAACCCACATCAGAGCATGTCCCTCTTCTGGTTGGAGCCATCCAGAGGGTCCCATCTCAGTCCTCACCACAGCCTACAGGCCCTGCGAGGCCCATCCCTGCTGGCCCTGTGACCCCATAGCTCACCCTTCTGCCATGCTGGCCTTGCTGCTTCTTTAACATACCACATGCTGCCCCACTGCAATGCTTTTGCACTTGCTGTTCTTTTGGCCTAGAAAGTTCCTACCCCAGTATCTGCCTGGCTTGCTCTCTTCCTTAGTCACTTCCAATCTCTGCTTAAGTCTTGCCTCCTTAGAGAGTCCCCCTCACCACTGTTTAAACTAAGCCTCCTTAGCAAAGCACTCACCTGACAGCACATTGTTTTGTTTGAGGCCCATCTCCCTCCTCTGGAAGTTCCACATGAGCTCCACGGGGCCTGGGACTTTTGTCTGTTTTTGTTCACTCTGATGTCTAGCACAGAGCTTGGGCACAGTAGGTACTCAGTAAGTATTTGTTGAAGGAACGATTGGAGTCAGACTGCTTGGGCTCTTGTCCCTGCCTAGACACCCACTAGCCAGCCATGTGACTTAGACCCCTTACTTCCCACTGGGGTGGTAGGGTAAAGCCAGGTGTAAGATCAAGTGGTGACCCCTGCAGGAGCCCTGTCCCTTGTGCCAACTGTAGGCTGGGGGTTGGACTTGTCCTTGGGGGTCAGGTGACAGTATGAGCCCTTGTCTGATCTCACATGTGGCCTGCAGGCCACGTTCCACTACCGGACGCTGCACAGTGACGATGAGGGCACCGTGCTGGATGACAGCCGGGCACGCGGCAAGCCCATGGAGCTCATCATCGGCAAGAAGTTCAAGCTGCCTATTTGGGAGACCATCGTGTGCACCATGCGTGAAGGGGAGATCGCCCAATTCCTCTGTGACATCAAGGTCTCTGTCCTGCACCTGTTTGCAGTGTCTGTCCAACCATGCCTCATTACCCATCTCTAAGGCCCTTGCCCTGACTAGGCCACCACCAACTCCAGACCGCCACGTCAGTCTCCTGATTGGCGTCGTGGCCTCTGTTCCACCTTCTTCTGTCCATTAGCCAGATTGCAGACAGGGAGCTCATTCTTAAATGCGAATGACCTGACACCCGTTTGCTTCAGACCTCTGTGGCTCCACGGGCTGGCTGGGTAGCTCAGGTGGTCAGAGTGTGGTGTTATAACACCAAGGTCAAGGGTTCCAAAGCAAAACAAAACAAAAACCTCTATGGCTGCTGGTCACCATCAAGATAGAGCATAAGCAATGGCTGCTTGCTTCGCCCTTCAGCGTCTGGCCCCTGCTAGTCTCCCCTTCTCGTCAGCCTCTCTGTCTTTCCTTCCCATTCTCGTTTTTAGTCAAGATCCTTTCTCATGCTTCAAAGCTAATTCCTGGGTCCCCCCCCACCAGGAAGCTGTCCCTGACTGCTAGTGGTTGGCTTGAACCCCTCCTGTGGGTCCTCCAACCCTCATGCCCTGCATGGCCAGGATCTTGTTTTCTGCCTGGTCCTATCTACTGCAGAGCAGGGATCTGGCCTGTTGACCTCTAGCTTCAAAGTGCCCCCATGGGCCAGCCCAGAGCCAAGACTTAGGAAATGTGTGCCGGACGATGTTACCAGCAGTCAGCCCCCGTGCACACAACGGGAGAGTGGGAGGAGTTATAGACTGGGGTGGGAGTAGACTGATTCCCACCGTCCCAGAAGCTTTTCCAAGTGAAAGTTTAGACACTAGGTCCCCTATTCCCATCTCCCTTAAGGTTTTTTTTTTTTTTAAATTTATTTTTTAATTAATTAATTATTTATTTATTTTAAAAGGTGACCAGTAAGGGGATCTTAACCCTTGGCTTGGTGTTGTCAGCACCACGCTCAGCCAGTGAGCCAGCCGGCCATCCCTATATGGGATCCGAACCCATGGCCTTGGTGTTATCAGCACCGCACTCTCCCGAGTGAGCCACAGGCCGGCCCTCCCTTAAGGGTTTTGAAGTTGCTGCTGTGGGCCCAACTCTGAGATAGGCCCTGAATGGGGTGGGAGTGGGGAGCAGGAGAAGGAAGAGGTGCTGGGAATAGAATGTGGGAGGCCCCAGTAATGGTAAGGAGTCCAGCTTGTGGCCTGCATCCCTGGGAGGAGAGGAGGAGGCAGAAGTAAGAATTCCACTGGACCTGTAAGGACGGGGAGGACAGAGATTGATGGTAGGAGTGTGTGTGTGCGCGAGGTGGGAGGTGGGGTGGGGGCTTGGTCTGGTGGCCAGAGAGTATGGCAGAAGCTGGGGACTTCACTGGGAGAGAGGGCTGAGAGGCTGGAGTCCTCCTCCTGTGTTTCAATGGGCTGGGGGGCCCTGGGCCAGTTGCTGCCCCACTCTGGGCCTTGGTGTCGTTTCTCAGATGGTGGTGGGAGAGGGGGCTAGGCCTCTTGGACCCAGTGACCAGCCAGCCCACACTGATAGAGCCTCTGGCGCCCACTTGCCCTCCTGCAGCACGTGGTCCTGTATCCACTGGTGGCCAAGAGTCTCCGCAACATTGCTGCGGGAAAGGACCCCCTGGAGGGCCAGCGACACTGCTGCGGCATCGCACAGATGCATGAGCACAGCTCTCTGGGCCATGCCGACCTGGATGCGCTGCAGCAGAATCCCCAGCCTCTCATCTTCCACATTGAGATGCTTAAGGTGAGAGGCCGCTGAGCCCCGGGCACCTCCCCAGGCCACCACTGCCCAGCCTCAGAGCAGGTACCGGCTCTGCCTGCCTGCCTGCCCGGGGGTGGTGGTGTGATCATTGGCTGGACTGTTGGGGCATGGGGGACAGGTACAAGAACATCTCAGCGGGATCCTGGCAGTCCCCCTGGGTCTCCCTCCTGTGGCTCCTCTTCCTCCTCCAGGTCTCAAATACACCTCCTCCAAGAGGCCTACCCAGCCCAGCCCACCTCCTTTCTTCTCTGCCCCTGAGCTGACCATTTCCTTCCCAGCCCTGCCATGCTTTGAAGTCACCAAGGAGTTTATGTGTTGCCTCGTCCATCTGGGGCATCTTCCCATGGAACATGAGCTCTGTGAGGCAGGGATTTTCACCATCTTGTCCACTGTTCTGTTCTTAGTACCTGGCACAGTGCTGTGCATGTAGGAGGTGCCACAGAAATGTTTGCTGACTGGTCAGTGCATGAACTAGTGACTGCTTCTGGCATGTGATGTCTGGGGGCCCGGCCAGCCTGGATGCTGTCGGCCCTGCCCCGGGCCCGCTGTGATCTGGCCTGTGCCCCGGCAGGTGGAGAACCCTGGCACGTACCAGCAGGATCCGTGGGCAATGACGGATGAGGAGAAGGCAAAGGCAGTGCCGCTCATACACCAGGAGGGCAACCGTCTGTACCGTGAGGGGCATGTGAGGGAGGCTGCCAGCAAGTACTACGACGCCATCGCCTGCCTCAAGAACCTGCAGATGAAGGTGCTGCCCGCAGCTGGCGGTGGGCAGTAGAGGGGTGAGGTGGAGCCAGGGGTCTCGGTCTCAACCTCTTTTCCCCAGGAGCAGCCTGGGTCCCCTGACTGGATCCAGCTGGACCAGCAGATCACCCCGCTGCTGCTCAACTACTGTCAGTGCAAGCTGGTGGCCGAGGAGTATTACGAAGTGCTGGACCACTGCTCCTCCATCCTCAACAAGTATGACGGTGAGCGCCAGGTACTGGGCAGCCAGGACAGCGGCCTTCTCCCCCCCGTCACCACTGGGCTCTGGGGCTCAAGACCCAACCTTTGACATCACCCATTCTGAGCTCCCACAGGAGCCCAATCAAATGTCCCCCACCCAGGCAGGGCCATGCCTCTGTTGTGCCAGTGAGTGAAGCGTGAAGGGTATCATTGGGGTGGGGGCAGGTGGCATCCCCAGGTCAGGAAGACCTCTCCCCTGTGATGGGCCCATGGTGCCAGGAGATGAGGTGCTGGTTGACACCCCCTCATGCCCTTGCATGTCTGCTGTCCACTGCCCTCCCCTGCAGACAACGTCAAGGCCTACTTCAAGCGGGGCAAGGCCCACGCGGCGGTGTGGAATGCCCAGGAGGCCCAGGCTGACTTTGCCAAGGTGCTAGAACTGGATCCAGCTCTGGCACCCTTGGTGAGCCGAGAGCTGCGGGCCCTGGAGGCACGGATCCGGCAGAAGGATGAGGAGGACAAGGCCCGCTTCCGGGGCATCTTCTCCCACTGATATGGCCATGTGGCCCTGCCCTACCCCGCCAAGGCCACTGCTGCCGCTGCCCGCTTGGCTGCTCCTGCTGGCCTGTGCTTCTCTGTATATAAAGGCCTTATTTATCTCTTGGGTTTGCCGAGCTGGTCTCTTTGGAGTGCCAGGTCATCACCTGCATTTCCTGGCACTTGGGTGACCCTTGGGAGGAAAACGGTCAGGGTTCTCATCCTTGCCCCCCTTCACCAGCTCTGAGACCTGTGGGCCTTGGCATCCCTGATGGAGAAATGAGGATGACGAGCTGTCACAAAGGAAGTGTCTCTCGCCAGTAGGGCTGGGGTGCCCCATGAACCTCTCATCTTAAGCGGGACATAAAACGGGTACAAGCCAGGTAGCTTTGTGCCTAAGTGAGGGGGTCCCCCAGTGCAGCCCTTCCCCTCTAGCCGCTGGCCCCATGGTCCCTCAGTGAGAAGCTGTCTGGGCTGAGGGTGGCTCCTGCCAACTCAAAGCCTGGCTGAGGCGGGAGGGGTCGGGATGGGGTGGGCAGACAATCTGGGAAGAGGCCTTGGGAAGAGCAAAGGACAGAGCCCCCACCCTGGCCCTGCCCCGACCTGCTGCATGACTCTAGGCAGGTCCTGGCCCATCCCTGCACTTGTGTCCCTGGCTGCCCTGTGACACCAGGCAGTAAGCAGTCGGGTGGGATGCCGGTGGTGTTTATTTTCATGGGTTTACACATACTGGAAAAGCCTCTGGGCCCTTGCCCGTGCCATCCTCCCTTTGCCGGGCTGGTCCCCCACATGAAAGAAGTAACGCTTCAAAAGGCAGAGCGTGGGGACGGAGCCAAAGACCCCAGCCTCCCACACGCTGCTGCCTGGGCCCCCAGGTGTGTCAATAAATAACCCAGGTCCAGCCACAGTGTGGGCCTCACTCTTCGCTGTCCAACTTGAGGCTGACGCTGCGGGCCTTGCCCCGTGCCAGGGTGGTGGGCGGCGTCCCCGGGGCCTCACGCTCCACCTGGCTGGGGCCCCTTGAGCGAAGCAGCTGGCTCTGTTTGCGGAGGAAGTCCACAGGGGCCGCCACGCCATAGCTGCTCTTGGCCAAGGCAGCCCTTGCAGGTCCTGAGGGGGCATGAGAGTGGGAGCCCGCCTCCAGCTGGCCCAGGTGGGCCACGTAGCCATCTGACAGGAACTGTGGGCAGAGGTGGGCAGGGCTGAGGGGACAGCTGGCCTAAGGCCTACGTGCTACCCTCTCCTGCCTTCCTGAGGCAGGGCGGGGGAACTGGGTAGTGCTGGCTGGATGACAGGCCAGCTGCAGCCCAGCCTGAAGCCTTCTCAATAGATAGGAACCCCAGGCTGGAGCCCCTTGGCTCTACTACCCCCACCCATCTGAACCTCAATCTCCTCATCTGTAAAGTGGGATCTTGGAGGGAAGATAGCAGCTAACATTTACCTAGCACTTGCTTTGTACCCAGCCCTGTGCCTGTTGATGTGTAGTAAATGATGTGATCTTCGTGATAATCTGATGAGGTCAGTGCCATTATCATTTCTATCTTACAGACAGGAAACTGAGCCTCAGAAAGGTCAAGGCCATGGTGGAGTGGAACCAGCACTGGAGGTCTCGAACACACTCCAGCCTGGCTTATCACCTCTGGTTTGCTGGGCGGCCCAGCAGTTCCAAGCTGCTCATGACTCCTGTCCTAGGAGGAGCCCCGCTTCCCTGAGGCCGGTGAGGCCTCCTCACATCTGCCCCTGCCCCCCGTTAACCCCCGGGGCGTCTTAACACATGGCTGGTCCTCATGGCCTCAGACCCAGGCTCCTGCTCCCTGGTGGGTCCTGGCACTTGGCCCTCACCTGGCACTGTGCCTGCAGCTTCCGCACAGCGCGGCCCACGATGTAGGTCTGGCTTGGGGACAGGCCCAGCGCCGCGTATACAGCCACGTCTTTGGGGGACCCATAGCCGGCCACGATGTTCAGTTCTACCTGTGGCGGGAGAGGCCACTCAGCCGCCCCGGGGGGCGGAGCATTGCGGCGGGGGGCGGGGTCTGCTGGGCTTCCCCAGTCAGATTGTTTTAGGGGCGGGGCTGGCCAGACGGAGGCGGGGACAGAAGGTCTAGTCACTGACCAGGGCGGGACCAAGCGAATCTCCTCAGGAGGGACCCAAGGATAAGGGGCCCCTCGGGCTACAAGGGCAGGACCATAGGGGACTTTACAGTCAGAAAAGGTCCGGGGATGGGGGAGCAGATGGGCTGTCGTACGGCCCGGGGCGAGAGCAAAGTGGGGACCCTCCCCAGCCGCCACACCTCCTGCACCAAGCTCTGCAGAAACATCGCCTTCTGGCGCAGCGGGTCGTGGGTGAGTCCGTCGCAGAAGGAGACGACGCCGTGAGGGAAGTTGTGCTGGGACAGCCAGGCCACCACGCGGTGCTTCTGCATATCAGGCCGGCCCGTTACATACACGATCAGGTAGCCCGCGTCCTGCCAGTGCCTGCGAGGTGGGGACGGTGGTCAGCTCCACCGGTGGGCGATGGGGCCGGTCACCGCGCCGAGCTGCGTGGTGGCGGCTCCTACCTGACCACGTCCACGGCGCCAGCGCGCACCTTGGGGTCGCTGCCCATGATGGAGACGCTGGCAGTGAAGGAGCCGTCGATGCTGAAAACCACGGCCTCCGTGCCACGGGCCACCACCGTCAGGCAGCACTCGGCGTAGGTGTGGTCGCCCCTGCGGCCCATGGGAGGCGTGACTGGTGCGGGGCCAAGCCAGATGCAGCCCCGCCCCGCCCCGCGGAGGCCCGGGTGCCCGTGCTCACCTGACCACCATGCGCACCGGGTAGACGCCGATGCCCAGGGCGCGCTCCGGGGGCACCGGGAACGTGAGGCGGCCGGAGCTGTTGGTGACCTCGGTGCCGAAGTGGATCCACTTGCCTGACAGTGGCTGAGTCATGACGTAGACGTCCACCTGGCGGGAAGAGGGGGCAGGAAGGCCCGTGGGGGCGGAGCCCTGGGGCACCCCCTAACCCTGCAGGACAGCAGAGGTGGGGCGGGGGGCGGGGGCGGCCGGGGACGCAACGCGCTAGACAGGAGGGGCCGGGAAGACCAGGGGCCGGGCCTCCGGGTCCTGACCTTCTCTCCGGTGAGAGTGACCACGTCCAAGGGCCCGTACATGAAGCGCGCGCTCAGCACCTGGGGGCGGCCCTCGCACACCACCGTGTCGCTCGCCCGGTGGTTGGAAGTGACGTTCTGGCGGGAGGAGAAAGCGTGAGCCCAAGGCCAGGAAAGATGGGGATGCTGCGGGAGCTGGGGGCGGGCACGGGCTTTCACGCCCGGGGCGGCGCCTGGAGGAGGCCCTGGGCCGTGCGCCTCTGCGGCCCCCCGGGGCGGGGAGCGGCTGGGTGCGGACTGCGGCTCTGGGGGACAGAGGCAGAGGAGGCGGGTGGGGGTGAGCGCAGAGCCAGCCCGACTTGAGCGGAGGTCGGGGGGCCGGGGAGGAGACCCGCGGTCCCGGACACAGGGCTGGGGCGGGGTGCGAGAAACTGCGGGCCGGGTGGAGGCGCGGCCCGGCCGCATCGCGCGGGGCGCCTACCCGGATCTTGACCTGCGTGCGTTTGCGCTGCCACTTCTCCCTGGGGAAGGCCGGGCTGTACATGGACGGCTCCTCGCACTCGGCCAGCTGGGGCCGCTCCTTCTCGATCACCTGCGCAGGACACGGGGCGTGAATGGGGCGGCGGGGACGGGAGTGGGGCTGCCCTCCCCCGACCCACTAGTCCTCGTCCGGTTCCCATTTCCCATCCCACGTCCACGGCGCACCTGGCGCAGGATGAAGGCCACCACGTCCGCCGACTCCCAGTAGCTGGCGTGGAAGAGGTGGGGCAGCGTGACGGTGGGAAAGGCGGTGAGCGCCTCGGGGCAGTACAGCGAGTAGTCGATCCTCTTGGTCCCCCACCAGCGCTCCAGGACTGCACGGCCACGGCAGGCAGTGAGTCAGGGTGGCCTCCTGCCCGTGCCCATCTGCCCAGCCCTTGGGTGCGCTTCCCTCCCTCCTTTCTGCCAAGCCTGCTTTTTGCCAAGTCCAGGCTGGGTGCTGGGGGAGGGGGGGTCCCCAGTAAATGCTGGGGAAGGGGCCTTTCAGCTGGGCTTTGGCAGTGGAATAGGGCCACCCATCCTGCCCCCATAAGCACCCCCCCACCCCCTGGACTGCCCAGGCCAGTGGCTGGCCGACTCACTCTTAACCACCTCACTGGTGCTGCTGGGGGCAGCTGGCTGGGCCGGTGGCTCCGTGCCTAACTCACTGCCCTTCCAGAAGGCACCGCTGGCCGAGGTGGGCGTTGAGGGCACCAGCATCTCCAGCTCCTCCAGAAAGAGGCCTGAGTGGGTCTGCAGAGTGTCGGCTGGGGAGGAGGGGCAACCTCAGCAGCAGGCTGGGCCAGGTTGCCCTTCTGTCTTCTCACCCGGGGTCCAGGACAGCTCAGCCACCATCGTCCTGCCAGCCCACCCTGGTCAGGTCTTGGCTGTGGCTGCAGTGCCCCACATCTGGGTGCAAGTGAAATGTGGGGGACATTCTCTTTTCTTAGCTCACTCCTGCAGCCAGCTGCATTCCTGCCAGAATGCCTGTCACCACCTCCCCAAATGCATGCACACCCATGCCCAACACAGGCCCGCTTGTCTCACGGGGCCACTGCGTACCGGCTGCATGCTTCCCGGATACGTGGCCCATATCACTGCCCCATTCTGCCTCCTCTCTCTAGTTTAGTCACCACCACTGCCCCCTACTCCTGGGCACAGAAGGTCAGAAGGTCCTGGGGATCCAAACCCCCCAGGGAAGGACTCCCTGGTCCTGGGAGTGGTGACATGAGAGGTTAGCCGTGATGTGGGAACTACCACGTATCTTCTGCTACCTCCTTCCTCCCTGGCGGTGCCCTCCTCCTCCTTCCCTTTATCTTGCTTGGGGGTGTACCCAGAAGCAGGGATGAGCCATCTCCCAGGGGGAACTTCTGATAGCGGGGTACAGCCAGTGGGGCGATGGCCTGGAACTTGGGGGCCAGCAGAGGCTCGAGGCGGGAGGCACAGGGGTCGGCCGCGTGGAAGAGGTTGTAGATCTGCTCGCAGGCTGGGCGCATCTGGGCCACTGGGTACCCAGGAGACAGAGAAAGGTGGGAAGGGGTTCAGCTGGGCATTCTGGAAGGCAGGGGGTATGGAAGCAGCACCTTGACATGCTGTGTGACCCTGAGTCAGCACTTCCCAAACTGCACTCCCTGGGAGGTCACTAGGGTCCTGCTTCACATGACACAGGTCCCTTGGCTAAGAGATCAGAGCCTTCAGTTGGCTGCTGTGGTTCAGGGTGAAGCATTTCCTGCACAAATGGACCTCTTCTCATGCAGAACATCTCGTGTGAAGTTCCTCCCAGTGCACTTTGGGAAACTTGGCCGAGGCAAGTCACTTCCTTCTGGGCCTCAGGTTCCCTTTCTCTAGCCAGGCCACTTAACTTGTACCGTGGGGAATAGCAATAATAATGCAGAGTCTTAGGTGAGATGAAAGGCCAGAGGAGAGAAGAGACGCAGACAAAAGACCGGCAGTGCCCCCCGCCCCCGAGGGCTCACCCTCCAAGGCAGGCATCACGGTTTTGCGCAGAGCCAGCACCAAGCCCAGTGGGGAGCCGAAGAGGAAGAAGCCGGAGACCTTGAAGTCGAGGCGGGCAGCACTGGTGGGGCCATCGGGAGCCTCGGAACTGGCAGCGGGAGGGCAGGAGGCTGTGCTTGCCCGCCGGGGCTCCCCGGAGGAAGCAGTTGCAGCGGCTGCCTGCAGGCTGGGGGGGAGGGGAGTGCTCAGCGCTGGTGCCTCCGATGTCCAGCACCTGCCCAGGGCAGGGGTGGTGGTGCAGGGATGTCACCTGTTCTGAGAGCCCTCAGGCTCAGGACCGGCCAAGTCGCTGGAGGTGCGCTGGGCAGGCAGGGCTGTGGGTTCTGGGCTGGCCCGACCCAGCCCCTCCACCCCATCTGCCAGTGGGTCCCGCACCGGGCCTACCTCCGGGGAGAGCAGCTCATTGTTCTAGATGGAGCAGAGAACAGAAACATCCTTAGGCCTGGAGACCATTCAATTTCTACTTATCTGGAAGTGAAGAGAGGCTTGGGGGATGAGCAGGGCAGAGTCCCAGAGGAGACAAGAACTAAGGAGGCAGCAGAGGTCACATTTCAGGGGGCAGAGGCACAGAGGTGGAGAGAGAAAATCCCCCTCCTGAGGAGGCTGGGTTTGGTCACACTGACCATGCTCCCACGGCGGCTGCTGCCCCGACTCCCGGTGCCCATGCTGGTGCTGTGGCAGAGTGCGTCAAAACCCAGGATGCCACCAACGCCATCTCCAATCAGCACCACCTGGGAGAGAGGGTGGGCATCACGGAAAGAGGCCTTGGCACTACACTGGCGAGGCCACAGCTGGGGCTGCAGTGGAGGGCAGCTGAAGCATCGCTTCCCAGAAATGTCCCTGACCCCTGACCTGCCCGCAGAAGCCGGTGCCCTCAGAGGAGCGCAGAAAGGCCGCGTACGTCTGGTTGGTGCGGGCGATGACAGTGGCCACCGCACCCTGGTAGCGGGAGGATGAGGTGGCCAATAGTGGCAGGGCAGCCAGTGGAATGTGGTCCTGGGAGCGGGACAGGCTGTCACCGTCGTGGCTGTAGGGGCTCAGGCTGCAGGAGGAAGGGGTATGGTGGGTGGGTGAGGGGCCTCCAGCCTCAGTACTGCCACCCATGTCCCCTTGGCTGGCAGGCAAGCCCTGGCACCATGGGTCCTTTGTGGGGAGTGTCAGCACCCAAGAGGCACTGGAGGTGGAGCCATTGACCAGAAACAGGTCCAGCCATGTCAGTGATTGACCCAGGTGTCTGGCTTCCTGACCCTGACCCCTCCCCACATGGCATCTCCCTGATCTGAGAAGTCAGCGCCTTGGGGACCCTGTGTGTCCCCCGCCTCTCCACCCCTGGTCAGTACTTGGAGACAAGGGCATAGGCGGCAGCGCAGATGGGTGGGCAGGGCACCAGTCGCAGTGCCACATGGCCCAGGGCCTCAGGGAAATGGATGCGGGTGATGGCCTCGAAGGCTGAGCTCAGCGTCTGCACGTCCGCCTGCTTGGAGTTGGCGTCTCCAGGACCCAAGTCCAGGATGTTGCCGCTGTGCAGGATGAGGAAGAGGGCGTGGACTGCGCATGCCTCGGCCCCCAGCTCCACGGCTCCATCCGGGCCCTGTGGGGTGCAATGGGGTGCTGGGGTGTCAGAGCAGTGGCTGCAAGGGCAAGTGGGCAGAACGTCTACGTGGGGTGGCCTGACCCTACTTGCCTCCGAGTCCCTGGGTGCTCGGGCCCCGTCCTCCATGCCTTTAGCTGCCTCAGTTCCACAGTCTGTAAGGCAGGGGAAAGCCAGTGAGGGGACCGAGGTGACCAGTGGGATCCCCTTATCTGGCACAGCCCCAGCCGCCCCATCTCCCCCCCACCTTCTCCCCGCTCCAGCTCTTACAGGTCATCCCGCATTTCCAGGCCTTTGCCCGAGCTGCTCCTGCATGGTCAGGACTGCCTCTCACACAATGCCTATGGCAAACTTCCAGTCCTGCCCTGTCCTATGTGGTGGCCACCAGCTGCATGTGGCTATTTACATTTAAATGAATTATAATACAATAAAAAATGCAGTTCCTCACCACACCAGCCACATTTCAAGCGCTTGAGAGCCTCGTGTGGCTAGTGGCTACTGTATCGGGCAGCACAGATCGGGAACATTTCCATCATTACAGAAAGCTGGACAGTGCTGGTCCAATCCTTCAAAACCCAGTGTAGACAACACCTCCCACAGGAAGCTTCCTGGACTCCAAATTAATTCCTCCCTTCTTTGTGCTACGTCTGAACCTCGACTACACTCTAATCATCCACCCGTCCATTATCCACTCGTTATTCATCTGTGTACTTAATGAGCACCCTCTCCAGACTGACATCATCTTAATGGACCACATTAAACTTATGACTGAGTTGTTCTGAGTCCCAGCTGCATATGGGGTCTTTACCTGGCACCCCCTCTGCCTCTGTTGGGGAGGCAAAGGCGTCAATGAAGTCATTGGAGTTCCACTTGGTCATCTCTTTGGGGAAGACTTCATCACTGTCCGAGAAGCCTTCTGAGGGGACAGGGGGCTGTATTTAGGGGTGGGAGGAGCTGCTCAGGCCCCCTCCCCACAAACAGGGCCTTGGTGCTGACCGTGGGCATCAAAGAACTCCTCTTCGGAGCTGTTCTCAGAGTCCCGGGCAATGTTCTGCATGCGCCACTCGGACAGGCTCTGGGGAGACACACCCCCTGCAGGGCAGGCTCAGCCTTAGCCTGGAAGCCCAGCCTGGGGAGGGACGCTCCCTCCCATCCCTGTGCCCTGCCTCACCTCCGTGTTGGGATGAGTAGGAGGAACGAGAGGATGAGGACCATTGCTTCCCAAAGCTGGTGTCCGGGGAGGCATCGGGGTCAGGGGGCGCCTCGGGACCATCGGGGGTGCCAGTGTTGCTGGCCCCAGATCGGGCCTCAGTGCTTGGTTTCCTGGGGGGCTGGGCCTCGGGCCCTTCACTGCTCGAGTTGCACTTGGCCATGCGCTGGGCCAGCATGCGGGCGGTCTCCTCCTCCAGTGCCCGGATGTCAGCCATGCTCAGCTCTGTCCACTCGTCCTGCCAGCACCAGGCCTGGCGATGGGCCCGCAGCATCACTCGACGCAGACCTGCAGATGCCCGGGCATCATAACCATGCCCCCCTTCTCCCTGCCACCGCAGCCGGCCCTCAAGGTTGGGTAATGGCTCCCCTGGGCACACCACCCACCCAGAGCCACAAAGTAGGGCAGGGCCAGCGCTACCCAGGGGATGGGAGTGGAAACAGGGCATTTGTTTTCTTGCCCCTCTTCTCTCCCTACCGACTGTCTCTCCTAACTGTTTGGACACCCTGACTCGGAGCACAGACCCCACCCCATCACTGCAGAAGCTGGAACCACTGCTAGTTCTTGCTTGCTTTCAGCTGGCTTCCTGCTGACTTCTGAGAAGTTAACAATTAATTAAGGCATTAACAGTTAATGAAATTGTTGATGGTTAATGAAGGTGTTAATGGAAGTGTTGGCACTCAATGGAGGTTGAAGAGAAACATGATACCCATTTTGGGATATTTTCATCTTAATCAGAGGAATAAAGCTAGAAACTCTTAAATTTCTAGGAAATAAAGTAATAATGGTTGAATTATAAACTTCTGGAAGGAAATATATCAGAATCTTAATAGTTGTTATGTGTGGGTGATTTTAATTTTCTTATTTGTGCTTTTTGGTATTTTTCCAAATGCAAGACAAGGAATGTGTATTACTCTCTAACCTAAATTTTCTCATCTGTAAAATGGGAATAATAATAGTCCTTACCTCATGGGGTGTTGTGGGAGTTAAAGATCTTGCACAAAAAGTGATTAGCAAAGGATCTGGTATGTTGTGATCACTCAGTCAATATTAGCTCTTACTATCTGGCCCAACCTCTTCATTTATAGAAGGGAAAATTAAGGTGCAGAGAGGGCCAGGGGCTTGCTGGCAGTGCCATGGGGGGGGGGGGTCAGAGGTGGAGCAGAACCCAAGCTGCTAAACTCCCCCACCTGGGGATCGTGCTTCTACGTAGAGGTGGCCCACCCTTAGACCTGTGAGGTGAGGCAGGGCTGAGCTGCAGGAGCCATTGGGTTAGGTTTAGGGGAGGTGTGGAACAGGGGCTCCTGCACACCACAGCCAGAGGCTGGGACCCTGGGAGCTGGGGGCAGGAGGGTACCCCAGAGAGAATATCAGAGTCATGGCCTCTAAGCCTGCACTCCTTAGCATGTTGCCTGTTAAAGCTGGCCACCCTCCTGAGATGCTCTAAGTGTGGCTCGACTCTGGAGGATGGAGAATCTTAGAATCTTGAAGGGGCTTCTCAATGTCAGAGCCAGCATGGACCTCAGAGATCACGTTGTCAGCTTCTTGCCCTCTTGGCTCATACCTGCACCTCAAGGTGAGGTTCCCCCAATCCCTGCTAGGCTGTGCTGTGCCCCCCACCTCCCTCCCCGCCTCAGTGCTCCCCACCTCAACTGGTAACAATGGCTTTATGCTTCTGTGTCCCCAGTAGACGGGGAGCAGCCCTGGCTCCCGTGTAAGGCCCGGTGCACACTGAGAGGAACCTCCCACGGCTGGGTGCTCACCGACGTCGTGGATGAACTGCTCGATCTTGGCCTGCATGCCCCAGTAGCGGAACTCCACCTTGCACAGCTTATAGGCGCACATGAGGGGCCCCGTCTGGGCTGCTGTCCGCGCCCAGTCATCTGCCAGCGGCCCTCGGCCTGTCTTGACCGAGCGGTACAGCCGGGGGTCCTCTTCTGCTTTGTACTCGCCTGGGGCCACTGCATCCCGCACGATGTCAATGGTGTCTGAGAGGGTTCCAGCAAGCACTGAGCAACACCAGCCCGTCAAGCCTGTCCCCCATCCCCCCTGCCACCCCTAAGGATTGGGAGAACAGCCCTACACAGACAGGAAGCTGAGGCCGGGAGAGAACTGGGACCTGTCAGAGGCCACCCGTTGAGGCAGTGGGGAGCCCGGGGGAGGCCTCACCCAGGATGCGCTGTCTCCTCTCTGCCCCACTCAAATTGAAGACGTTCGGCTGCTGCCCTCCATCAGGTAGGTAATAAGTCTCTATTTCAATAGAGAATTTCTCTACAAAGGGGCAGGTGTACCTAGGCAGAGGCCAGGAGTGAGGGTCACGACAGTGCCCACGAGGGCTGTTCCCCTCACAGCCCCAGGCCCGAGCCCACCGCACCCACTCACCGGGTGCGGGTGTAGGGGTAAGCGTTCCAGGATTCCTCCTCTACCTGCAGTGCGGCCTTGGGCAGCAGTGCCCGGAACCAGCCTGGGATGTGGGAGCCCACGTGGTACACCTTGTGTGTGTACTGCCCGCTGCCTCCGGGCCCATCTGTGTAGGGCCGGTTGGCCAGGATCTCCACGCCGCTGCCCTCGCCACTGGACTCCTCCCGGCTCTTTTTCTGCAGCCCAGGGCAGAACAGAACTGAGAGCTCAGCCCCACTCTGCTACTGAGACCCCCAGCTTGGCCTGGTTCCCCGCACAGCTCTGGAGTCCTAGTCCCAGCCTTTTCATTTCCCTGAAACCTGACCCTGGCCCCCATCAGCTCCTTGGGATCAGGATCACAGGGGCCGCCCAGTTCCCCATGTACTGGGTTCTGCACTCAGTACAGTCATTCGAGCATTTACTGCTGGCTCCATTGCAGGCATTGTTTAGGATTATATTAATCGGGATCTATTGATAGCAGAACAAAGACCCCTGCCCTTGTGGAATTTATATTCTAGTGAAGGGAGACACATAACAGGAAAAAGCAAATTGTGTGGTATGTTAGAAAGCAATAGTGCTACAGGAAGAAGGCACAGAGAGGTCAAGAGTTGGGAACAGCAATTTTGCTATGATGGTTGGGGAGGGCCTCGTTGAATCAGTGACATGACCGTGGCTTGAACGTGACTTGAAGAAGGGGAGGGAAGATGTGGGTTGGGGGGAGTATTCAAAGCAAAGGGGAGGCCAGTGCCAGCCCCTGAGGCAGCAGCATGCTGGATGTGCTCAAGGAACAGCAAGGAGTCCACGGTGGCTGGCACAGAAGAATGGAAAGGGGCCTTCACCTTTTGGAGTACCTGACCCTGGTACCTTCCCTTTCTGGCACCCCAAATCCCAGGTCCTGTCACACCCCTCATAGCTTGAAAACACCAGATCCTGGTCTTTTATAGCTCTGGAGCCTGAACTTGGCCAACTCACCCCTCTGAGGCCAGATCCTCTCCCGCTTGCCTCCTCAGATCTGATCCTACAGTTCTGGGGAACGATCTGGAGCAGACCTCCCTGAGGCCCTGCCCCAACCCTCTCACCTCCCCGGGAGGCTGCCCTGGCTGGCTCTTCTCACAGCCCAAGCCTAGACCACCTCCCGCATCTTCGGGTCCCTGCCTGTCCCATCCCTGTCACAGTTTTGGGACCGGATCGTCATCCCATCTCTCTGATCTCGGGCTGCGGGGACCCTGCACCCTCTCCACACCCCCTCCAGCCTTCTCTACCACCCAGCCCCCCTCCCCACTCCTGCCTCCTCCTGGGCTCCTTTCCCTGCCCCCCATGGGATTACAGATTCTCAGGAGAATTAAAGGAGCTCATACGTGGGCTGAGCATCCAGCTCAGGCTGGGCACTCGGGGTGGGGGGCACCACTCAGCCCTTCTGCCCCTTTCCCCACAGCCCTCACCCCCTCCCCACCCTTGCATCCCAAGAGGGGCCTCTCTCTGGGCTCCGGAGCAGGACCGGCGGGGTCCACCCTCGTCCCCGGTGCGGCCTGCGCGCTCCCGGACACCCCCAGACGTCCCCCTCCCCGCGGCCCTCACCTGGATCATGTAGAGCTGGGCCACCTGGTACTCGTCCAGGCTCATGGGCAGCAGGATGTGGTACTCCTTGACGAGCATCCTGACGGCGCTCGGGCCGCGCGGCCTCCACTCCGCCTGGCGCAGGGCACGGCGCGGCCGTCAGTGCGGGGCGGCGGCGCGCGGCCCCGAGCCCTGCACGCCGGCCGCGAGGCTGCGGCCGCGGGACCCCATGCCCGGGCCCGCCACGGGGGCGCCGGCGAGCCCCGCGCCGCTGCTCGCGCCGCCGGGCCCGGAGCCGCAGCGAGGCGGGGCGCTGACCTCCTTTCCGCGCGGCCCCCGCCCCCCGCCCGCCCGTCGCCATGGCAACCGCGCGCTGACGCGGGCCCCCCGGAGCGGTGCGGCGCGCGCGGGCCGGCTGCGCCTCTCCCGCCGCGACCCGGGCCCCCCTTCCACGACCGGCCCCTCGGGGGCCCGCCCCCTGCATCCTTCCCCACTCGGCGGGAGCCCGTGTCCCTCACTCCCAACGTCCACCTGGAACCTTGTCCCTCGGGTTGTCACTCCGCGGGGCGGCCCCGTGCGCCCCAGCATCTCTGCCGGTGCTCCCCAACCCTGGCACCCGAGCCCAGCACCGATACCCCTCCGCCCCCCAGACCCGCCCTCCCCACCCTGGCGGGCAGCCGGGTCCTCGACTTGCCCTCCCCGACATCCTTCCTGGAGCCCCGGTCCCCGATGACGCTCCCCTAGTCTATGCGGCCACCCCATCATCCTTGCCCGGGTTTAACCTCTCCTCGGGCTAAGGCAAGAGTGGCTCCGCTTGGTGTCCCACGGCCGCCGCCCTGGGGGAACCGCTCCGCCACCCTGTGCCCCGGCCCGGCACCGCGGTTCCGGGGCAGGCACCCCCTTCCCCTTCTCCAGCTCGCACCCAGTGAGTAGGCGAGAGGCCCCGTCGTCGCCACTTCCCTCTGCCCCGGCGTCCCCGTCCCTCTCCGTGCTCTTGGCCCGCCCGCCGACGTCCCGGCTCACCTCTGCTCACCCGGCCCGGGCGGGGGAGGCCGGCACGTGGGTCGAAGCACCGGGCGTCCCTAGCCCCGGCCTCGGGTGCCAGCAGCAGCTGGACCCTCCGGAGGCGCAGCGCGGGCCCATGGCCCCAACCTTCCTCCGGGTCCACCCGCCGGCTCCCCTGCCGTCCCTCCCCGCCGCCGGCCGCGTCACTGCGGCCGCCCCGCCCCCTTCCTGGGCCCGGTTGGCCCTCCCCACCCGCCGGGGTCCAGGCAGCTCCGCCCGCGGCGGCAGAGGGCAGGCCCCTGCCTTCCTTCCCCAGGGCACCGGGGGAAGACGCCGTTCCCCAGATGCTGGCGCCTTTTACTCCTTCTGTGCCGTTTGGGGTTCCAAAGACTCTAGGCTCCTATCCCCACCCTGGCCCAGCCCTCCTGTGTGCAATGAAGGGGTGGAGTTTGATATGGCTGGGTCCTAGGCCTATCCTCCCCAGCTCCTCACCCTCTGCAGCTCCGGGAACCTGGGACTCAGGGTAGGTGAAGTTTAGCCAGAAGTTGGTGGCTCTGACCTGCCTCCACCGAGGGCCGCGGTTCCAGGGCCCTAGGCCTCTAGGGTCACTCGGCTGCACAACCAGGTAGAAGTCTGCTGTCACGCCATCCTTGAGCAGGCCCCTGCGTGGCGTCCCAAGGCCTTCCCCACCTATGCCTTCCGGGTCCACAAGGGTGGCCACCCAGCCACCCAAGTCCCGGGCAAAGGCCAAGACACCAAAGGCTGGGCTCATGGGGCCACGCCCAGCCTGCTAGATGGTGCTGGGAGAGGGGACTGCAGCACGGAGCTGGGTCTCGCCCATGGTGGAAGCCAGGCCTGTTCCCTTGACTCTGCTGCCCAGGTGCTGGGGGAGGGAAGCAGCAGTGTCCCCTCTCTGAGGAGTCAGACATGGGGTGTATTTAGAAACTTCCAGGACCAGTTCAGAGTTTAGGGCATTGTTAGAGCATGAAGGCGTGTTAGGGAGTGGCTTAAGTGAACCGGCATTTCCATCCTGCCAGGCACCACCGCCAATCCAGAGGAAGAGCCCTCTAGGATCAGCCTGGCTGACAAGTACCTCCAGCTATGGGGGACAAGGCCCTGTGCTGCCCCCTGGTGGCACCATGTGAAGTGTGCAGGGCTCCCAGCAGCCAGAACTCACCCCTTTCTAGTACTCACAGCTGGAAGACTGGGGGCCTGGGAGGGGCAGGGTCCTACCCAAGGTCAAAGGACAGCAGAGGCAGGGCAAATCCAGATTCAGTCAGCCTCCCCTTTCTCTGCATCTCTTCTTCTTTCTGCCTGGCCCAGCCAGGGCTAGCAGAAAAACCAGACCCAGAAAGGCTCAGAGATGAGAGAACAACTCCAAATCATCTTTTATTTATATAAAAAGGGCATATTTAGCAAAAGACACTGAGAAAAGAGTCACTATGGTCCATGAGACCAGGCAGGAAAGTACAGGCCTTCTAAGCCCCTGCTAGGCGAGAAGGAGGCCTGTGACAGTGGCGAGAAGTGCTGGGGAAGTGCTGAATGGTGGGGGCCGCAGGAGGGAGAAGGCTCCAGCTGGATCAACACTCTTGGCAGGTCATGGGTGGGACTCACAGTGACCTCACTGCTAACTCTTATAGGGGGCAGTCAGTGTTGACGACTGGAGTGAGATCCGCCCCCTGGTTCCTGGAGGGCACCCAGCAAGGGACACAGGACAGGAAGCCCAGGATGGTTAGTGCAACTCAGGGCGAAGGCCAGGGAGAAGCAGGTGCTCTGCAGTGGCCCAGAAAGGTCCAGACGCTGAAGCTGAGGCGCTTCCTGTTACGTGCGGGCGTTCCGCTCTGTCTCTGCCAGGCACTCTCTGACTAGGGCCCGGGCATGGATGATGCCTGGGGTGAGGGTGAGATGAGGATGGGGAAATAACATACAGGGTCTCAGCGACCTCCACAGCTCCACCCTTACCCTCCAGGGGAAGAAACTTCCCTCCCCACTCGCTTTCCTTTCAGCAAGAACAACTCAAATCTAATGAGGGGCTATGTGAGATCAGAAGTTTGGCTAATGAACTCAAATTTGCCCTGTTGAAATACAAATTCACAGGTTCTTCCCTGGAAATCGATGCAATTCAATTCAAAGCACCTCTCTGGGCAATGATGCTGGCCCTAGTCTAGGCTTGGCATCAGGCCTGCAGAAGGCCTTCCTTCCCTAATGAAGGACTTCCCAGTTCCAGTATCCTGAGCAGGGCGGGCCTGGACTCACTTACCTCTCTTTAGACGCTCCATGGCGCTCTTGCTGCCAGCATAGGTGGGCCGGATCTCTTTGCCCATCTCCTCTATGACCGACAGCAGGTCTGTGTAGGTGCTCTGGGAGCCCTGGGCGCCAGGTGGCTTCATTGCCTATGTCAAAAGAGAACAGGCAGTGAGCTCAGGCCTCGGGGGAGCGGGGCATCTAGTCCCCATCCATAAGCAAGCCCTTGGCCCCACTCACCTGCACATAGCCCATGGAGGGCGGTCCGAAGTCGTTAAACAGTGGCCTGAAAGGGGCAGCAGCCCCTGGCACCGAGCCTGACGGCGATGGAACACTTCCGGCTGCAACAGGCGCGAGTAAGAGGTCAGCGCGGGGCAGGGACGCCTCCTCCCAGCTTTCCAAGCCCGGGACGGGTTCGCCCGATTCCCTCCAAAGGGAAGCTTCATTCCATGCCGATCAACTTCAGGGACAAACCCCTCCCCCTGCGCTCCACCTACACACCCTTACGTGACCACGCCCACTTCACAGGCCAGCAAACTGAGGCTCAGGGAGGGTAGGCGGCAGGCCCAGTACTGCAGAACTCAGGCCGTCTTCTCTGCGCGACCTCGAACCGCCCGGGCAGGCGAGCAGGGGTGGAGCTGGATCCTCACCTGTAGGGACCGGGGTGCCCGGCCCAGGAGTGCTGGAGCCCGGGGTGCTGCTGGGGGCGGGGGCGATGGGTTTGTAGGACATCCCCAACTCCTGGGTGCGGCGGACGCCAGGCGGCCGCTCCTCGGGGGTTGGCTGCCGGGCCTCCCAGCCGCGCTCTGATTGGCAAGCGGGCAGCACGCCCCTGGTAAATAGATCTCTGGCCGGAAGGGCGGGCGGGCACGACGCTCCCTCACTCCCGATTGGCGCGCACAGCTGTCACTCGAGCCTCCTTATTGGCTGAGACCTGCCCCAACAGGTCGCAACCGCTGCCGATTGGCCTCCGCCTTCCGGACCTCGCACCTGTCTGCTCCGGATTGGGCGGTGGCCGCTGCCCTCGGCAATTGGCGAGTTCGCGGCCCGGGCCGGCGCGCTCTCAATCCGATTAGTCCCAAGACCGAGAGGCGGGGCTCGGAGCCTGGAGCTGGTCTGGGCTGCCGCGGGTCGTGCCGACGGGGTCTTCCCTGTGGCGGGCGCCGCAGTCACGCCTCCCTCGCGCTGCTTCGCGGGTCAGCTCCACGACGCCCAGTCTCGGTCCAGCATGGGCTGCTGCAGCTGTCGCCGCCGCCGCGCGCGCCTTCACTTCGGCTCCGGATGCTGAGGACGCGGGGCTTTGACGTTCGCGGCCCCGCGCTTCACCCCCTGCGCTTTTACGTCACCTTTCACCGGTTCAACACCCTTTCCCCGAACTGCGCATGCGCCCGCCTAAGGCCTCCGCTGTTCCCATGGCAACGGGTCCCTCAAAACGTCATCGCCCGCGGCTCTTCCTCCAGATGGGCTCCTCCTCAGGTCCAGGCTGGCGTTAGGTCCAAGGACGACTTCAAAGACCCCTCAACCCGCACCCCCAAGGCCCCCCGACCCCGCCTCAGATGACAGTAGCCGGAAGGGCTAACCTTCCTTGAATACCTACTGTGTGCCCTGGGCCAAGCGGTGCGGACAAGGGCACCGGCTGGGTCAACTGACTGGGATCAACCCTCAGCACCCCACTAGCGATTTTCTTCTGGCCAAATGGCTCCTCTCAACATGCCTCAGTTTCCCCATCTGCGAAATAGGGAAAGTAACAGTAACCCGCTCATAAGGTTGTTTTGAGTTACATGAACATTCATAAAGTGCTTATTGTTTCACCCCACTCTTTCCTATCCCGCTCCGGTGCTCCAAAGCCTTTCCTTTCCACCACCCAGTCCCCCCCAACCCTCATTTCTCACAAACTTAGATCTCAGACCCTCCTCCACCCCTACTAATCTTTTCTCCCAGGCTCTTCCCCCAAACCTTTCTGCCCTTGTGTCCCCTTCGCTCTGTAGGTTTTATTCATCTTCAGGACATTCGTTCATTCATTCACTCATCCAACAGGCATTTTCTGACTCCTTCCTCCACCGCAGGCCTCGTGCTGAAGGCGAGGATATGTAAATGAACTGCCGTGACCTCTGTCCTCAAGGGGCTCCTAGTCTCTGGAGACAGGAAAGCAAAGGCATACGTAGCAGTAAGACAGTGGCCACAGTGGAGACCGGGTCAGGTGCATTGGAACTTTGAGGAGGGGGCCTGCCTGGGGACATCATAGACATCTTCCCAGTGGCATTTGAGAAGGTGGGGATGGGGTGGAAGAAAAGATGGAGGGTGGCACTGCAGGTGGAGGGACTGGCATGTGCAAAAGCGTGGACGTGTGAGAGAAGAGCACGTGTGTTTGGAGAACGAGTCATTTTTTCTCAGGAGGGTTCATTGGGAAGCAGGGCAGATCAGCAGAGACAACAGCAGGGGCAGGAGGGGAACCTCAGGAGCCCAGATGTGAGGAAGCTGAGCTGATCACTGTTTCCAGCGTTTCCCTGACTTCAGCCTTTCGGGAAGCTCTTTCATGAGTCTTGCCATCTATTTCATATTTCCTTTAAATCATCTCAAATAAAACCTCAAATATTTAAAAACCTCAAATAAAAACGAAAAGCAATAATGTCCATTTACTCCTGTGCTCAATATACTCTGTTGTTTTTTTTAACACATATTCAAATTATACTACTGTTTTTGTTTGTTTTGGTGGTTGGCTGGTGTGGGGTATACTACTGTTAAAAATAAAAAGAGTTGATCTAGTCACCCAAGATCTTCCACTCCCTACCAGTGGCACTGAGGCTGCACACTGGAGACGTCTGCTGTGGAGACGGGGTGAAGAGATACTGGGGCTACTCCTCTGTAGGGAACCCCCAAGTTCCCCCCCCGCCACTCCTCCTTCCAAACTTTAGACCTTTTTACTGTCTCTGTTGCCTGTTGTATTAGTCTGCCCTGGTGGACTAATACACAGACTGGGTGGCTTAAACAACAAAAATGTATTTTCTCACAGTCTGAAATCAGGGTGCCAGCGTGGTTGGTTTCTGGTGAGGGCTCTCTTCCTGGCTTGTAGGTGGCTGCCTTCTGGCTGTACCCTCTTGTGGCTTTTTTCCTAGTTTCATGGAGAGAGAGAGAGAGCTCTCTGGTGTCTCTTCTTATAAGGACACTAATCTATCAGATCAGGGCCCCACCCTTATGACCTCATTTAACTTTAAGTACTTCCTTGGAGGCCCAGCTGCAAATACCAACTGGAGGTTAGGGCTTTGGCATATGAATTTGGGGGGATGCAAACATTCAGTCCATAACACCTATGTTGGAGGAAGATGTATGCTTGGGAGGTGACCATGGGGCTGGACTAAAGCACTTTTAGGTGTTTTCCTCCTTCTTGGAGCAGTGGGGCTGTGGCAGGTGGAGCATAGAGTTCTCTGAGGGAGACTGAAAGTGACAACTGTGCCTATCCCACAGAGAGGACCCTGCCCTCTCAGCGGGGGTAAGATAAGAACAGTCCTCTGATGGAATGCTTCAGGGGCTCCCCTCTTCTCTCAGCCCTAGGGCTTGAAGCTCACCCCCCGGATTTTGGAGCCTTTCAGCATTACAGCCTCCATATCAGAAGTTGAAAAGTGGGTTCCACAGGCTCAATTCAGCCCACAGATGGTCTTGTTGGCCTGTCCAATGATTTAAATTAAAATTTTGTATTAGTGGCCAACTTTGTATTTCTGTACAATTCTTTCAACTTTGCCATATGATTGAAAAGTTTTATAATAAAATGTTGAAAAATAAATGCATGAACACCAACGAGCTACCACTATACACTTGTTAGAATGGCTAAAATCCCAAAACTGGCAATACCAGCTACTAACAAGGTTGCAGAGCAACAGGAGCTCTCATCCACTGCTGCTGGGAATGCAGAATGGTACAGCCACATCGGAAGACAGTTCGGCGACTTCTTCCAAAAGTAAATAAACTCTTACCCTAGGAGCCAGCAGTTGTGTTCCTGGGCATTGACCCAACTGATTTGAAAACTTATGTCCCCACGAAAACATGTGCATATGAATGCTTATAGCAGTATTAGAACCTCCGAAACTGGAAGCAACTGAGATGCCCTTCAATAGGGGAATGGTGTATCCATGCAATGGAATGTTATTGAGCAATAAAGAAGGGAAATCACCTAACCAGCCATGAGAAGACACAGGTAAATCTTAAAGGCCAAGTGAAAGAAGCCAGTCTGAAAAGACGCATACTGTACAATTCCAATTGTATGACATTCTGGAAAAGGGAAAATCATATGGACATTTAACAGATTACTGGTGGCCAGGAGTAGTGGGGAGGGGGTAGGATTGAATACGTGAAGCCTAGGGCATCTTTTTTAGGGGAGTGAAACTATTGTATATGATACAGTAATAGTGAATAGAGAACATTAAGCATTTGTCAACACGTAAACTTTATTGATTTATTTTTATTTTTGGCAGCTGGCAGTCTTGGGGAACCAACACTTTTTTTTTTTCTTTTTTCTTTTCTATCTTTTTTGGCTTTGTGTGTGTGTGTATGGCTGGCTGGTATGGGTAACTGAACCTGTGACCTTAGTGTTACAAGGCTGTTCTCTACCAACTGAACTAACTGGCCAACCCCTAAACCCTTGGCCTTGGTGTTACAAGGCCTCTAACCAACTGAGCTATCTGGCCAGCCCTGCGAGTAAACTTTAATTATGCAAAAGAATAATAATAATAATTTAGAAGGTTGGTTGACCCCAGGATGGAAGGAACAATGTGACCAAGGTATGTGTAGAGCTAGGGCTGGGTCTGGAGCTCACAGACCCCTCAAGCCTGTTCACAAACCCTTCACATGCAGGTCTACGAGCTAGGTAACAGGAAAAGGTCCTTGGAGCCTTGGTTGAAGAAAGAATAGTCTTTACTCAGCACCCACACGTCTAAGAGCTAGGCAGTCCAAAGAGAACTGAGCAGCTGCCAGCAAAGTAAATATGCTCTGTTTTTATTTTTCATTTTTATTTATTTATTTTTTTTAAAAGATGACCGATAAGGGGATCTCAACCCTTGGCTTGGTGTTGTGAGCACCACACTCAGCCAGTGAGCCAACCAGCCATCCCTATATAGGATCTGAACCCGTGGCCTTGGAAACATGCTCTATTTTTAGACATGAGCTCTGCCAAGCCTCTGCTTCACACACTGAAGAACACATGAATAGCAATAAACTAAAAAGATACAGGGACGTGCATGTGCACTAACTGCACCCCCACGCAACTTGTTTACAAAGAATGTGCTGCAACACCCCCAACTGGATGGAGGCGAGGGGGCCTGACCAAACTACACCATTTTCCTCACAGTATGTGGCTGTCTTACAAATGTACAAAACAACCTTACCATAGGGGACGGGGGAGTAGGTGCTGACCTGGAAAGGAGTGGAGTCTGGAGGACTAAAGGCAGAAGAAGCTGTACACGAGCACTGTGCTCTAGGTGATAGGGTGGCTTCCCACAGGAGTGTGGGCTGACAATTCTGAAACCACTACACACGTACACTGGAGCTGGACAATTGGGCAAATGGAGGGTGAATGGTGGAGTCGGGCTTCTCAAAGCTGGAATGAGAAGATATAGACAAGCAAGGAGAGAGGCTGGAATGATCCGCGTGGTACTGGATTGGAGTTGGAGCCTCCAGTATGAACTCATGTGTAGCTTAATACACATCCGGTTGCTTACATACAGAAATGTTTACAAATGTATATACGCACAGGTACATACATAAAGCTCCTTGCTCTGCTGGCTGAGAGGGACTAGAAGCAAACTCCCTCCGCCCCTTCCAGTAGCAACAAGCAACCTAGTACCCAGATCTGGGTTTCTAATACCGTTCTCAAGTAAAATGGAGTAGGGCTTCTTGGAGAAATGGCTGATTCTAGGACCGGGTCAGGAAATATTCAAGGTGATCCACTTGCAGGCAGTGCTATGGGTTGAATGTGTCCCCCCCAAAATTCATGTGTTGGAAACTTTTTTTTATTGAAATATAATTAATTGCACATACCTCCGGGATACAGCGTTGAGTAATAATACCTGTGTGCAATAAGTGATGCTCAAATCAGGATAATTAGAATCTTCAGTATTACGCAATGTAATCATTTTTTGTGGCCCTTTAACTGATTTCTCGCCATCTCCCCCCGCCCCCAACCCTTTTCCACTTCTAGTAGCCTCAGTTCTGTTCTCTCTTTTTGAAAGTTCCATGTGTTGGAAACTTGATCACAGGGTGGGAAATCCGATTATGGCATTTGAAAGGTGGAAACTTGGGCTGGCCAGTTAGCTCAGTTGGTTAGAATGTGGTGTTATAATACCAAGGTCAAGGATTCAGATCCCTGTACTGGCCAGCCACCAAAAAATAAATAAATCGATAAAGTGAACCTTTAAGAGGTGATTGGATTGTGAGGACTATGCTCTCCTGAATGGGTTAGTCCATTTATGGCGTAATGGCTAATGGTTTAAAGGGTTATCAGGGAGTAGACTGGTGGCTTTATAAGGAGAGCGAGTGTAGAGCTAGGGCTGGGTCATGTTTAGCATCTCCTCGTAACACAGGCTTTAAGGTCCATATCTGCAGCCTAAACTCTCCAACTGTTGTTTGCAGGTGCAAACCATAAAGTACATCCATGCCCAAGATGTACTCAGCTACTGGGGACATATATACAGTATATACACGAGGGGGTAATCTTCCTATGCCCAATGGCAATGACGCAGCTTTGACCTCAGTAGTGTGTCCTCCATAGCCATCTATACGAACTGTGGCCCCTGGAAACTTACCTGGATTGCCATATATCAGGCTACATTCTGTGCCTGTATTCACCAACGCCAAAACACGCTGCACATTAGTCCTTGACCAGTTTATTGCCAATTCAACATGAGGCCTCCGGTCCTCATCTGCCCCCAAAAGACGAGCACCTTGGCCTGCTCCCTAGTCAAAATGGAACATTTCATCCGCCTCCTCGGGAGCAACCAAGAAATACTTTAAGACCACTGAGCGCACTTTGCTACCTGTTTCTGGACGTTTAGTGAAACGTTGTTCAGGGCACAATTGCTGCCACAAGGAAAACAGGAACGCATTTGGCTGCTGGTCAATATTCTTGCTATCAACCCCTGCTGCAAGCAAGTCAAGCCACATCTGCTTACGGCTAGTCTTGCTTGGTCCCCTCAGGATAAGATCCTGAGCATTTCTTGGGGGTTGGGTCATAGCCACCTTTTGGACCCCTTTTGCTTGTCTTTTCTCCTCTACTTCACCCAGGCTAGCTATCATGGTCATTACCTCATGTATAGGATCATCAATGTATGGGGCCAGTATGGCCATCAGTGACCCAAAGGACATTGACGAGGCATTTTGCAGCACTATGTCTCTCATGCTGCCTGTAAAACTTTCATCATCTGGGCCACGAGTGTTCACATTAAACCTGGACTGCTGCATCCCCAGTTCTCAAATGATTTGGACCAACTCAGCATATGTTTGCCATTTACTCACAGTCTTGGGCAGTTCTCCAGCACTTGCCCACCCAGTTCGAGTAGCTGCACTCACCCATTCCATTAAGGAGTGATTACCTGGGCCTTGTGCATATCTACGGCTATTCTGTAGCTGCTGCCTCAGGGACAGGTGCATGGTGATGGAGGCTAACTTCTCCATCTCCTCACCAGAGCACATCACACTACCCACCCCTAGGTCCCATAACCGCAGCAGCCAAGCAGCCAGGGGCTCCCCCTGTTTTTGCCGAAACTGTCTCCCCAAGTCAACTAATTCAACCTGGGTATACAGGACATAGGTGGTAAATTGGGTCACCTGTGGACGGCCAACTGATTGTCCGCCCGGTCCCATAGGCTGCTCGTGCTTCATTTTCTGATGCACAACAGGTACTGGCTGGAGACACACGGTCTCCCCCAACTCACCACTGGTTTTTCATCCTCCCTGGTGTGAGAGGCAGGAGTGGCCAGTCGCTGCATGTCATCCTCCAGGACAATCATCAGCGCTTCCAACAACTCTGCTTTCCACTTCAAATCTCGATCAGCTTGCAGCATAGTGAGCAGTAGCCAGGCCCTGATCAGCAGAAAAGTGGCCACCGGGCACCACACGCTCAACGACAGCCACCCTTCCTCCCCCTCCCAAGGGGCTCTCTGCGGTGGTGCCTGGTCTATGCTGCCTTGCAGTACGGCGAGCAGCAACCAGATCCCGGTCAACAGGAAAGAGGCCATAGGGCAGAGCATATTCAAGAGTAGCCACATTTCCTCCTTCTTCCAGTGGCTTTTGGCTCCTGTACTTGCTCATAATCCTGCCGACTATGCCAATTGTAGAGCTAAGGCTGGGTCTGGAGCTCACAGACCCCTCAAGCCCATTGTCCAGACTGGGTCACAAACCCTTCACACGCAGGTCTATGAGCTAGGTAACCAGAAAAAAGGTCCTTAGAGCCTTGGTTGAAGAAAGAGCAGTCTGTATTGAACACAAACGTCTAAGAGCTAAGCAGTCTAAAAAGAAACTCAGAAACTCAACTGCTACCAGCAAAGTCCAAAGAAAAACTAAGCAGCTGCCAGCAAAGTAAACATGCTCTATTTTCAGAGGCAAGCTCTCTGCCAGCCAGCTGCTGCTTCACAAACTGAAGAACACACAAGAGTAGCAACAAAACTGAAAAGATACATGGGCACACATGCGCACTAACTCCACCCACACACAACTTGTTTACAAAGAATGTGCTGCACCACCCCCAACCAGACCTGAGGTGAGGGGGCCTGACTAAACTACTCTATTTTCCTCACAGAGAGTGAGCACATTAAAATGCTCTTGCCATGTTCGCCATGTGACACTCTGCATCACCATGGGACTCTGCAGAGACTCCCCACGAAGAAGAAGGCCCTTACCTGATGTGCCCCTTGACCTTGGACTTCCCAACCTCCAACACTGTAAGAAATAAATTTTATTTCTTTATACATTACCCAACTTCACGTATTCTGTTTTAAGCAACAGAAAACAGACTAATACAGCCAGAAAGTAGGAAAGTGCTAAAAAATAAAACAAACACAATGATGGGGGTATGTCAAAGTGTTGCTGGTCTAACTGAAAGACTTTCCAATGGACATCTATCTGTTTATCTGTCCATCTGTCTATCTACAGATATAGAATCCGTTTGTCTGGAGAACCCTGACTAACACATAAGGAAAGCTGGGTATGGGGCATATGGGAATTATCTGCACTATTTTCACAATAATTCTGTAAACCGAAAACTATTCTAAAATGAAATAAGTGGATGTAATACTTCGACCTGGGTGTATTACATGTAAAAATTTATTAAGCTGTACACTTAAGGTGTATAAACCTTACTGAATGCAGATTATAATCAACATATATACATTTTTGGAGGTGGGAGAGTGTACACAAGATTTGGGGAAGCTGTGGGCACTTCTGGTTTTAACAGACATACCTACAGCTGCTTAAGACCATCCCACCAGCTGCCCTCAGTGCCCAACTGCAGCCTGCCAGGCTGAGGACTGGGGAGGTGAATGAGGCTGACCCTGAGCGGGGTTCTGGTTTCCTCTGGCTCATGTCTATCCCTCACCCCCAGGCCCTGCAGAGGGGACAGACAGCCTCTCTTAGGTTCTGTGCTGCTCTGAGGGTGGTGGGAAGGAGAGTGGGCCGTGGCTGCCAGAGAAGCCACTGGGGCTGGGCCACTCATCCTCATCCCCAGGCCTGCCAGATTGGCAGGAGAGATCACCTAATTGGGGATCAAGGATTAATTGGGATCTGCCGGGCGAGTGGTGCTGAGGTTGCTGCAGCCAGACCTGGCACCTCTGCATCTGGGATCTGGGCTGGGCAGGGTACTGGTGGCTGCCTGCCTGCTCTGTCCCAGGGCCACCTTGTTGGCAGGAGTGATGTGAGGACTGGACGCTGAGAGCTCCCACCCCTTCTTGACCAGGAAGGTCAGGGCTTGTCCTCCCTCCCAGCTGTAGATCAGGCCCTTGCCATGAACCTGCCATGGCAGGAGCTGTAGATCAGGCCCTTGCCATGGTTAGAAGAGGCTGAGACCCGCCCCAGGTCCACCCTGATCCTGGGGCGCCCACCCTGGTTGACACTGTTGTTTCAGAGTCCCCAGGCCTGGGTGCAAGTCCCACGTTACTTCATACTAATTGTGTGTGACTTGATGCCAGTCCCTCCTCCTCTTGGAGCCTTCTGGTGCTAGGCAAAGGGGCTGGACTAAGCTGGGGGCAATAGGGAATCACGGCCCGTTCCTGAACAGGAGTGTGACAAAATGCAGGTGGCATTTTAAAGAGAACAGTCTGACAGTGTGTGGGGAGAGAGGGCAGTGGGGCTGCATGACCCCTAGCAGGTATGGATGTTTGTGTCCCTTCCAAAATTCACATTGAAACTTAGTCCTCAATGCAACAGTGTTACAAGCTGGGGCCTTAAGGAGATGATTTGGCCATGGGGGCTCCACTCTTACGGACAGGATTAGTGCCTTATAAGAGGGCCAGAGGGAACTAGCTAGGCTCTTTTGCTCTTTCTGCTCTCCCACCAGGTGTGGACACAGCGTTCAACCCCTCTGGAGGCTCTGAAGGAAGCAGTGCTCCAGACACCACCTCAGAAGCAGACCAGGCCCTCACCAGACACTGAACCTGCCTGCACCTTGATCTTGGACTTCCCAGCCTCCATAACTGTAAGCAATAAATTTATGCTGTTTATAAATTACCCAGCCTAAGGTATTTTGTTATAGCATCAGGGACGGCCTAAGACACTTGGCCTCTTGGTTTCCTCATTCTGGAGAATGGGGCTGGGGCAGGCTTGGCATGGGGAGACGTGTCACATGGGTCCTCCAGGTTGCAGACACTGAGACGAAGTTAGGAATGCAAAAGGGACAAAGGGGGAGAAGCAAGACTGTGCAGGAGAACCTCTGATTCGAGGCACCTCTGACCACACCTTGTCTGACCCAAAGGGAACTCAGGGCAAAGACTGCCCATTAATGGAGCTTCGTGTTTGGCAGAAATGTCCAGGTTCTAGTCCCCGCGGCTGTGCTCAGTCAGTGGCTGGGGGCTCCCGGGAGGAGGGAGTGTCAGCCCGAAAGCTGAGGAATGTCCTGAAGAGCCGACAGCAGAGCCATTCAGCTGTCTAACTCACTCCTCAAAGCTGGACAGCAAGTTCTGGAAGGGAGCTGTGAGCAGCACAGCTCCGAGGCTGCTGCAGGAGCCAGCGAGGTCAGCCCAGGGAAAGCCCTCGGTGGACGGGCTCTCTCCAGCCTCCAGTGCAATCACTGAGCTGGCAGGAGCCATTCCCAGCACGAGCGGCAGGGACAGCAGAGGCCAACACACGCTGGAGCTGGGGAGAGCAGGCTGGGCTTGCTCATCGGGGGTGTCTCCTGACACTTGCTCTGGGCTGGCCCCAGGATCCAGACAGGAAGAAGAGAGGGTCCCCACTCACCTGGACCTCACAATCGAGGGGGCTTGTGGTCCATGAGGACAGCCCCAGGACTTGACTTTTGGGGGCCAAATACTGGTGCCTCCAGGATAAGCAAGTGAGCTGCAAAAGCCATCTCCCCAGGCTCAAAGATACTTTATTGTCAGAGAAACAGAGATGGGGCAGAGGGTCTTATTGGAGGGCGGGGAGAAGGCAGGTGAGGACACTGTACACAGGCAGGATGGAGAGCAGAGAGGGAGGGGCCAGCCGGAGGTGACGGGCCTCAGGGAACGCTCTGGTGGGCAGAGGCTGTGGTTCTCGAGTCCCGTCTGCTGCCTCCAGCTTCTGCACCGGCTCAGCGAGACATCATTCGCACAAACTCTGCCAGGACAAAGCCAAGGTTTTGGGTCTGCTCTTCGGACTGCACTAGGGATGGGGCCAGCTTGCGGGCTTTGGGGTGGGTGGGAGTGTGGCTGAGGGGAGGGCTTTCGAGGGCATCCCCTGGATCTGGTAGGGAATGGGCCTCAGGGCCGGGAAGAGGGGGCTTTGTCTTGTGGACAAAATACCCTTGTAACTGAACCTGTTTTCCTCTTTGCTCTGGCCAGTAGGAAGCTCAGAAGCAACGTTGAGGCCTTCTTCGGGGGATGCATGTTTACATACTGACTTTATCGTGTTTTCCCTTTAGGGGAATGCAGCACGGAGGAGCGGGGCTCGCGTTCAGGTCGCCCACACTCAAATCTTGCTCCATCTGCTTCCTTTTCCTAAGCACCTAAGCTTTCCTGAGAACTGACTTTCTCGTCCCTTCCTCCTGGGCTCTCGGCGATGATTAAGCAGGGAACACTGGCCGGCACGGGGATCCAAGCCCTTGACCTTGGTGTTCCCGGGCTGCATTCTAACTCTAACCAACTGAGCTAACGGTGCTGTTTCTTTATCTGCGGGGAGGGCGGTACCTTCGAAGTCGACCAGGCCGTCGCCATTGAGGTCGATGTCGTGGAGGATCTCGTCCACCTCCCGCTGGCTCAGGCGCTCCCCCAGGAGGGCCTTGAGCGCCGCCCGGAGCTCGCCCACGCTGATGCAGCCGTCCTGGTTGGTGTCGAACTGTGGCGGCGTTGGCCGTGGCGCTGGGTCACCGACCGGGCCACCCAGCTCAGCCCCACTCGCTGCAGACTCGCCGCCCCCTCCCGCCCCTGCCCGCGGCCGCACCTCCCGGAAGGCGTCCCGCAGCTCCCGGACGCCGATCATGTCCGCAGTCTCTGCCAGCAGCTTGGGGCCCATCAGTTCCACGAAGTCTTCAAAGTCCACCTTCCCGCCACCTGGGAAGAGACCCAGGGCACCAGACAGCCCTGCCCAGCCCCTGTCCCTCCCTCCGCTGCCCTCCCCTCTGCCCCAGGCCAGCTCCCCTCTTGCCTCACCAAATGCACCCTTCTCTCCCTCTGTCACCAAAGGCTGGGTCATCTGTATTTCCTGCTGGGAATCACCCTCCAAACAAGGCACAGATTTGGCCAAAGGTGAAAGGAAAATCACTCTCAAAACTTCTTGGAGCTTTCCTTAATTTTCCTGTGGAGTTCGGTTGGATTCAAGGTCTGGCTCAAGGGCCAGCCCGTGGCTCACTCGGGAGAGTGTGGTGCTGATAACACCAAGGCCATAGGTTTGGATCCCATATAGGGATGGCCGGTTCGCTCACTGGCTGAGCGTGGTGCTGACAACACCAAGTCAAGGGTTAAGATACCCTTAGCAGTCATCTTTAAAAAAAAAAAAAAAAAGTTCTGGCTCCAATGAACTTGCTGTGTGACCTTAGACAAGTGAGTCAACTGTTCAGAGACTCAATTTTCTCATCTGTAAAATGGGAATCATGGTGCTTGCCCCACCCACCTCATAGAGGATGGGGAGACTCTCCAGAGGCAGAGATCTTGCCTTGAGAATGACCAAGGTCCTGGGCTCTGGACCAGTTACCTCTGTGCCTGGGCTGCCCGGCTCTCCTGGCCCTGACTAGGGCATCTGGAGAACTGGGGGTCGGGGTGGGTCTGAGGCACATACTGATTTGCTGGGAGATCTCGATGAGCTCCATTTCGGTGGGCATGTAGCCCAGTGTCCGCATGCAGGCGCCCAGCTCCCGGTAGCTGATGTAACCGTCCCGGTCTCGGTCAAACTCCTGGAAGGCGACCTGTAGCTCTGCCGGGCAGGGTGGGGTCAGTCCTTCCCCCGCATCCCCCTGGATCCTGGCCTGGACCAGCCCACCCTTCTCCCCTGGGTTCAATCATTCCCTCCTTATGAACATCCATTTCCCTTTGCTGCCTCTGAGCCAGTGCACGTGTTCTTCTTTTATTTATTCTTTCAGCAAATATTTAAGGAGCATCTACTATGTGCCAAGCTCTGCTCTAGGCACTGGGTTTACGGCAGTGAACTTTAAAAAAGAAAAAGAAAGAGGGAGAAGCAAATCCCTGACCTCACATTCTGGAATACTCACTCTCCCCTCCTCTTTGGTCCTACGTCACCTACTCAAGGAAGTCTTCCCTTTAAATTTGTTTTCTTCCAAAATAAATAAATAAATAATAAATAAATAGCTTTGTTCTCTGACAGCCCGTTTGTTCATTTCCTTCAGAGCACTTGACACCGTTTATACTTGTAGCTGACATTGACATCTGTCTGCAGAGCGCGTGAGCCATATCTACCTAGTTTCCCGGTGCTCAGCACAGGGCCAGGCACACAGTGGGCACCCAAGAAGCATCAGCTGAATGAACAAATATAAAAAGGACCCTGTGACCCACCTGGTGATTGGTGGTGGCAGTGAGGAATGTCTGTCAGTTCCTCCCTGCTCAGTCTGGTCCCCACCTCCCCAAACCCTGCAGCCTTCCTCTTGCACTTCGTTCCTCCTAGAGACTGCCCAGGCCCCTACTCGATGTCCCACACCCTGTGTCCCCTACTCCATGCCCACCCCTCCAGGGAAGTAGTTCCTTCTCAAACACTTTACCTTCAATTTCCTCAGGCCGCAGCTCCCGGTCCTGAAGGGGCACAGAAGGGTTAGGAATTCTCTGGATCACCCAGGCACCTGCCCCCTTCCTTCTTGTTCCTTGGGGCTCCCACCCAGCCCTGCACCCCACGTGCACGCACAGGGCCTGTGTCTGTCTGACACTGCTTGGACCTGATTCCCACCCAGTCCTGCTCACTGGCCTGGCCATCTTGGGTGCCCCCTTCCCCGCTGCCTGCCCGGGTCTCTTCTAGGGCAGGGAGCTCCTTTTGCCAGAGGTTGATCTGGGGGTTGGGCAGAACCTCAGACGTGATCCTGCTGGCCTCAATGTCACTGTATGTCTCTCTGGGTGTCTCTCTGCTCCTTTCCTGGGGGCCCTGCTGCCTCCCTGGCCCATCCCCTTGGTGGCTGTTTCTGATGTTTCTCTGGTCTGCCCCTGTGGCTCTTTCCTGGCATGTCTCCCTATTGCTCCCTGCCCCTTTCTGCCCTCACCCCTGCATCTGTGTGCCTTTGCTCTGAAGTCCCCACTCAATCCTCTCCCCCCTATTCAAGAAGAGGCAAAGTGAAGGGACAAGGGCTGGTGGGCTGCAGGTGGGTGGCCGTACATACGAGTTGGGTGGCGGCAATGCTGGGCCGCAGGAAGATGCAGGCTGGCCCCACCAGGCTGCTGAGCACTGAGTAGCCCTGGACGCCCTGCCCGGGGCCCTCCTGATCCTTGGGGCTGGGGCTGGGGTTGCGGCTGTGGCGGGAGCCCCCTGGGGGGGAGCCAGGCCAGTGCCAGGGGTCCTGCAGCAGAGCCAGCTGTGAGCTGGGCAGTGCCGCTGAGCACTGGGCCTGACTGCCCCCGCCCCCAACTCATCAGCCGCTTCTCTCTTTGGAACCCAGCACAGGACAGTGGGAAAGGAGCTCAGGGTGTACGGGACCTTCACCCGTTAACACTTTAGGCTGGAAGGGTTCATCCCCTAACTGTTCAGTTGGGCAAACCGAGGCCAAGAAAAGGCAAGGGACTTGGCCAAAGTCACTGAGAAAGCCAGTGGCAGAGCAAGACCTCCTGCTCCGCTCTGTGTCTCCCATGTCAGGGCTGGCTGGCAGGGAGCAGGGCCTCTGTAGTAGGGACGGGGCGGGCAGATGGGTAGCCAGGGGGCTGGTGAGCTTGGCACAGGAGACCCAGTCTCTATGCGCCAAGACCAGGACAGATCAGAGTCTGAGGGTTTCTAGGAAAAGATCTCGTTTGGGGCAGTGAGCAACCAGCCCTTCCGCCCCACTTCCCCCCTGCAACCCCACCCGGCCCTCACAGGACTCTACCCACCCACCTGGCCCTTCAGGACCTAGTCCAGCCGCCTGCCTTGGCTTCTCCCCCAGCCCTCATACCTTAGGCCCCCGGCGTCGGGGCCGCTTGGCACAGTTCCCCATGGGCCCCCGAACCATGCCAGGCCCGGAGGCCCCCGGGGTGGCCCGGGGCGGGGCCTCAGCAGATGCTGTTGGCTTCTGCCAGCCCCCAGCTGCTCCCAGTGAGAGCCTGGGAGTACTGCAGGGATTTTCCTAGGGTTTTGCGGGCAGAACTGTGGGCGGGTGGGCAGGCGGGGGGCCCTGGGCCCAGGGGCTTGGGTCCTAATCCGAGATTATCTCTGAGCATCTCCACTGGTGAGGGGGGCCACTAGGGGCCCAAGGCCCCCTGGAAGGCATAGCCTCCCCACGCCTCCTCCCAAGGGTCTTCCAGACACCCGCTCTCCAGCACACTTCTCCCCCCACCCCTGCCCCTAATCTCTGCCAATCAGGAGATTTCATGATTTCATGTCTTCACAGCAGGGCCTGGGTCCTGGGAGGAGGAAGTGGTGCCAGTGTGCCAGGGCAAGCTGGGTCTCTGTCCCCTCAGAACAGCAGCCAATGCCAGGTGATCTGAACATGGCAGACCCTCCCCCACTGTCTTGCAGGGAGAGGAGGTGACCTCAGCCTAGCCCAGAAAGCCCCTGCTCCTCCCTGTCAGGACCCCAGCTCGGCCCAGGGCACCCCACCTCAGAGCACTGCCCAGCCTGCTTGTCCTTGGCATCCCCGGCCTGGACCAGCCCCTGGTTCTTGTACAGGAGCTAAAGGGTGCCAAATCTGGGTGCTGTGGGTGGCAGCAGGGTGCAGCAAGGACTGAGGTGGGGACGGAGCACCTCTCTGGCCTCCACTGACCATCTGGATGACCCCTCCATCAACATACATGTCCTGGATCCCCCCACTGGACCGGGCCCTAGGTCTGCACTGCAGAGGCCCCCAATTGGGGTGTGGCATCCTGGCTGTTCCCTCATGGTCCCCTCACTTGAGGATGGCCCCACACCCTGGCCTCTTTTACCTGTCCATAGGCCGCTTGCACCTGGGCCTCAAGCTCCTGGAGGAGTGCCTGCCGCCTGGTGGCTGCTGGGCTGGTGGGGGCCTGGCTGGTTCCTGGAGTGCCCTCAGAGGGGTTGGGGTCCCCCGAGAGGAGATTGCCATCTGCTGGGCTCTGGGGCAGGGCCATGGTGTGGCACCTCGTGGCCCCACTCCAGCTGCCCTGGTCCTGTGGGAGGGTGGCTTAGTGGGAAGCTGTGGACGTGACCCCCTGGCTCCCTGCTGCTCTATTCCCTGTCCCTCCCAAAGTCCACATCTAGTCGAGCCCCCAAAGTCCACATCTTTCCTAGCTACCACTGCCCCTTGCACAGCCTACCAGTCTAGCAAAGCCCCCCTCTGAAATCCTCTCCTTCCCACACGCTGCCAGCCTCCAGCCCTCCTGTGGCCACAGACTGCTCCCCAGGGCTCCACCTGAATGTCCTTGCCCTCCACCTGGCTTTGGCCTCCGTCCCCTCTCTGCTCCCCTCTCCCCACTTCCTGCCTGTACCTCCCACCTGGTCCTGGGGGCATTCGACCTCTTGCTTCTCAAGGAAAAAGGATGGAGTGGGCCAGGCAGCCCGCACCAGCCTCCCGTGCCCCCTGCCATGCCCCCAGCCCACTCACCTCCCAGCGGCCTGCTCCTCACCTCCCAGAATGAGGTCAGTTGCTGCCCCAGCCCCACTCCACGCCCCTCATGATTTATTCACCTGCTCCAAGGGCTGGCCTTTGTCCGAGGGAACCAGATCCTACTAGATGCCTGCCACTTGAGCTGGCTGCTCTGGCCTCTCTCGGCCGTGAATGGTCGTCCATTCATGTACTCCCTTGGCAAATATCCTGGGCCAGCCTGGGACCAGCTGCTGGGCCCACATCGCAGACCCCACCTGCCCTAAGGACCCTGCTCTCAGGGACATCTAACCTGGAAAAGGGCCACCAGACTATTTCCAAGTGCATGGGGGCACTGACCCTGAGGCATCAGGGAGGCTTCCTAGAGGAGGCGAGGGAATGGGGCAACACTTCAGGCATTGCCCAACAATGTTTAACCTGGGCCTGGCTGTGGGCGAGTGCTGGGGTCCCCACAAGGATCAGCCATGAACTTGGAGTATCCCAAGCTCTGGAACCCAGCAGGGTATGTTGGGGGAAGGCCCCCGGGAAGGAGAGAGGGGTTAATAGCCTCTGGAGAGGGTATGGGTGGCAAAAGGTTGGAGAAAATTCCAGAGGGGCTTCAGCAAATGTTTGTTGAACACCCGATCTGTGCTTTCCTGGGTGCTGGGAACAAGTTCCAGCCTCCTGGAACCTTCCACCTGGTGGGAGATGTGCATCCACACACCGGAATTATGATGAATGGTCAAGTGCAGGGAAGGGCCCAACAGGCTGTCAAAAAGACCTTGCTGAGACTGGGGGGCTGAGGAGCTGACACATCAGCCAAGACCAGAAGATGGTGGGAATGGCTGAGTACAGGGAGGGGGCGGCCATGCAAGCAGAGGGAACATCCTCCACCCAGCGTGGAGATGGGCCAGGACTGAGAGGTGAGTGGACGCTGGCCAGGTGGCCGCGGGTGGGAAGGGCTTGTTGTGATCATTCACAGCCCTCAGCACCCTTCAGCTCCCCTGCACCTGGAGCCCAGGAGTACACTCCTCTCCCAGGCAGTAACACCCCTGAAAATGTTCCTCAGAGACAGGAATTCTCCTGTTTTCTGCAAGGTCATAGAAAGGGCCTGCACGCCTGAGTTCCTCCATGCATTTGTTGTGTGACCCTGGGAAAGGCATTTCACCTCTGAGCCTCAGTTTCCTTACCTGAAAGTGGGGGTTTATCTAGTATCTGCCTCACAATGCCATTGTGAAAATTAAATGACAATGGATCCAGCAGGTTCCTGGCACATAGGGAAGGCTCAAAAAATGGTGGGCGCTACATGCGAGGAATAAATCCATGTCCAAATAGTCCTCTAAGAAGATGGAAAGTGCTGAGAAAAGTATGTCCCAAAGTACAACCCAAAGCATTGGGGGCTGTAACTGGTCAGGGTATAGTGGGTAAAAGAGGTTTCAGTCAGGGAGCAAAGGCTTTGTGTCTAGGGGGAGGAGAAAGCCTGGCTTGGAAGTCACTCCTGGCTTCTGTTCAATAAGCAGCATCCCAGAGCATTCATCTGGGTGCCCTCGGCTTGCCCAGACTGACTTAGGCAAGCTGGAGTCCCAGCTTCTGCGTCCAGGATAGATGGATCAGTGGTTTAACTGATGGGTAGATAGATGGATGGATGGATGGATGGAAGGATGGTTGGCTGGTTGGATGAATGGGTGAATGATTCGCTGGACTGATGTTTTAATGGTCGGTGGTTGGAAGGATGGACGATTGGGTAGATGGATGGATAGATGGGCAGATGGACGGAAGGATGAATGGGTGGACAGGTGGTTAGATGAATAGACAGATGAGTGGATGGGTGGTCGAATGAATAGATGGACAGGTGAGTGGCTAACTGGATGGATGGATGGGTAGATCATTTGATGGGCTGATGGTTAAATGGTTGGTAGATGGATGGATGGATGGATGGATGGATGGATGGATGGATGGATGGATGGACGGGCACATGGAGTATGATTAGTGAGCAAATGGGTAGTTGGATGGATGGGTAGACAAATGGGTAGGTGAGTGTTTTGGTGGACTGATGGTTAAATGTTTGTTAGATGGATAGGCGATGGAGTAGATGGGTGTATAGATGGACAGAGAGATGGATGGAAGTGGATAGATGGCTGGATAGATGGCTGGGTGGCTGGACTACTGGTGAAGGCTTCATATTCTTCATTAAAAGAGTCCATTATGGTGGAGACCACATGTTACCTATTTCAATGTCTCCCATGGTGTCTAGCCCATTCGTTGCCTGATACATACTAATTGATGTATGATGAAGACTTGCGTCTATCTCTCTCCCCCCATTCTGAACTGTGACTCCTCTTTTTTTTATTGGTTATGAATATGCATGGGGTACAAAGATGACTGTCACCATTGGTGCCCAAGATGTGATGGCCAGATCCATACTGGCAGCATACCCATTACCACTAACTGTGATTATATTCCAGGTCCCCCACCCAATTATCTCCAACCTCCCTCCCCATCCCCCTTTCCCCCAGTCCACTTTGTATCCCTAGGTGTGCTCTCTCCCTCTGCAAGTGAACTGTGACTCCTCTTACGGCAAAGATGCTGGTTCCCTTTCCCTTGTGTTCTCCACAAGCCAAACCCAGAGGTTGGCACCTGGTAAGCACCATAGACAGAGCCATGTTGAGCTATTACTTCATACCCACTACAATAGCTAAAGTAAAAAAGACAGACAATAACAATTGTTGGTGAGGATGTAGCGAAACTGGAACTCTCATATGCTGCTGGTGGAATTAAAAAATTGTGCAACCACTTAGAAAAAGGGTTTGGCAGTTCCTCAAAACGAGTTACAATATGACCCAGCAATTCCGCTCCTAGGTATATATTTCAGGGCATTAAAAACATAAATTCACACAAAAGTTCTACAGTAATGTTCATAGAAGCATTATTCATAATAGAAACAACCCAAATGTCCATCAACTGATGAATGAGTAAACAAAAGCGGTACATCCATACAATGGAATATTACACAGCCATGAAAAGAAATGAAGTACCAACACATGCTACCATGTGGATGAACCTTGGAAATGTTATGTTGAGTGAAAAAAGCCAGATACAAAAGGACAGGTACTGTATGATTCTATTCAAATGACACGTCCAAAATAGGCAAATCCATAGAGACAGAAAGTAGATTAGTGGTTGCCAGGGGATGGAGGAGGGGACTGCTAATGGGTAACGGTTTCTTTTTTGGCCTGATAAAAATGTTATTGAATTGGGGCTGGCTGGTTAGCTCATTTGGTTAGAGCATGGTGTTGGTAACACCAAGGTCCAGGGTTCAGATTCCTGTACCAGCCCGCAGCCAAAAAAAAAAAAAAATTTTTTTTTAAATTAGTGTCAATGATTACACAGTACTGAATATACTAAAAACCACAGAATGTACAGTTTATAAGGGTGAATTTTAGGTAACAATAAAGCTGTTTATATATATTTTAAAAACCACCAAAGACAGGTGGAAATGTGTATATGGACTTGATGTTGGGAAGGGACAAAGGAAGGGGCCTGGCCCTTCGAGCTAGGAAAGTGAGTTTGGGTCTCTCCACTCTGCTTTCTCGTGTGTGCTCTCTTTTGCCCTTCCACCTTCTGCCATGGGATCACACAGTGAGAGGGCCCTCACAGGATGTGACTTCGGACTTCCCAGCACCCAGAACTATAAGCAATGAATCTCCATTCTTTATAAATATCCCAATCTGTGGTATTATGTTATAACAACACAAAATGAACTACGATGGAAAATTGGTACCAAGAGTGGGGTGTTGATATAACAAATACCTGGAAATGTGGAAGCAGCTTTGAAACTGGGTAATGGGTAGAGAGAGGCTTGAAGGTAATGGGTAGAAAGGTTTTGAAGTGAATGCTGGAAAAAAACTATAGTGCCATTAACAGAGCTTTAAGGGTGATTCTGATGAAGGCTCAGAAGAAGAGAAGAAATATAGGAAAAGCCTGAATCTTCTTAGAGATTACTTAAACGCTCATGGTTAGAATGTTGGTAGAGTCATGCAGGATGTAATAAAAACAAGAATGTTGGTAGAAATATGGACAGTAAAGGCCATTTCAATGAGGTCTCAGACAGAAATAAGAAACAAGGTATTGTAGTAAAGGCCATCCTTGTTATACAGTTGCAAAGAACTTGGTGGAACTGTGTCCATTTTCGAGGGCTCCATGGAAGGCAGACCTAGTGATGGATTAGGATATCTGGCAGAGAAATTTCTAAGCAAAATATTGAAGCAGCTGCATGGCTACTTTTTTTTTTTTTTTTTTGGTGGCCGGCTGGTGCAGGGATCAAACTCTGGACCTTGGTGTTATCAGCACCATGCTACAACCAACTGGATAATGGCTAGGAGATTATTCTCCAGCTTCAAGACTTAATATTGCTGTCCCTGTTGTGTTTTGGATGAGCTTAGGGCCCGTTCCTCCTTTCTTCTGGCCTGTCTTTCCCTGTGGAAATGAGAATCTCTATCCTATGCCTGTCTCACAATTTTTTGGAAGTAGATAACTTGTTTTATTTCACAGGCTCACAGCTAGAAGGAATTTGATTCAGGATGAATTGTGCCTTGAGTCTCACCCATGTCTGATTTGGATGAGACTTTGGACTTTTGAGTTGATGCTGAAATGAGTTAAGACTTTTGGGGCTATTGGTATGGAATGGATGTATTTAGCATGTGAGAAGTACATCAACTTTTGGGGGACCAGGGCTGGAATGCTATGGTTTGACTGTCCCCTCCAACACTCATTTCGATTTTTAAATTTTATATATATATATATATACACATATTTGGCTGGTACAGGGATTGAACCCTGGATCTTGGTGTTAGCACCATGCTCTAACCAACTGTGCTAACCAGCCTGCCCTTTCATGTTGATATTTAATTGCCATTGTGTAGGTGTTAAAAGCTGGGCCATTATCAGGATTAGGCCATGAGGGCTCTGCCCTCATAAATGGATTAATGCTGTTACCGTGGGAGCAGTTTCCTGATAATGAGTGAGTTCAGGCCTCTGTTTTGCTCACTTGTGTGTGGTCTTTTGCCCTGCTGCCTTTCACCATGGATGATGTAGCAAGAAGGCCGTCACCAGATGTGGGCACCATGACCTTAGACTTTCCAGCCTCCAGAGCTGTGAGAAATAAGTCACCATTCTTTACAAATTACCCGGTCTGTGGTATTCTCTTACAGCAGCGCAAAATGGACTAGCACAGCCAGTCGCCAAGGCCCGTGATGCTTCTCCACAAAAGGAAGGCGTGTGTGCCCCAGGCCAGAGCAGGTGAATGAACCTCTCTGAACCTTGGTGTCCTCATCTGTATAATGGGAACAAGACTCCCTCCCTCCCAGGGTTGTCATGGAGATAAAATGAGACCATTTCTATGAAAGCTCTCTGTAAGCTGCTATGAGCTGGACAGATGTTCCTCCAGCTGTGAGTCAGGGATGAGAACCCAGCTCTGGTGCCAACCCCACCTCCCACCCCCTCCCAGCCCCAGGCAGCTCTGGGCTCAAATGAATCAAAGGAGTGGAGAGCACTCCCCGGCCCTGAGCCCTCACTGCGGGGGTGCTCCTGATTAGGGCGGTGGTTCAGTGTCTCCCCATGCTTTGCGAGGGTAGGTAGTTCTGCTCCTGGGAAGGACGCCTTCCTCTTTCCTTATGGACCTGACAGGACACCCACTGAGAGTCCACCTGGGGAGGGGGCAGCCAGGAGAACTGGGCTGCGGGTGCCAGGCAGGCCTGCAGGGAGGCAGCCCTGGGCTCCTCTGGAGGGACTCAGCCCTCCCAGGCCCTGGAGGTCCTGCCCATCCCCATCTGTGGGTCTTTCCATCCACTGTGTCCCCAGGCCCAGCCGGTATCCGAAGGGCGTAGAGCAGCCAGACTCAGTCAAGAAACGATTTGGAGTCCATGTAGGGGAGGGAAAACCATTTTCCCCTCAACCTGCGAGAGTTCTTAGTTGGGACGGACCCTATAATGAAAGACAACAAGAGAAAAACAAACACATGGGAGAAACTTCAGTGAAAAGGAATTCCAAGCAGTGGCTTTGAACTCCACTTAAATAGCATCTTCAACAAAGAACAATAAACTTGTAGAGAAATAATAGGACAAAGGAAAGCGCTTAGGCTTTCAAGGGTGAGGCCCTGTGGGAAGGTAAAGAGAAGGCAGGACACTAATTGCCTGAGGTTTCGTTTGCAGATTCCTCTGGGCTGATAAGACTCCAGAGTTGTCACCAAAGGAGAGTTTACGCCCCGCCTCTAGGAAGAAAAGGGTTAGGGCCGAGAGAGCTTTTCCTCTGCACTTCTTTAATGCCTTCAGCTCAAAATTTTTATGTCAAAGAGGCATATTTTGGGATGACATGGTCTCATTCCCTTCTATTGCAAAGGCCTCGAAGAGGAAAGAATGAGGTCCCTGGAGCCAGCCACACGTGGGTTGAAATTCTGCTTAATAGCTTCTGACCTTAGGCATGTCCCTTAACCTCTCTGTGCTTCCCTTCCCTCTTCTGTAAAGTGAGGATGACAACAGTAGAGTGTTTGGACTGTAATATAATGTATAAAGTCCTCAACACAGTCTTCAGCCACTAAGGGTTTGTTATTACTGTTATCACGGAGAGAAGATGTGTAGACAGATATATTTATTTGTTGAAATTGTGGGCTGGCCGGTTAGCTCAGCTGGTCAGAGCACGGTATTGATAATACCGAGGTAATGGGATTGGATCCCCACACGTGCCAGGTGCCAAAAAAAAAAAAAATGCATTTATTGATGCAACAGGCATTTATTGAGCACCTACTGTGTGCTGGCACTGGGGACCCAGCAATGAGCGAGGTACTCAGTCCTGGCCCTCTATGGGCCCTGAGCAGCTGTGTGGTTGGGGTGTTGGGGGAGGGGTGTCAACGTGTGACACTAAGTGTAGGTCCCTCTTTTAAAGCTGCTGCCCCACCGGCCCGTGGCTCACTCGGGAGAGTGTGGTGCTGATAACACCAAGGCCACGGGTTCGGATCCTATATAGGGATGGCCGGTTGGCTCACTGGCTGAGCGTGGTGCTGACAACACCAAGCCAAGGGTTAAGATCCCCTTACCAGTCATCTTTTAAAAAAAAATTTAAAAAAATAAAAAAAATAAAGCTGCTGCCCCACAGGCAGGGTGCACCCACGCAGGTGGGCAAGTGGCCCTCCTGGCCCTGTTCCCACCCACCCAGTGCCTCCTTACCGCAGGAATTGCCACAACAAGCTCCCAACCTCCTTGACTTGGCACATTCCTGGGGTTGGGCGGGGAGGGATGAAGGGGTGGGGTGAGACGGTCAATATAAGTTCTCTGCGCACCCCCCCCCCCGTCCTGCTGCACTTGCACTTCCGGCCAGTGAGCAGGGTCTGGACCTGCGGGGTGGGGAGTGGGGCCCAGGCAGAGCCACCCCTGGCCCTGCAGCCCCAGTGGGGATCCTCCTTCATCATTCCGTCTGTCTGTCTCTTAGTGCCACCCTAGCCAATGCTTACTTTCCTGCCCGGGATGTGGGCCCAGCTCCCTCAGGAGGACAAAGGGCATAGGCAGGGTCCTGGTCATCTGGGTGGGGCCAGGGCTGTGGGGTGGGGACAGGACCTGCTTTCCAGGCGGCTGCATCCTCATGGGGCCATAGATAGCTGCCCTCTGTCACTGTTCCCTCCCCAGGGTGGAACACTGTGGGGCTGGGGTCTCCACCTCTGCCCCCTCTCCAGGGCACTATTGGGGCTATGGTCTCCACCCTTTCTTCACACTTCCAACCCCTCCCCAGGAGCTCCCAACCTAGGGTTTCTGTCCTGTCTCCATGTCCCCTCCCCACCCTCCTGACCCTGCCCCAGGTAGCACAGGCTGGGTCTCTGCCTGGTCCCACATCCCTGTCCTGCACCCTCACCTCCAGGGCACTGCGAGGCCATGCTGACCCAGAGCTCTGCGGCAGAGACCAGCGGGAAGAGGTGCTGGGGTTCCTCTCGAAAGTGCTCTGGGCAAATGGAGTAGCCAACGAAGTGGTTATTTAAACTATTAATGTCGGTTCTGTTACAGGCACACCCAGCTCCTGGCTGAGGCTCCGCCAAATTGATACTGAACTCACAGGCCAGCCGCCTGCCCCCAGACAAAAATCAAATAAAGTCAAATGTTGGTGAAAATGGAAGTCAGCTTTTATTCAGGAATACCAGTGGTCTGAAGAGAGATGTCAGGCTCATCCACCTCTCCGGTAAACCTGAAGCAGAATGGCCAGGCTTGAGCCATCTCCAAGACTCAGATTTACTGAGTGGTTGTAAAGAGGGGGCTGAGGGAATGAGACGTGGGGAACCAAGAGCAGGAGGGAGGGCCCCGTGAGCAGCGAGGGCCTCATGCAAGGTCTCAGGTGCAAGGTCTCACCAAGACTCCGTCTGGTTTCTGCTCCTGTCTTTGCTGCTATCTCAGGGTCCGGGGTGCGAGTCTGCCTGCAGCTTCAGGCTGGCTGGAAAACAACTTTACATTCATGTAAACAATGTCATCTTGCCCCATAACCATGAGAAAAGACGGAACTCAGAGAAATGCATGTCAAGAAAAAAGCTGTGTTCTTTTAAAATCTTTAAGAGCCCATGTGGGTTTAGGTCCCAACATGGCTTCAGTTCTGCTCCCTCCAACAGCTAAATGTTAAATAGGCTGCCTGAACTCAAGGTGAAGTCAGGAAATTTAGAAGCAAAAGCATAGGTCACATTTAACCTGTGGCCTGCTTTGCTGTGTGTGGTCATGGCCAGAAAAGCAGGAAACCAGCTCTGCAAACAGGTGGGGTGGGGTCAGGATGAGCGGGTGTGGCTGGAACCCTCCTCTCATGGACCTACGGAGACGTCTTACCCCAACAACGGCCAAGTGTTTTCCTGGGAATTGTTTTTGGCAAGTCCAATGAACCCGCACTTGAGCCCCCAGCCTTCTCGTTGGAAGACTTTGGACAGACTGATGGGGAGCCTTTGCACTGGGTCAGGAGAACCCCTGGATCCTGCAGGCGTGAGCTCCGCTTGCTTCCCCTTAAACCTACTATGAGCCTTGTCCTTTTCGTTTGCTCATTTGTTTTCTGCGAGCTAAGGGGCCGGCCCGCGAGCCTGCACCCGAACCCTTGAGCTTGGTGTTACCAGGCGGCGCTGAAACCAGCCGAGCTAACCAGCCAGAGCCTTATGTTTGTTGGGTTTGGTTTTGGTTTTGACTTCTTTTTTTCTTTTCTCTCTTTTTCTTTTTCCTTTTTCTCTTTTTAAAAATTCTTTTAATCCTTGCTCTTGAGAGCAGCATCTGGGGAGAAAATGAAATGCAGCCTCTGGCCCACCGGTCTGCTGTGTCTATAACTGGCTTTGGGCTTAAAAGTGTGTCTACAGTGAGGAAGGGCCTCTCAGAGGTCCAGGCTCAGTATGTTTAAGTCTTCAAATCGATCTACTGACTGGCCCACTCCTGTGGAAAGTGACATTTTGAGAGTGAAGCAGTTGCTTTTTCTTGCTATTCCCAAAATAGGGCAACTGTGATCTTTGGCTCATAAATCCAGCCAAGGCAGCACTTGCACACATGCTGGGACAGCTGCCCAGCTCTGACCGACCCAACCGGCAGTCGCAGTGTCTATGTGCATCTCTCCCTCCACCCCACCAGCCCCAGCACCCCCCTGCTGCTACCAGACCCTGACCTCCAGACACAGGGATTGGGATTGACATGGGACCCAAATCCAGCCCATCCCAGAGCCTCATCTCCAGCCACAGGGACTGGTCCCAGGGGAGAGCACACAAACAGAGCTGGGCCTGTCAGAGTCCTTCCCTGGCCCATCCCAACACAGCTGGCCGTGGGCCAGGAGCTCCCTCTAGGACCAGAGCTTCCATTCTGGTCAAGAGGCTATGAGAATGTGAACTCAGAGCAGACTGTGATGTTGGTTACAGCTGAGAGAGTGGAGCTCACACACAGAGAAAAGCAGGTGTGTGTGTTTGTGTGTGTGTGTGTTTGTGTGTATGAGAGAGAAAGACAGAGGGAGAGAGACAGAGGGAGAGTGTGTTTTTAAGTCCCTGGTTCCAGTCCCTGAGAGGCCAGCTCCATTCATTCCATCCTGTCCTTGGTTTGGTCACATAAACCTATAAATACCTCTCTTTTGGGGTTGAGTTTCTGTACCTCTAGCTGAAAGAGACTGTGATTGTTGCTTTGCCCCCCATGGATTTGTCACCCCACTTCCTCTGGGTGACAGAGATGCAAAGGATTACTCAAAGCCTATCTCTTCTGAGCAGTGAGAGACCCCAAAGTGGTTAATCTCCCCCAGAACCCTCAAGTGAGAGGCAACCCTTCCTTGGGAAATTAACCCCAAATAGGGTTTCTCTTCATGCATTTATTTTCCAGACCAGGAAGTTACAGGAAGAGAACATAGGTGAGGTTATAGTTTAACAATACAGGCTGGTAACTCCCAGTGAAAGAAGCCAGATGACATTCCAGTAAGGCAATTAAGCAATCCATTAACAAACGCTTGATCTTAGCAAACATTTCTTTTCCCTCCAGCAACTTTCCAGTATCTACATATATCAATCAGTAACCTGTCTGTCCTTGAGCCAGCAACCTTGCTGTGACACAAATCTTTATCTTACACCAGAGACTTTATAGCCTGAGGAAAATTTCCAGTCCTCAGTAAGGTCAATATTTGAAACTGCAAGGCTTTGGAAAACCAGGCCCAGTGAAGTACATTTGCTTTATAGTATATTCCACATGCGATAGGTTCAAAACACATCCACAAATCCTTTGACAACTTCCCCTTCAAAATTTGGAGCCTAGTTCCCTACCCCTTGAGTGTGCGTTGGACTTAGCAACTCACCTCTCTCTAAGAGGTGTGTGGAAAGTGGTGCATGACTTCCAGGACCAGGCCACAGAAGGCATTGCGGCTACCACCTTGCATTTGCTCTTGGACCTAGTGCTCTGGGGAAACCAGCTACCATGTCATGAGGACACTCAAGGAAGGGTCCAGGTGATAAGGAACGGAGGCTTCTTGAGAAAGCCAGCACTAAATCACTGCCCGTGTGAGTGCACCGTCCTGGAAGTGGATTCCCAAGCCCCAGTCAAGCCTTTGGATGACGGCAGCTCCAGCCACCATCTCTCTCTCTCTCTTTCTCTCTCTCTCTCTTTTTTGTTGAGACCCCAGCAAGAATCACCCAGCTAAATCACTCCTGGATTTCCAACTCAGAAATGGAGATAAATGATTGTTGTTTTAAGCTGCTACATTTTGGGGTAGTTTGCCACGTAGCAAGAGGTAACTAATACAGAATTGGAACCAAGCTGATGCGATGAAGCCTCAGTGTGGGACAGAAGGGGAGCGGTTTACAAGGCTCACAAAGCAGGGCAGACACTGAGATTTAATGAGCTGTTTCCCAGCGTCTGGTTTCTGAGATGGAGATTTGCAGTCTTTGAGTCCGGTTGGCAGAGGTGTTTATCAGTGCTTGGGATAAAGGCACATTCTTCAAAACGGAGTCTTTCCTTTGATGATTCCCTGATTCCATTTTTTTTTTTTTTATACAAAAGATGACCGGTAAGGGGATCTTAACCCTTAGCTTGGTGTTGTCAGCACCACGCTCAGCCATTGAGCGAACCGGCCATCCCTATATGGGATCTGAACCCGTGGCCTTGGTGTTATCAGCATCGCCCTCTCCTGAGTGAGCCACGGGCCAGCCCTGATCCTCTGATTCCTGATTGTGAACCCAGTGTGGCCAGAGGACCAACTATGCATATTTTAAGAATTAGTTTTCCCTTGTAGCTCCTCCACGTTGAAAAGGTAGGAGAGCTCAGTGGCTGAGAGAGCAGGTGCTGGGCTTGACTTCAGGTTTCAACTCTGCCATGTGACCTTGAGCTAGACATCTAAATGAGATAATGCACCTAAAGCATTTAGCAAAGTGCCTGGCACATAATTTTTGCTCAATAAAACAATTTTTGTGAAAACCCATCATCAAAAATATTATCATTCCCATTAGTTTCGGTGCTGTCTCAATGTCTCGAGAAAGGAGATTTGCTTTTTTAATACATTCATCTCACCTAACAGCAAGAGAAAAAATGTAGATAGTGAATTGGCCTCTGGCAAAACTTGACATTTGGAATTTTCAGTCAAGTCATCAATGGGGTACTTGAGTCTGGTATAAAACAAAGAAATACTATTACATTGCAAGTCCCTCTCCAAGTAAAGTTCTTATACATATACTTATTTATTTATTTTTGGCGGCTGGCGGGTATGAGGATCTGAACACTTGACCTTGGTGTTATCAGCACCATGCTTTAACCAAGTGAGCTAACCGGCCAGCCTTAAGTAAAGGGCTTTTATATATTTATTTATTAATGTATTTATTTATTATTATTATTATTTTTTACATTCTAAGATGTTATTGTGGAGCAGTTGGGTGGAGGGGGAGAGAGAAAGGGGGATAGGGTTGGCGGATGAGGAACGGGAGCAGAGGGTGGGTTGAGGCCTGTGGCACCTCCGTCATTCTGGCAGAGGAGCCCAGGGGGCTTCCGTTGGTGGCTTGGTCATGGCTGGGCTGGATGTGGACATCAGGGGGATGTGGCTGAGGCCCTCGGCACCCCCCATCCCAGCTCAGGAGCTCGAGGTACTTCCAGTGGTGGCCTGATGGTCATTGCTGGGCTGGATGCAGATGGGGGGGCGCTGAGGCCCTCGGCCCCCAGTAAAGTGCTCTTAAACCAAGTTTTTTATAACTCAGATTTGGAAATCAATATATTATTTAAGAATGAAAATCAAATTGATTGTTCCATGCACATCAAAGAGGTTGAAAAGCTATTTTCTCAGACCCAGCCCCTAATACGTGATTCTTCTGCTTGAATAGTGTTTTAGTCAGTGTTCCCCAGAGAAACAGAACCACAGGAAGGCCAGTGGTGTAGATCATAGGCCGGAGAGCTGGAGGGCCAGAGGGCCGAGGCGTGGATTCCAGTCTGGATGTCAAAGCCTGAGAACCAGGAGTGTCCGATGGTGTAGGCCCCAGTCTGATGGCAGGAAAAGATGGACGTCGCAGCTCAAGTGGTCGGGCAGAGAGGAGTCAACCTTCTGCCTCTTTGTTCCACTCAGGCCCTCAGTGTATTGGATGACGCCCACCCACACTGGGGAGGCCCACCCATTCAAATACTGATCTCTTCGGGAAACACCCTCACAGACACCCCAGAAATAATGTTTATCCAGCTATCGGGGCATCCCTTGGCCCTGTCAACTTGACACATAAAATTAACCATCACAGATAGCTTTGGCAGTTCCGCCTTTTGCGTATAAGATGCAATCCACATAGCTTTTAGTTTTGCATCTGAGCCGTCCGTGATCTTCCTTCTAGACCTACGTCTTCACCACACTCTCCACCCTGCAACCTCTGGAACATCTGTCCTTCTCCAGGCATGGCATTCCTATGCCACTGAATGAAGTTCTTCCAGGATCACCCGAAGCCTTCTGATCTAGAACACCTCCCTGTGCATTCTGTGCCTGAGCTGCATCCGGCATTGGCCTGAGCTATTTGGCTGAAGTGAGAGATGTCGCAGCTCAGCACTGATCCCGCACTGAGGTGTGCAGTGTACTAACAGCATCACTTTGCATCCAAGGGTACGGTTTGTACCGGCTCTCAAGATGACCTGGTCTCTCCCCTTGTACACATCCACAGCACTAGCTGGGCCCCCAAGTTTCAACAGTACTTATGTGACTAGAAACCTCTCAAGATAAGAAACTGGATTTTTTCTTCTTTTCCCACTTTTTTTTTTTTTTTTTTTTTTTGGTGGCTGGCTGGTGTAGGGATCCAAACCCTTGACCTTGGTGTTAAAACACCACACTCTAACCAACTCAGCTAATTAAATACATTCATAATGTTGTGAAACCACCACCACCACCCATCTCCATAAGTCTTTTTATCTTATAAAATCGAAACTCTTCTGACGCTATGAGTTTGACTACTCCATGTACCTCATATAAGTGGAATCACCCAATGTTTATCCTCTGTGTTTGGCTTATTTCACTTAGCAAAATGTCCACAAGGTTCTTCCATGATGTAGCAAGTGTCAGAATTTCCTTCCAACTGATTTTTTTACAAAGATGCAGAAACAATTCAGTAGAGGAAAAAGCCCTTTCAACAGCAGGTGCTGGAGAAATTAGATTTTCATAGGCAGACCAAGTAATGTCAATCTAAACCTCACATCTTGTACAAAAATTACCTGAAAATGAATCATGGACTTAAATGGGAAATGTAAAATTATATAACTTTAAGGGAAAAAAGTGGGAGAAAATGTTCAGGATCTAGGGCTAGGCAAAGAACTCTTAGACAAGACACTAAAAGCATGACCCATAAATGGAAAAATTGATAAATTGCATCTCATAAAAATGAAAACATTTGCAATACACCTGTTAGGAGGATAGAAAACAAGTTACGGGGGGCTGGCCAGCTGGCTAATTTGGTCAGAGAGCAATGTTATGACACCAAGATCAAGGGTTCAGATCCCCATAATGGCCAGCCACCAAAAAAAAAAAAAAAAAAGACAAGTTACCAGTGGGAGAAAATATTTGCAAACCATATATCTAATGAAGGACTAGTGTCTAGAATATATAAAGAACTCTCAAAACACCACAGTACAAAAAGTCCCCCAAAATTCTTTTTGAAAATGGGTAAAAGACATAGACATTTCTCCAAAGATGATATATAGATGAAAAATAAATACATGAGAAGATGTTCAACTTCATTAGCCACCAAAGAAATACAAACTAAAACCACAATGAGATATCACTATGGACCTATCAGAATAGCTAAAATAAATCATGACAACACCAACTGCCAGCGACGAGTCAAAGAAACATTGAATTATTTACTGCTGATGGGAATGTAAATTGGTAAGGTCACTTTAGAAAACAGTTTGGGAGTTTCTTATAAAACTATACGTGCAAGGGCCAGCCTGTGGCTCACTTGGGAGAGTGTGGTGCTGACAACACCAATGTTGCACTCTCTTTGCCACCTCTATTCCCCTGGGTGATGGAGATACAAAGGATTACTCAAAGCCCATTTCTTCTGAGCAGTGAGAAACCCTGAAAGGGTTAATTTCCAGGAACCCTCAAGAGAGAGGGATTCCTCCTTGGGAAATTAACCCTGAACTGGAGTTCTGTCTCAGTATTTATTCTCCAAACCAGAAATTTACAGAAAAGGAATGGGGGTGGAATTATGGCTAAGTATAGTTTAGCAATAGAAGCTGGTAACATCAGTGAAATAACAAAGTGACATTCTAAAATGCAATTTTCAAAAGGTTAAGTCGATCCACCAACAAAAGCTTGCTCTTTGCAAATACTGTCTTTTCCTACAGCAGTTTCCTCAGTATGCTTACATAACAATCGAATAACTTTAGGTTAACCTTCTCCAAGGGCATCTGTCCTTGAGCCAGCAATTTTGCTGTGTTACAATTCTTTATCTACATCAGAGACTTTAGCCTGGGGAAAGTTTCTTGTCTTTTGCAAACTTAACATTTCTATATGTAATTTTAAAAAGTTAGGTTATACCTGAAACTACAGGGCTTTGGAAGGTAGGTCCTGTGAAATACATTGGCTTTATAAATGTTAGCATACTCCGCATCTCCCGTTTTATTTATTTAATTAAAAGAAAAAGCAAAAGCTATAGATCGAGTTTTCACAGTTAAGACAAAAGCATTTTGTTAAAGCAAAACTAGTATCATTTAGCATGGCCAGTCCTTTTAATTTATCCTGGGTGGGTACTGATGATGTCATCATCTCTCAGAGCTGTTGCACTGGCATCATTCCTGGTGCTGTGAATTGGGGTGTAATTACCAGTTGTTGAAACTCCAGAATGGGGTTCTGTTCTGTATAATAGTTGATTTTGAGTCCAGAGAGTTTGTTGATATTCACCCGTCCAGGACACTGCTGCTTTCAAAGCATCTAGTCTTGGGCCAGCCCCGTGGTGCACTTGGGAGAGTGCAGCACTTGGGAGTGCAGCGGCGCTCCTGCCGTGGGTTTGGATCCTATATAGGAATGGCCGGTGCTCTCACTGGCTGAGCATGGTGCGGGTGAAACCATGCCAAGGGTTGCGATCCCCTTACCGGTCACAAAAAGACAAAAAAAAAAAAAAAAAAAAAAAAAGCATCTAGTCTTTTGTAAAATTTCTTGATCAATTACAAATCTTTTGTTTAAGAACAGGATGTCTCATCCAGGTTATAAACACCCTCTTTAAGGCCAGGAAAATTTAGAAAAATGCTTTGGCAGACAAGATATTATTTCTCCCTTTACGATCAAAGCATTCTTCATAAAAGCATTGATGATCAATTCTTTCATAGAAAAGGTTTTACTTTTCTTTCCATAGATCCCTCAGTCCTGGGAAGGCTCATTCTCAGGTTGTCATATCCCACATGGGGGGGGGGGATGAATCAGCAAGATGAAGCAGCAGTTAGACCAAATTAGGCAACATAAAGAGGGGTCAAGAACTTAGAAGTGACATGCTATCTCATAACCAAAGTTTTAAATTATATCCTGTTATGTATAGAAAGAGTTAAATTTTATTGAAGTTGTGAAAATAGCCACATTGTCATAATAATCATAAAGATACTTAAAGTTATTAAATTTGGGGGGATCAAATAAAGAGAAAACAAATGCTTTAATTTCTGTTTTAAATGATATTTTACCAAGCTTTTATCAGTTATAGATAGCTTAAGAGGAGAGTTTTCTTAATCTGAAAAACAAAATATTAAGAGAACCAGAAGTGTTTTAAAATAAGGATATTGTAAAAACCCATAATTCTTTTTAATCAGTTCATTAATTAACTTTTGTTGTTTTGACCTTGGTGAGTAATTTCACAAACCCATCAGTTTCTTCATTAGAATTTTAGAAATTCAGTTTAAAGGTATGAACTCAGAGTTTGTCAGGAAACTGTACCTATCAGAGTTTTTTTTAATGAAATATTTGAAGACATAACATTTTAAAATTATAATTGAACCAAGATTATGACTGGTAGCATTTATATCTAGACACAGATTTCCAAGAACCTTACAAAATTTTGGAACACATATTAATAACATCTCAATACTGACAATACTTTCCCATATAGTCTAATTTATCAAATAAGCCAATTAGTTTTGATACATCTCTTATATATATCCTTTGAGAAGCTCCAGGGCTCTTGGAACTCCTCAAAGTTAGTTTAAATCAAAAGGTTGAGATTTCAGGGTTGGCCTGTGGCTCACTTGGGAGAGTGTGGTGCTGATAACACCAAGGCCACAGGTTCAGATCCTATATAGGGATGGCCGGTTGGCTCACTGGATGAGCACGGTGTTGACAACACCAAGCCAAGGGTTGAGATCCCCTTACCGGTCATCTTTAATAAATAAATAAATAAATAAATAAATAGAATTTTAAAAGTTGAGATTTCAGAGTTTAGTTTTGGAAAGTCTGTCAAATAACAAAGGATTAGAACACTTAGTTGAATAAGATCACAAATTACTACAAAAAATAAAACCAAAGTGACAAAGGATTTCAAAGGGAGAGAGCATGAGAAATTATTAAGCACAACTTAAAAGACCTCTAGAAAAGACAAATGTAATCCTGTTTGATTAGTAAACCCATGCAAAGATGTGTGCTGATAAGAACATTTTTATACATTCTGGTTAGTAAATGGGGGTCCATTTTTCAGAGCAGATTATGCAAGGCCCATTATGAGCCTCAGCTATTTTTAACCAACTAAATATTTATGGTTTCCCGGTAAAAAACTTGGTGTATAAAATCTGTACCTTTATCAGTTAATGTTAACTAGGGCCTGTGAGATATTGGGCATAGGTCCCCTTTCACTAGCCATCTGGGTCCCAGGTTTCCACATGGCATTTAGGGCCATATGGAATCCAGAGAGGCCATGTGGAGCAAAGATAATTCTAAAAGATATTGTTTCTCCCAGTATGGCCAGGAGGCAGAGCTGAGATAAGGAAGAGGCATGTTGACCTAGAGACAAATTTAGGTAAAAGGCTTAAATCAAATTTTGAAGATATATTTATTTTATCAAAACTTTAGAAAATTAAAGTCATGTGAACTTGAAAGGTATACTTATTTATTTAATGAGCGTGCATTAATTATAAGCCAATTTGGTACCATGCAGACAATACAAACACACATACAGTCATGAACATGTAGACATAACATACAGCTTACATATGTATATATATAGACATTAACAACAAAAACAAATAAGGATTTTATAGGTTTTGTTTTAGATGTAATAAGGAGACAGATAAATAGAAAACTCACTAGTATAAAGGACAGTCATGTTTAGATTGTGTTTCTAAAGAATGTTAAAGCTTATCTGTGAGGCCTCACCCTGTTTTAACAAAAGCAAGGTAACAAATTTACATTGTAAAGCAAAGTATGCAAGCCTTTTCAAGGAGATGTAGAGAAAATTTTCTTCTTTTTAAGAAAATGGCATAGAATTCTACCATAGGATTTTGTGAGGAAATACATAGATTAGCCTTGAAGAAAATTTAGAAGTCAGTTCAAGATAACCAGCTGGATGCCAGAAAATTTGAGATCATCTAGTTAAACAGGTAGATTTTTGTCTAGTTTTTGTTTCTCAAATGGGTTACTGAGCTTAAGGGCTGAGCCACCAATCAGAGATAAAGTCATTGACTCTTGGGGCTTTTAGAGAAAAACAGCATACCCAAAAGGAGGTACAGTTGGTGTGCCATGGCTGTGTTTTTCGTAAAGTTTCAGAGTCAAGAAAAGAACCACTGCTTTACAGAGAGAAGAGAAGCATTGTGCAGATAAGAAAACATGCTCAAACAAAACCAACACTGCAAAGAAATATAACTTCTTTTACTTTAGATTGTCCAATTTAAAAGCTTTTTTCAGTTACTGGCAAAGATTAAGTTTTATCCTTTTTTGGTGACATAGACATGTCTCAGTTTTTTGTTAAGATCTTGAACAGGTCTCAAAGCGACTTGACATAGATTCCAAGTTGTTAGATGGGACACCTTGATGAGACACATTGTATAAATTAACCAGTGATCAATTTGCTCCCCAATTCTTACATTAAGGCTCCCTCCCTTGAAGTACCAAGGACATGGTTGTTTAATATCCACTAACAGTTTTACAAGCTGCCGTTCAGTTACTTTACAGCTGGCTGCTTTAAGGAGACATTGGAGTTGTAAGGTATGTTCAGTCTCCCCTTTTGTTAAAGAATTATCCATATTTTAAAAGGAAAAAAAAAAGGAAAAATACCTTCAGGGTTGAAAAGACCTAACTTGACCTGCTGCAGGCATGGACCCCTAATCGAGAACCGCCTGTGACTCCCTTTAACAGGGTGAGTCTCCCTTACCAGGACTTCCCTTGACGGGATAAGTAGCGGACATCCTTTTCCTTTCCAAGGCTTGGCAGGTCAGTCTCCGATTCGTGGAGCCAGAATGCCTCACACGGGGCACCATTTTGTTGCATTCTCTTTGTCACCTCTCTTCCCCTGGGTGACAGAGATGCAAAGGATTACTCAAAGCCCATTTCTTCTGAGCAGTGAGAAACCCTGAAGGGGTTAATTTCCAGGAACCCTCAAGAGAGAGGGATTCCTCCTTGGGAAATTAACCCTGAACTGGGATTCTGTCTCAGAATTTGTTCTCCAGGCCAGAAAGTTACAGAAAAGGAACACAGGTGGAGTTATGGCTAAGTATAGTTTAACAACAGAAGCTGGTAACATCAGTGAAATAACAAAGTGACATTCCATAATGCAATTTTCAAAAGGTTAAGTCGATCCACCAACAAAAGCTTGCTCTTTGCAAATACTGTCTTTTCCTACAGCAGTTTCCTCAGTATGCTTACATAACAATCGAATAACTTTAGGTTAACCTTCTCCGAGGGCATCTGTCCTTGAGCCAGCAATTTTGCTGTGTTACAATTCTTTATCTACATCAGAGACCTTAGCCTGGGGAAAGTTTCCTGTCTGTTGCAAGCTTAACATTTCTATATGTAATTTTAAAAAGTTAGGTTATACCTGAAACTACAGGGCTTTGGAAGCTAGGCCCTGTGAAATACATTGGCTTTATAAATGTTAGTATACTCCACACACCAAGGCCACGGGTTCGGATCCCATATAGGGATGGCTGGTTAGCTCACTTGGGAGAGCGTGGTGCTGACAACACCAAGTCAAGGGTTAAGATCCCTTTACTGGTCATCCTTTTAAAAAAAACAACCAACCACCCCCCCACCAAACATGCAAATTACCATATAACCCACCAATCGCACTCCTGGACATTTATCCCAAAGAAATAGGAAAATGTTCACACACAAAAATACCCTGTCCATGAACATTCATAACAGTTTTATTCATAATAGCCCACAAATGGAAATAACCCAGATGTACTCCAGTGGGTGAGGGGTTAAACAATCCATACCATGGAGAACTACTTAGTAATAAAAAGAAACACACTACTGAATCCGGCAGCAACCTGGATGAATCTCTGGAGAATTCTGCTGAATGGGGAAAAAAAGCTAACCCCCAAAGATTATATATTGTTTGATTCCATTTACATAACATTCTTGAAATGACAAAATTATGGAAATGAGAACAGATTAATGATTTCCAGAGATTAAGGACAGGAAAAGGGGGAGGAGGGAGGAAACTGGGTGTAGTTATTAAAAGACAACATGAAGGATCCTCATGGTGACAAAACCGTTCAGTGTCTTGACTGTGTGGTGGACACATGACCCTGCACAGGCGAGACAACTGCATGGAACTGAACACATGCACTCAAGCACCAGAACAACTAAAATTACAGAAATCTGAATAAGACCGATGGATCATATCAATATGAATATCCTGGCTGTGATATTATACCATAGTTTTGCAAGATGTTATCTCATCTCAAAATAAAAAGTTTAGCTAGAAAAGTAAATGGACTTAAATGCTCTAGTTAAAAGACAAAGGAAGTTGGAATAAAAAGCAAAAGAAAATCAAATTATATTTTATTTACAAGGACACCTTAAAGCGTGAAGATACAGAAAGGTTGAAAGCGAAAGAATGGAAAAATACATGCCATCTGTGACTGACCAAAAGAGAGCTAAAGTGTCTATAGAGATATGAGGCCGACAGCACTTCAAAGCAAGAAAATAAACACATAACAAATAAAAAACCTTTCAAAACAAAGATGAAAATGTGTTAATGTGAACAGGTCCAATATTTATCAGGAAGTTATAAAAATTATAAATGTGTATGCATCTAAGAACATGGTCTCAAACTACATAAAGCAAAACACGATAGAATTATGATGAGAAACAGACAAAGCGGGAACCATTGTGCACGTGCACATTTGTGTGTGTGTGTGTGTGTGTGTGTGTGTGTGTGTGTGTGTGTGTGCATGTGTGTTTGCTGATCTTGCTTCGCTTATATTTTCTCCCGGTCTATAGTAGGACATTTTGACACAGTTCTTCAGTAACTGATAGAACAGAGAAAACAATCAGAATAATAAAAATATTTGAATAATAACAGAATACACTTTCTTTTTAAGCACACATGGAACATACACAAAATTGATCCTATACAGAAATATCAGCACGTTTCAGTAGAATGAAATCAAAGAGTGTTTTCTGTTCACAGGGCAAGTGAGCTCAAAACCAAAAAGATAACTTGAAGACTCCAGTCTTTGTGATCAAGTAGCTGTTTCTCAGGAGCCTATAAAGAGCCCTCATGCCACATTCTAGAATCATCCAATCACATATACTGCAGAGAATCATTGCTTCTCAGAGAGCAAGCCAACAAACAAAACAGCGAACAAAGAAAAATCTTACCACAGGTGTTTTTGTTTTTTAGTTTTAAGGGTTTGATTTTAAGTCTTTTTTTGTTGAGGTGTTACCTACATACTATAGCGTGCATTACTCGTAAGCAGACCTCTCAGTGAATTTTCACACACATACTTGCCTGTGCAAACACCACCAGATCAAGATATAGAACATTTCTAGCATTGCAGAAGGTTTCTACATACTCCCTCCCAGTCAGCACCCTCCAAGGGACACACTATTCTGACTTTTAACAGCACAGATTAGTTTTGCATGCTTTCAAATTTCATATAAATGGAGTTATATACTAGGTATTCTTTTTGTGTGGTTTCTTTCCCTTAGCGTAGTGTCGGTGGGATTCATTCTGGTTGTGTGTGGCAGTATTCTATTGCATGACCATATCACAATTTATTTTTCTGTTCTCCCATCAGTTGACATTTAGGTTGTTTCTGATTTGTGGCTATTATGAATATGATATGAGCTTTCTTTTTCTCTTTTTATTTTTCTAAAATAAAAGTTATTGTGTATGTTTAAGGTGTGCAGCATGATGTTATAGGATACTGCAGGAGCAAGGATTACTTTCCTTCACTCTCTGAAGGTTCAAGTCTGCTGAGTGAACTCACCAAGGACAGATTATCAGGAGAGAAGACAGACAGACAGACTTATTAATGTGCATGAGCAGGGGAGCCGTGCAGAATAGGAGACTCAAAGAAAAGTCGGGTGGTTGAGCTTAAATACCTCTTCGCAGAGAACAAGGAAAGGGGGATGTAGGCAGCTGTGAAGGCGAGTAAGTGATTTCAGGGGAAACGAATGAGCCCAAAGAACAGACCATGGCCTGGGACAAAGTTCCTTTGCGCTCTGGGCGAGGTGGTGGGCAGGTGAGCGGTGGCACCTCACTGTAAACAACGGTTGTCCTATTACGCAGATGAAGGCTCCCAGGTAATGTCTCATAACCACCCTCAGAAGAATAGACTAAAAAAGTCTGTCTGGGAGTGGAGACAACTTTTAGCCTTTTCTCTCATCCGGTGGTTAATCTTTCCTGGTTATTTGATGAGATTCCTAGGGAAATGCCCAGTTGGTTAGAGTGCGGCACTTGTAACACCAAAGTCAAGGGTTTGGTTCCCTCTACAGGCCAGCTGCAAAAAAGAAAAAAGAAGACAAGGAAACTTCCAGAGAGATCCCCTCGCTGTGTGTGTGGAGGGGAGGAGGGTGTCGAAACAAGAGAAGGTTAAAAGTCCTTGGTTCTGGGGCAGTTTCTAAGGCCTTCCAATTTCCAATTCAAAAGTGCTCAGCATGCCAAAGCGTGGTACTTTGGGGTATCATTTTCTGAGCCTCAGCAAACATATAGTAAAGTGGTTACTACAGCAAAACAAATTAACATATCCGTCATCTCACATAGTTACCCTCCGTCCCCCCGCACCTCACCCCAACCCCCTTCAGGCAGGAACAGGTATAATCTGCTCATTCAGCAAAAATCCTGAATGCGACACACTGTCGGTGGCTCGAGTCCTCACGTGCATCAGACCTCTCAGCTTGTTCATCCTACGCAGTTGCTACTTTGCATCCTTTGATCTACATTACTCCTCATTTCCTCCCCCACCCCAACCTAGTAACCACTGTTAGTCCCTATCTCTATGTACTTGAACTTTTTTTTTTTAGGCTCCACATATAAGTGAGGTCATGCAATATTTTAATCTCTGTGTCTGGCATATTTCACTTGCCTTAACATCCTCCAGGTCTATCCGTGTTGGGGCAAACGGCAGGACCTCCTGCTTTTGTAAGGCTGAATAATACTCCATTGTATATTGTTATGGCTCCAGTGAGTCCCCCAACAGTGCGTGTATTGGAATTTTAATCTCCATTGTAACAGTGTTAGGAGGGTGGGAAATCCGATTACAGTAGTTTAAAAGGCAGGGCCTTTAAGAGTTGATTAGATTGTGAGGACTCTACCTTTGTGGATGAACTGATCCATTCATGGAGCAATGGGCGTGGTTCTGATGGCTTTAAAAGCAGAGCAGGTGAGAAGCTCAGCTCTTTTGCTCAGCCCATTCTCGTCACGGACACTCTGGTCACCATGAGACCCTGTAGAGAGTTCCACCAAGGAGGCTCTCACCAGATGTGTTCCCTGGACTTTGGACTTCCCAGCTTCCTTTATTTCTTTATAAATTACCCAGTTTCAGGTATTCTGTAATAAGCAACAGAAAGGTACTAATACGTATATATACACCACAGTTTCTTTATCCATGTATCCATTGATGGACACCTAGGTTGTTTCCATATCTTGGCTGTTGTGAATAGTGCTGCGACGAGCACGGGAGTGCAGTTATGAGCATTCTTGCAGAAGTCTTTTGGTAAACACATGCACTCTTTCCCTTGAGCACTGTATTAGTCAGAGTTCTCCAGGGAAACAACCAATCGGATGTGTGTGGAGAGAGAGAGAATCAGAGAGAGAGAGAGAGAGAGGATTTAAGGAATTAACTTACATGATTGTGGAGGCTTGGTAAGTCCGAAAAAAGTCCAAGATCTGCAGGGTAGGCTGGCAGGCTGGAGACCCAGAGAAAAGCTGATGTTGTAGTTCGAACGTGAAGGATCTGTGCTGGCAGGACTCCCTCCACTTCGAGGGAGGTCAGTCTTTTTTAAGGCCTTCAGCTGACTGAATGAGGCCCACCCACACGATGGAGGCTGACCTGCTTTACTCTAAGTCTACTGATTTAAATGTTAACCTCATCCAAAAAACACCTTCACAGCAACATCTAGAATGTTTGACCAGATATCTGGGTACTGTGGCCTAGCCAAATGAATACCTAAGATTAACCATCACAAGTATACACGAGCGTACTTCAAAAAGTTCTTGGATTCAAATTATCTTTTAATTCTACTTTTCCACAAACTTTCTTTTTTCTTGTGTTTGCTATTTTTCTCCTTTCCACGGACTTTTTGAAGTACCCCCGTATACCTAGGAGTGGGGCTTTCGTAGACAACAGCTTTTCTGTGTGGTTGGCTGGATAACGCTCCCGCCTGCAGCGCATGGAAGTTCCAGTTGTTCTGTGTCCTTGGCAGCCCCTGCAATTGTTCGTGTCTTACATTTTTCTAACGGGTGTGTAGTGGTGTCTCATCTTGGTTTTGATCTGCATTTTTCTGATGACTAATGACACTGGGCACCTTTTCTTATGCTTAAGGGTTATATGATGTTGGCACACAAATTATCATAAGACGGCAAACACTTTTTTTACATCGAGGGCTGGACTTGGAAATATGGCCACAGATAGGCAAGAAATTTACCCTTCCTTCAGAGTCTTTACATGTTTGCTCAACATGTATTTAGTCTGGCTGTGTAGAAGCTGCTTTAAAAAAAGAAAAAAATGATTGTTTACAGAAACATTTTCACTTTCAGGGACTGAAAAATAATCCTCCTGTTTCCTACTTTGCTGTAGTTCTTATTTTTGTTTTAGGTTGTGTATTATTATTATTATTTTTTTTTGGTAGTGTATTAATCAGATCTAAGTTCAACTGAAATAAACTAGAAGTTTTTATCTCACTCAGTGACAAATCTAGTGTCCTCTGGAAGGGAAGGGGTGTGCACTCAGTCATGCTAGGGACCCAGGCTCCTTCTCACTGTCTCTGTCCTGCCACTGGTACTGTTCCTGTCACCTCCACAATCCAGCCTGTGGCATGGGGGTTCTTTGAACAACCTTTTGAAAAGGCATATTCTAGGGTTCACAATGTAGATAGTACAATCACGTGTTGCCAACACACAGCATGCCCCCGTGCAGTAGAGTTTGGAATTTCTGACCTTCAATTGGCAATGACTTCTTGTGAACATGCATCACAGAAATACTCAACAAAGAGATGCCAGTGTTACCAAGAAGTTCATTTTTTCCCTCTTGAGTACTTCAGTGGGGCGGAACCAATTTATATTTAAACAGTTATGTAAGCAATCGAGGGGATGAGGGTGGGTTAACTAGCTGCTATATTACTGGTTTATTCCAGTGATGTTTTATATACTGGCCCTTGGGGAAGCTCCCAGAGGTCTCTGCCCAGGCCCGGCTCCAGCTCTGCAAGGATGTGCGCTCTAGCGTCAGCTGTCCCACACCCTAACGAGCAGCTCACATAGCCTGCAAACGTGTCATGCGCGACACTAGGGGCAGGGCTCACTCCTCACGCTCTCTTCTATTTGTATTGGTCAGGATGATTTTTTGTGTGTGTGGCTGGCCAGTACGGGGATCTGAACCCTCGGCCTCGGTGTTACGAGGCTGTGCTCTAACCAACTGAGCTAACCAGCCAGCCTGTGATTTTGATGCGAGCAACAGAAACCCAACTCGAAAGCTAAGTGACTCGGTTGACCGGAGGCAAGAGCTGCGTCTGGCTTTAGGCATGCCGGACCCAGGATCCCCCCCAAATCCAGGGCCATCTCTCCCTCTTCTTTTTGCTCTTCCCCCCCACATTCACATTCTCTGTCTCTACTCTGCTAACCTCTCTGTGGCTCCACTCTTAGGCAGCCTGTTCCTGCAGGGTGGCAAAGAGGACCACGTCGCTTTAAGACTTTCTCAGACCCAGCAAACAGAGCAACTCTACCCTAGCAGTGCCTGTTCTGGGGTTGCCTTTCCTTGCCTTTGGCTCCTTAGGTCGTGCTCCGCCCTGAAAGATCACTGAGGCTGGGAGGACGCAGCTCTCAACTGGCCAGCCTGGGTCACGCGCCCGTCCCTTTGGGTGGAAGTGGTTAGTTTCACTTCAGTCACATGGGCTTGGTTCCCCCCCACAAGAGGGGTTCTGATACCAGAGGAAGGGACAAGGGATGCTCAGCAGACAAAGACCTCGGACAGCCTCTGTGCCATCTTCGTCACGACAAGATGACTCCTTTGGACGGCTGTTTTCTGTACTGCATATTACGAAAACAATATGTAATGAGGTGGAGGAAACTTACTCATCAAAAATTCCTAAGGAGAAACTAAAGGTGGGTTAGTGGGGGGTTTGGCCAGAGAGGGGGCACTCTGCGCCCAGGACCTGGATGTCCCATGGAAGTCTCTTCCTGGGGTCCAGCAGGCAGCGGTGGAGGGCACCAGGGGATGAGATTGAGGGTGGGCTGTGCCTGATGCAGTCCCCTGTCTGTGCCCCAGCCTGGTCTTCAGTGACAGGCTGACTCATCACAATGCCCAGGACGACTGGAAAGCAGGTTCTCTTTAGGTCCCATGATGGGGCCTAAAGAGGGGAGGCAGCCGGCAGGCCTGGTGGGCTCTAGAGCAGAGGAGGGAGTGGGGCTTGAGCTGCCCGGGCCTGGGAATTGGGGTTCAGATAGAGTTTTACCTAAATATGCAAGGCACAGGAGGCCTAAGGGGTCCGTAGGTCATCATTTTCCTTCTGTTTTTCTGAATATAAAATAAGGGCTGGGGTGTTTTCCAACACCAACAACCAATTCTCTCATTTCGCTGGATACTAATTGCATGTTCAACAATTCAGTTCTGACACTAACTGCCCCAAGTTAGTGCAGACCCCACAAGTTAAGGGTCCGGTCCCACAAGACTGCCCCCACTTCAGATGCCAACCGCGAGTACTGGGTCTCCTGTGCTTCTGACCCACTGGCCATAAATCAGGTGCTCCCGGGACCCCTCCTCAGGTTCAGTGATTTACTAGAATGGCTCACAGGACTCAAGGAAACCCTTAACTTCCATTTACTGGCTTGTCATAAAGGACACAAGTCAGGAACAGCCAGATGAACAGATGCACAGGGCAAGGTATGGGGGTGGCGTGGAGCTTTCCGGGGCCACCCTCCCAGCACCTCTGCGTGTTCAGCAACCTGGAAGCTCATCAAATCTTGTTGTTCAAGAGTTTTTATAGAGCTTAGGAGAGCCTAATAGAGCTCTGTAAAATCAAAGAGGCTCCGGGGCTGGCTGGTTGGCTCAGTTGGTTAGAGGGCAGCTCTACTACACCAAGGTCAAGGGTTCGGATCCAGGCTAGCCTCCCCAAAAAGGGGGGGGTCTCATATGATGCTCCCATCACTCAGGAAATTCCAAGAGTTTTTGGAGCTCTGTGCCAGGAACTGGGGACAAAGACCAAATATATTTCTTATTGTACCACAATTGGGTGTGTGTTTCCAAAACTATTCTCTCTTCCTAACCCTTCCTAAGAGTCGCACAATCCTAATTCCTTTCTAAAAGCCTCCTGACAGGCTGGCAGCTCACAACGCGTTCCCCCAGTGTCCACTTCACCACCGGAGGAGGCGGGGAGGGGACAGCAGCCTAGGGACCTTCTCCCTCCTGGGGACCCTGTGCAGGCCCATTCCCTGCCCTCTTGGGGCCTCCATCCCCACCCTGACTGAGCTCCTTGTCTTTTAGCCCTGGGTGCATGAGGCTGGGGTCCGGGTGAGGGTGAGGGGCAGGGCTGTGGGCAGGGTCCTCAGCCTCAGGGGCAGGGAGCTCTAAAGGCCCTCCAGGCAGCTGCTGTTTACGTAGCTCCTGGTGTGTACAGGGGGATGGAAACAGGGGCATGAGGATCCCTGTTCCCCACCCTGAAGGATGTCACTCTAGAGCAGGAGACATTGGTAATTGAATTGATTACCAATAGAAGGAGGGACATTCAGGAAGATGGGAGGAGGCCCCTGTGCCTGTCTCCCACCCTCTCTGCCCACCTTTTCTCAGCCACTGCTGCCACAATCAGCCTCCCACAGCTGTCACCTGGGAGGAGGAGATGCTGGGGGCTCATCTTGGGCGTAGCTCAGTGGGTGGGACCGGCAGGCAGATTGCACAGGACAGATGGCATTTGCCAGACGCTCACTATGTGCTACATGTCATCTCATTTCAGCCTCACAACACGTCGCACTTTGCAAGGGAGGAAAGCGAGGCCCACGAGGTTCTGAGTAGCAAGGCCAAGTTCACCGAGGTGGAAGGAGGAGCCAGGCATCGACCCCAGGCCTCCTGACCCATAGATGACGCTCTTGCCCCGATGCCACAAGTGGGAAATGATAATGCAAATGCCACGAGGGCTTGTCTTCTTTATCAGTCAATTCCTTGAAGGGGCTATTCAGCTAAACTGCATTGTTCTGGGCTTTCGGGAGAGCAGGCAGGGGCTGTGGAGAGCCGGTGCAGAGGTGAGGGTAGGCCTGTCCGGACAGCACTGTGACTTTCAGCTTCAGTTTGAAGGATCATGAGAATCGGTGGTGACTGAGGCTGTGTCCACCTTCCCCAAAGGTGCAACAACACCAGTGTCCTGGCACCGATGGACAAAAACCCTAGAAAAGGCCAACTGGCCCTGCTCCAGCAAGTCTAGAGCATGAAAGCCCTTCTGCAGTTTCAAGTTACTCTGGGAGGTTTGGGGAGGATTATCTTGAACACTAAATTGCTAAATGAGCTCACCCAGGTTATCAGGTTTGGCTGGGGCACCACAAATCATGTGGGCAAAGTCCCCAGAGCACCAAAACTCCAGCCCCCACACCCCCAGCGGCCCTCTGAAGCCTCTAAGCCTGAGCCTGCTCCCCGTGCTGTGGTGAGCGGGGCGGTCAAGCTCCTGGCTTAGCTTTTGCTGCCCTGACCCAGCCCAAGCCCTTGGTCAGGCCACACGTGGCAGGTTGGTGGGCACAAGGCAGCACTGGATCAAGCCCAAGAAGGGGACAGAGGCCAAGGGCTTTCACCAGCACCAGGCTACCTGCTCATGACAACCAGCGCTCCAAGCACAAAGTGGAGCGTCCAGCCCAGAAATAGGCTCTCACCACTACTTTCTCTTTCAGTTTCCATTTCCCAACTTCTGTCATCAACTCCTTTACACAGTCAACGTTGACAGTGGTAATCTATTTGATTGCCATAATTAAGGCTTCAGTGCTTTGTCTATAAGTTGATTCTAAAAATGGAGAAATTGATAAACTGTAGACACATTATTGGGACATGTATCATTCACAGAAGAGTGTAAGTATTGTTACACTGCTTTTGTTTTACAGCCTTTCATTTTTTCAGGAGTTTCTAGTTGCCTTTCATTTTTTTCTTGCCTTACTGATGGATATCATATCTTCATTTCTTTCAATCTTTCCATCCAGTCAGATATATTATGCCTACCTTTCCTCAGAAACTTCCCTTTGGGACCTTTCTCCATCCTGTTTTACCTAGATTGCTTACTCTCTAGGCTTTTTACATGGCAGTGTCCAGGAATGTTCTTGGCCTAGTTCTACAGTTTGGAATGCACTGGGACTGGTGTCTAAATGTAAAGGGAATTCTAAAGGTGACAGATTACCTGGAGTAGCCTCCTGGTGGCAGCAGAGTGAGTTAGGATGCACATTAGTTGATAGTGGGACAAAGGGATGTGTTTTCCAAGTGTGAGATGTGGACAGAGCTGTTCCAGGGTTTCTTCAAAGAGTCCTTGCCCAAGAGGACCACCTGGGGCGACTCTAACAGAGCAATGGACCCCTGATGCCCGGGGGCTGAAGGGAGAGTATTCAGCATCCAGTTGGAGGAAAGACATTGCCACATCAAGAGAGGAATCTGTGTGTTTGTGTGTGTACATGCGCACGTGTGTGTCTTTCCAAGGATCTCACAAAAGCATTCCCATGTGAAAACCAGTAATCATGCATCCTCCCTCCAGGGGATATCATTACCGGGGGCAACTGTACCAACCGTGCAAGGCTGTGCCCTTTCCCCCCTTATCTGCTGGCCCCTCGGCCTTACCCTTCAAGGTGGTGAGAGGAGCCAGAAGATGGTGGGAAAGACCACACCCCTTCCAAGCCAGAGTCTGACTCAAGTTGGGGAAGGGGGATGCTCCACAGTGGATAAGAGTTCAGAACTTTGAAGATTACACTAGACCAGACTCTCCATGCTCTCTACGTGCTTTCATGTCTCAGACTTCAGAGTGATTGGTTGAGCAACGGGATTTTCTCTTGTTTTCTCCCAGGGGAGAGAAGGACTCCTTTGAAGGAGCACGTTTAATGAGAAGTGGGTAGAAAGGAAGTGCTGCCTGCTCCCAGCCCCCGAGAGCAGCTGGCTCCGTAACCTGCTCCATCAGCCCGGAGATGGAGAGGAAACGTCACTGGATGCCCCGCTCACCTCGCAATGTGATGCAGGAGAATCTCAGCAGCTCCCACCCTGGCCTGGAATCCCCATCTGGTGCTGGATGTCAGGGAGGTGCTGGGCATTGCAAGGGGAAAGCAGTGTTGCGTGGACGGCATTGCTAGGGAGCACTCCATAGCAACCCTCTTGGTAGAGGTAAAATAGATGATGTTGGAAGTCTAGCATCTCCCAGGGCTGGGGCTCAGGGCTTTAGTCTAGATCAGGAGTCAGCAAGCTTTCTGTTAAGGAGAGGTAGCAAATATTTTAAGATTTGAGGACCATATATTCTCTGTTGCAATCACTCGTTTCTGTTGTTGTATCAAAAAAGCAAACGTAGCAAGTGTATTAGTCAGAGTTCTCCAGAGAGACAGACCCAATAGGATATGTTATAAACATATGAGAGGGGATTTCTTTTCTTTTTTTTTTTTTTTAAAGATGACCGGTAAGGGGATCTTAACCCTTGGCTTGGTGTTGTCAGCACCACACTCTCCCAAGTGAGCGAACCGGCCATCCCTACATAGGGATCTGAACCTGTGGCCTTGGTGTTGTGAGCACCACACTCTCCTGAGTGAGCCACGGGCCAGGCCGGAGAGGGGATTTCTTGGGGGACTTAGCTCATGCAATTGTGAAGAGAAGTCCCACGATTGGCCATCTGCAAACCGGGTGCCGGCAGGGTGGCTCAGTTTAAGTGTGAAGCCTCAGAACCAGGGAAGCCGATGGTGTCCTTGGTGTAAGTTCTGGAACGCCAAAGCTGAAGAGTCTTGAGCTCTTCAGCTTTTGTCCACAGACAGGAGAGAAGAGCATATCCCAGCTTCAGCACATACAGAGAAAGATTCACCTTTTTTCCTCCACTTTTTGTTCTTTCCAGGTCCCCAGCAGATTGGATGGTTCGTGCCCAATCTTTCCCACTCAGCGTACTCAGCCTCCATGCTTATCTCTTCTGGAACACCCTTGTGGACACACCTAAAAAGTAGCTTTACCAGGTTGCTCGGTATTCCTTAATCTAATCAAGTCGACTCCTAGAATTAACCTTCATGCCCATAAATGAATAAGCATGGCTGGGGCGCCAAGAGAATTTATTTACAAAAGCAGGTGATGGGCTGAGGTCCATAGCGTGCCAACCCTTGGTTTGATGTGAACTAGCACATTATCAGTTCCCTCTCTGCTAGGAACCCTGGAGAAACTTCAGAGAGAGACAGAAATTTCAGGAAAAAACAAAATTGAGCAAAAAAGTGAAACATCCCCTCCCGGAGACTAATGGCTGTTTTGAACCTGTGTGTGAGTGCAGGGGTGTGTGTGAGAGAGACTGCGTGTGTGCTGTGCATGTGTGCAGGTGTGTGTAGATGTGTGTGTGGGCAGCGGTGAGCATGGCTGGAGGTGGCAATAAGAGGTACCAGAGGGAAACAGTTTACACTTGGCCCCTACCACTCCCTGGAGCTGTCTAGGGGCTGGTGTTGCTCGAGAACACCCTAGCACAGGCTTCCCCAGAGCTGCATCAGGGCTGCAGGAACTCCGCTGGGGGATGCACTGGGGAGAAGAGCAGGACTGACCAGCTGTGGTTTTCTCCCTTCCATGCACATTAGAACCTGGGGAGCCACCTCCCACAGCTGCTCCACAAGGGTCTGAAGGGGAAGCCGTGGCCTCAGACGCTGCTTGGAGGGTGATAGCAAAGGGGAGAGAGATTGACTGTGATCTGGTGGTGTCTGGGACTTATCTCCTTCTCTCTCCTTGAATAAGCCACAGGCTGGCATATTACCAAACAAAATGACTAATTCCACCAGGGGGCACAAGCTCACATATCCCAGGGAAGACATCTCAGGGGACAAGTATATTATCTGATGCAGAATTAGTGAACCACACAGATAGAGGATACACATCACAGAAAACAGAAGATATATGAAAAGTTATTGGCAATATGAAATAGGAAATGACACAAAACAAAAAAAGAAGAAATAATAGATATATAAACAGTAATTCGAAAAACCATTACAGATGGGATGAATCCTGTTATGTGTACAACTGAAGGATGAAGTAGTGAGTGGAGAGATCAGCGGGGAGCTCTCTCTCGGGAAAGATAAACAAGAAAAAATATAAATGACAGTGAAGGAATAGGAGGATAAAAATATAATGGCCATTATCCAGATATTCAGGTCCCAGAAGAAGAGAAAAATAAAGATGGAGAGGAAGAAGTCTTGGAAGAAATAATGGAGATACATTTATCAAGATTAAAGAAAGATGACCAACCTCAGGCCAAAAGGAATGAGAATGACAAACTAGAGAGAGAGTTTGGCAAACCAAGAGCACCAAACCTAGACAATGAGAGTGAAAATGAAGACTACCCAAGATGAAAGAAGAAAATTATAGAAGCCCCCGGAGAGAAAGAACAGATTATTCGTGAAAGAACAAGATTCCATTTGACATCAAATTTCTCAATAGAGGGCCGAGCCCATGGCGCACTCGGGAGAGTGCAGCGCTGGGAGCGCAGCGACGCTCCCGCCGTGGGTTCAGATCCTATATAGGACTGGCCAGTGCACTCACTGGCTGAGCGCCGGTCACGAAAAAGACAAAAAAAAAAAAAAAAAAATTCTCAATAGAAACAGTGGATGCAGTAAATGATATCACAATATTTTCTAAATTTTAAAGGAAAAAACATTGAATCTAGAATTTTAAATCCAGCCAAATTTGTATGGAAATGTGAGGGGGTAATAACAACATGCTCAGGCATACAAGGCTCAGAAGGTTTATCACATGAAGATTCACAATAAATATGCTTTGGGAGGAAGTGCTAGAATAAAAAGAGAAACGTACAGGAGATGCCACAGGACATGTGGAAGCAAGGGCAACCAAATAACTTTGTAAACTTTTTTTTTTTTTATTAAGTTTTATTTTGTCGATATACATTGTGGCTGATTATTGCTCCCCATCACCAAAACCTCCCTCCCTTCTCCCTCCCCCCTCCCCCCTCCCCCCAACAATGTCCTTTCTGTTTGCTTGTCGTATCAACTTCAAGTAGTTGTGGTTGTTATATCTTCTTCCCCCCCCCCCCCCCCCGGTGTGTGTGTGTGTGTGTGTGTGTGTGTGTGTGTGTGTGTGTGTGTGTTTGTAAACTTTTTTATGGTCCTGTTAAGAAGCTATGACCAAGAAAAGAAAGGAGCTATGTATCCATAATAATCCAGAATTAAATTTCTAGATAATATCAACATTATGGGAGGAAAGGCAACTAAGATTCTTGGTATCGGGGAAGGCATAAATATTGATAAGTTTATGTATTCCTCTGGATTTCCCAAACTTGCTGCTTTGCCTCACACAGGGTGATGGAGATGCAAAAAGGATTACTCAAAGCCCATTTCTTCTGAGCAGTGAGACATGCTGAAGGGGTTAATTTCCCAGAACCCTCAAGAGAGAGGCATTTCTCCTTGGGAAATTAACACTAGACTGGGGATCTGTCTCAGTATTTATTCGCCAGGCCAGAAAGTTACAGAAAAGGAACATAGGTGGAGTTATGGCTAAGTATAGTTTAACAATAGAGGCTGGTAACATCAGTGAGATAACAAAATGACATTCCATAATGCAATTTGCAAAAGGTTAAGTCAATCCACCAACAAATGCTTCTTCTAAGGCCAGCCCATGGCTCACTTGGGAGAGTGCGGTGCTGATAACACCAAGGCCATGGGTTCGGATCCTATATAGGGATGGCTGGTTGGCTCACTGGCTGAGCATGGTGCTGACAACACCAAGCCAAGGGTTGAGATCTCCTTACTGGTCATCTTTTTAAAAAGAAAAAAAAAGCTTCTTCTTAGCAAACATTTTCTTTCCCTACAGCAATTTCCTTAGTATGTTTACATAACAATCAAGTAATGTTAATCAACGACATCTACTCTTTAAGCCAGCAATTTTGCTGTGTTACAATTCTATATCTACAACAGAGACTTTAGCCTGGGGAAGTTTCCTGTCTTTTGCAAGGTTAACATTGTAATTTTAAAAGGTTAGGTTATACCTGAAACTACAGGGCTTTGGAGACTAGGACCTGTGAAATACATGTGCTTAATAAATGTTAGTATACTCCACACAAACTTATCAATATATCATCCCCCTGCCAAGTCTCTAGGTTAACAGCAACTATCATAAGAACAAAATTAGAATGTATAACTTTTAAACTCATAGAAGAAAATTCAATCCATCCAACAGAAAGCAGGAAGTGTGTGTGGGGGGGGTGGGAATCAAGGAAAATACAATAATGTGTTAGACTAAATCCTAACACAACAGTAATTACAATAAATGTAAATGGGTTAAATTCACCAATTGAAACACAGAAAAGGTCCGGTTAGATTTCTTTTTAAAGATCTAACAATAATGTCTCAAGAGACCCTCAGTATTTGTCAAGGTAAGCTCATCTATGTTGTGACAACAAATAAACACTGAAATCTCTGTGGCTTAACAAAATAAAAGTTTATTTCTCATCCATGTCACAGTCTAATGCAGGCTGAGCTGTAATCCTGGGTGACTCTCCTCCAGGCAGCAACTCAGAGATCCAAGTGTTTTTCATCTGTGGTTCTGCTGTACTTCAGGGCTGTCTTGGGATCCTCATCAATCTCTGAGCCAAAGAATAAAGAGGGTGACAAGTACTGAGGAGGACAGTGTGAGACATTTATAGCCATTCCCAGAAGTGGTATACATTACTTCTGCCCACATTCCATTGTCCAGAATTCAGTCACAAAGCCTCAACCTCCCTGCAAGTCAGTCTGGGAAATGTCATTTTTTTGGAATGCCCAGAAAGAATAAATGGGATTGGTGGACATATATCCAGTTTATTCCACATGCATTTAAAATAAAAGGTATAACTGTCTTCATTCATAGATAACATGATTATTTATGTGGAAAATCCGACAGAATCTATAAAACAACTAGAATAAGTGAGCATAGCAAAGTCACAGATCACAGGGTCTGTATACTAAAATCAATGGTAAGTTTATATACTAGCAACAAAGATTGTAAAATGAAATTTAATAAACAACTCCAGGTGGGCCGAGCCCGTGGCGCACTCGAGAGAGTGTGGCGCTGCGAGCGCAGCGACGCTCCAGCCACAGGTTCGGATCCTATATAGGAATGGCCGGTGCACTCACTGGCTGAGTGCCGGTCACGAAAAAGACAAAAAAAAAACAACTCCAGGGCTTGCTGTTTAGCTCAGTTAGTTAGAGTGTGGTGTTCATAACACTGAGGTCCAGGGCCCATCCCTGCTACTGGCCAGCCACAAAAAAAAAGAAAAAAAAAAGCTGAGAAAGGTTACTAAAATCAATAAGGTCATGTAATACAGAGTTCATTTAAAAAAATTTTTTTTGGCAGCTGACCAATATGGGGATCCAAACTCTTGACCCTGGTGTTTACCAGCACCACACTTTCCCAAGTGAGCTGACTGGCCAGCCCTGGAGTCCATGTTTTAAAAAAATCAATTGCACTAGTGTATACCAGCAATAAAAAATGAAAAATAAAATTTTAAGTTTATCATTTACAATAGCATCAAAAAACCATAAAATACTTAGAGATAAATTTAATGAAATATTTGCAAGATCCTCACTCTAAAAAAGTCGAAAACATTGATGAAAGAAATTAAAGAAGACCTAACTAAATAGAGAGATGTACCAATATTAAGATGTCAATGTTCTCCAAATAGTGCTAGAGTTTGAATATAATCCCAGTCAGAATCCCAAACTGACTCCACAACAAAGCAATACAGAGTCTGGAAGTAGATCTACATATATGGTCAAGTGATTTTTGATAAAGCTGCAAGGCAAGTCAATGAAGAAAGAATAGTTTTTTCAACAAATGGTGCTAGAACAAGTGGACATCCATATGCCAAAAAATGAACCTCAACCCATATTTTGCATCATATATAAAATTCAAAATGATCACAGACATAAATGTAAAATTCCAAAGTATAAAACTTCTAGAAGAAAGCATAAATCTTTTTATCCTTGGGTTAGGCAAATATTACTAAGATATAACACCAAAACTATGATCCATAAAATTTAAAAATTGATATATTTTACTTCATCAAAGTTTAAAACTTCTGCTCTTCAAATAGACTGTTAAGAAAATGAAAAGACAAGCCACACACTGGGAGAAAATACTTGCAAAAACCATGTCTGATAAAGGATTTATATCCACAGCACAAGAAGAATTCTTAAAATCCAATAATAAGAAAACAATCCAATTAAAAGTGGGCAAAAGATTTGAACAGGCCTTCAAATAAGCATGTGAGAAGATACTCAACATTATTAGTCATTAGCAAATTAAAACAACGAGATAACACGACAAACCTATTAGAATGGCTAGGAAAAAAGCTGAAGATATTAAGTGCTAACAAGGACGGAGAGCAACTGGAATTCTTATACACTGCTGGTGAGAATGTAAAATGATACAGCCACTTTGGAAAACAGTTTGGCAATGTCTCACAAGGTTAAACACACACTTACCATATGACCCAACAATCCTCCTAGGTATTTATCCAAGACAGTGAGAACTTACGTTCACATAAGAACCCATATGCAAGTGTTTAAGGCAGCTTTATTCACAATTGCCGAGAACCCAAATGCCCTTCAACTGGTGAATGGATAAACCAGCTGTGGGACATCCATATGATGTAATACTATTCAGCAATAAAAAGCAAATAATTACTGATACACAAAAAAGCAAGGATGCATCTCAAATGCGTTGTGCTAAGTGAGAGAAGTGAGACTCAGCTATGTGCTGTGTGACTCCCTTTCTATGACACTCTGAAAAAAAGACAAAACTATTGGGAAAGAAACCAGATGACCGGTTGCCAGCGGCTGGAGGTGCGGGAGGGGCTGACTGCACAGGGGCACAAGGGAACTTTCCGAGATGATGGAAATGCTGTCTTGATTGTAATAATGGCCCTTGTCTAACCTAGTACTGTATGCTAAAAAGGGTAAATTTTACTAAAGGTAAATCATACCTCGATACAAAAGTTTTTAAAGAACCACATTGAGTGAAAGAAGCTAGACACAAAAGGACTTACTCTATGATTGCACGTGTGTCAAGTTCAAAAGAGGCAAACCGAGGGCAGGCCCGTGGCTCACTCGGGAGAGTGTGGTGCTGATAACACCGAGGCCACGGGTTCGGATCCTATATAGGGATGGCCGGTTCGCTCACTGGCTGAGCGTGGTGCTGACAACACCAAGTCAGGGGTTGAGATCCCCTTACCGGTCATCTTTAAAAAAAACAAAAAAAGAGGCAAACCGAACCTGCGGTGGGAGAAAGGAACACAGTGGTTGCCTTCAGAGGGTGAGGTTGGACTGAAAGGGGCTGACGGGCCTTTCAAGGTGATTGACTCAGCCTGTATCTTGACTGGCTGGTGGTCACATGAATGCAAACGTTTATCGAAATGCATCATATTGTACACTGAGGATCTGTACATTTTACTGAATATACATCACCTCAATTTTTAAAAGCTACAGACACATTAAAAATAAAAGGATAGGAAAAGATACTTCAAGTGAACACAAACAGCAAAAAAGCCAAGGTAGGAATCTTAACGTATTAAAAAAATATAACTTAAGGGTAAAAATCACAACATTCAGAAAGTAATATTACAAACTCATAAAAGGAATAATAGACAAAGAAGATACAATGTAGCTTCACATGATATTGAGTAAAGACTGGTAGAACTGTAGGGAGATATAGATAAAACAATAATAATAATCTCATATATTGATAGAACAAACATACAAATGGAATAAAATCAGTGTCAAAGTTATAAACAATTATCTACACCCAACATAAAATACACTTTCGTTTGGAGTACCTCTGAACAGTGCAAAAACAGGCTATAAACGAGCCCACAAATAAAGCCTCACTAAAGTACAACAGATAAATATGAAACTATGTTCTGTGACACTAATGTAATAAAGTTAGAAATTAAAAATGAAAGGGATAGAATCTTCTTCCAGTTGAAATAAATAAAAATTATCTAAGAATTACAATGACTCAAACCTGGATAGTTTAAAGATGTTTAGGAATTAAACAATCCTTGAGTTAATGAGAAAATCATTAAGGGTATTAAGAAATATTTATATTTGAATAAACAGAAATATTACATGTTGAAAGTAGTAAAACATAGCTAAAGAGTATTTTGAGGAAAACGTATAGCATCAAATATATTTATCTGGAAACAAAACTGGCTAAAAATAAATCAGCAAATCATTGAAATCACCAGGTTGGGAAAAGAATAACAGAGCAAATTGTAAGAAATAATGAGAATAATAAAGATAGGAGAAAAACAGCAATCCAGGACCAAAGGAGAACAGAAAAGACTAATGAAATAAAAAGCTTATTCTTCATATAAGAACACAATTTTGTGGCAAAATTAATCAAGGAAAAAGAGAAGGTGTGAATAACTTTTTCTTACAAGTTATTCCAGATAACAGAAAAAAGGGAAAAGCTTTTGCGAAAATGTTATAAGGATAGTATAATTGTGATTTCTAAATCAGATAGGGACAAAACAAGAAAAGAAAATTACATGCTCATTTCACTGAGCATAGATGTTAAAGTCCTAAACAAAATACATAACATTATATTAAAAATAACACATCATGACCAAGTAGCGTTTATTCCCAGAATTTACTAGAAAAATTATCAATATAATTCTCCGAACTAATAAAAATAAAGGAGGAACAGCATGTGATAACGTCAAGCAAAGCAGAAGAAGCATTTGATAAGATTTGTTACCCACTGAAGATACAAACTCTTATTAAACTAGGAGGAGAAAGGAAGTTCTTGAACTTGATGCAGGACCCATGCCAAGAATCTATAGCAAATATTCTACACAATGACTCTCAGTTCCCAGCCCAGACACCCTGGCCAAGGGGGTGGCCAGCCAGAGCCACGAGGGGGGAAAGTAGGAGAACAGGAAACTTTATTCACTTGTGCCCACAATGTCGCGAATGAAACAAGACATCACTATCTAACATAACACTGGAGGTCCTGGTTGTAGTGCACTGAATTATGTCCCCCAAAACTCCCTGAAGCTTGAATTGTGTCCCCCAAGTTTTATGTATTAGAAACTTAGCCACCACTGTGACCGTTAAGAGGGTGGGAAATCCTATTATGGTAACTGAAAGGTGGGGCCTTGAAGAGGTGATTGGATTGTAGGACCGTGCAGTAGTGAATGGATTAACAATGGTGGTCAGGGGTGTGGTTCTGAGAGCTTTAAAAGAGGAGAGTCTGTCTTTCTCTCTCTCTGCTCTTTCTGCTTCCATCATCTTGCAATGTGAGACCCCTGGGTCACCGTCGCCACCAGATGGACTTTGGACTTCCCAACCTCAGAAACTGTAAGCAATAAATTTCATTTTCTTTATAAATCACCCAGTCTCAGGTATTTTGTTATAAGCAACATAAACGGACTAATACAGAAAATTGGTACCAGAGAAGTGGGGTGTTGCTTATAACAAATACTTGAAAAATATGGAAGCAGCTTTGGAACTGGGTGTTGAGGAGAGGCTGGAGGAATTTTGAGGGACAGGCTAGAAAAAGCCTAGAGCTGGTGAAAGTTTAGAAGACAAGAAAGCTAGGGAAAGTTTTAGACACTGGTTACATGGTGGTGAACAGAATGCTTATAGAACTACGGACAGTAAAGACCCTTCTAAGGAGGTCTCAGGTAGAAATAAGAAGGATTTTATCAGAAACTGGGGCAAAGATCACCCTTGCTGTGAACTGGCAAAGAGCTTGGCTGCATCGTGTCCATGCCCTAGGACTTTGTGGAAGTTGGAACTTAAGAGTCGTGAACCAAGGGCCGGCCCATGGCTCACTTGGGAGAGTTTGGTGCTGACAACACCAAGGCCACGGGTTCGGATCCCCATATAGGGATGGCCGGTTAGCTCACTTGGGAGAGCGTGGTGCTGACAACACCAAGTCAAGGGTTAAGATCTCATTACCAGTCATCTTTTTTTTTAAAAAAAGAGTCGTGAACCAGAGAATCTGGCGGAAGAAATTTCCAAGCAGCAAAGCATTCAGGAAGCTGCATGGCTACTTGCAACAGCCTACACTGAGTTATGGCAGCAAAAGCATGACATAAAGCCAGATTTTAAAAGGGAAGCAGAGTGTAAACATTTAGAAAATTTGCAGCCTGGCCATGTGGTAGAGAAGTAGAGAGCATTTTCAGAAGAAAAATTCAACGGTACTAAGAAGATTAACTCAAAAGAAAGGGATTATCACGAGAGAGGGGAAAGGGCCCTGAAGGCACTGCAGAAGCTTCTGGGGCCAATCCTTCCATTTCAGGCCCAAAGGCCTAGGGAGACAGAATGGTCTTGGGGAACAGGCCTGAGGCACCCTCCATGACTTCACTGCTCAGGGATACCTCGGGAAGCTGCTTCCGGCACCAGCACCCCAACTGCTTTGGCTGCAGCAGCCATCGCTAAATTGGCCCCAGGTGTGGCTGGACCTGCAGCTTTGGAAAATACAAGCTGGAAGCCTTGGTGGTATCCACAGGGTGTCAGGTCTGCAGGCTTGGAGAATGCTAGAGCTATGGAGGCTTGGGAGCATCCACTCCAATTTCAGAGTGAAATAGAGCCCCCTACACCCTCATAACATACGCTCTCTGCTTCTGTAGAATTGCTTGCTTAACCTAAGTAACTCCATTTTGCCCCCTGTCTGACCTGCAGACTAACCCCCGCTTCTGCATGAGAAACCGTTGATCTTCTCATAGAAACAAAAAACCGTTGCATAGAAACAGGAGCCACACACAGTGAACTATTACATGGGAACAGGAACCACACACAATGAAAACTATGCTTGACTGCTCAAGTGGCTCATTCTCGGCCTCTGTGATCGAGCTCCCCAGCTTGCTCTGTGCACCTGGACAGACCCGTGTGCCAACGGGATGTGGTTTTTGCCTTTAAAAGCCCCACAAGATCAAAGACCGGGGCCGCTCTTCCTTGGTTGCTCCTTGGGAGACAGTCGCTGGCCAGCTGGAGTGAATAACCTGCCCTTTGCTGCACGAGTGGCGTGTAAGTGCGTTTCTTGTGGGAGGGCGCCTCACAACAAGAGGATGTATAGAAAAGTCTGAGGGCCCAGGAAAAGATCTGTCACAGGGGTGGAGTCACCACAGACAACCTCCACTAGAGCAATGCCGAGTGGAAACAGGGTTGGAGCTGCAGCAGAGAAACCCCACCAGCGCCATGTCTAGTGGAGCCATGAGAGCGGGACCACCATGGAGACCCCAGACCTGTGGAGTTAGCAGAGTGCAATGCCAGCCTGCGAGAGCTAAAGCATCACCTGAGACCAGGAAAGCCATAGAAGTGGAGCTGCCTGTGGACTTGGGGACCCAACCTCCACACCAGCGTGCAGAGGACGTTGAACATGGAGTCAAGTTACATGATTCACCAGCTTTAAGATTCCCTGCAAGTCCTGCTGGGTTTTGGACTTGTTTGCGACCTGTTACCCCTTTCTTTTGGCCTATTTCTCCCTTTTGAAACGGGAATATGTACCCTATGTTTGTCCCACCATCGTATCTTGGAAGTAGATAACTTGTATTGATTTCACAGATGGGACTTTGAACTTTGGGCTCTTGAGTTGAAACAAGTTAAGACTTTAGGGATGAAATGAATGCATTTGCATGTGAAAAGGACATGAGTTTTGGGGGGCCAGGGGCAGAATGTAGTGGATTGAATTATGTCCCCCCAAAACTCCCTGAAGCTTGAGTTGTGTTCCCCAAGTTTTACATATTAGGAACTTAGCCCCCACTGTGACTGTTAAGAGGGTGGGAAATCTTATTATGGTAATTGTAAGGTGGGGCCTTGAAGAGGTGATTGGGTTGTAGGACCCTGCAGTAGTGAATGGGTTAAAAACGGTGGTCAGGGGCATGGTTATGAGGGATGTAAAAGAAGAGGAGAGTCTGTCTTTCTCTCTCTGCTCTCTCTGCTTCCACCATCTTGCAGTGTGAGACCCCTGGGTCACTGTCACCACCAGATGGACTTCGGACTTCCCAACCTCAGAAACTGTAAGCAATAAATTTCATTTTCTTTATAAGTCACCCAGTCTCAGGTATTTTGTTATAAGCAACATAAACTGACGAATGCAGTGGTCGATGTGATAAAGAGAGAAATGAAGAAAAGGTGAATGGATTAGCAGGGAGACGATAAAATTCTCGTTATTTGAAGATGATACAATCATTTATCTAGAAGGGCCATTCGAATCAACAGACAAATTATTAGAACCAATAAGCTATATCAGCAACACTGCTGGATACAAACCTACAAAACCCATAGTATTTCTAGCATTTCTCTCCATTCCCAATACCCAACTGAAACAGAAAATTATTCATAGCAGCAAGATAGAGGGTACCTAGAATACATAAGAATATGTAAGGCGTTTTGGTAGAAAACCTCAATAAAGGACAGGGAAGAGGATCTGAATGAATAGAGAAATATACCGTGATGGAGGGTCATGTCGGATGACAAGGTGTAAAGATGCGCACTCTCTCCGAATTAATCTCTAAATGGAACGAATTCTAATCAAACTTCCAGTTAGACTTCCTTGGGAATTTACTATAACATTTTTATAGATGAATAAAAATCCGCAAAATAAATAAGAAAAAAAAAAAAAGAAAAGAAAGCTGGAGGGTGAGCTTTTCCCTAACGGATTTATAAAACCATAGTAATAAAAATACCCCAAAACTGTGGGGCTGGCACAGGCACAGGCAGGTAGACTATGAATGGAACAGAACAGAGAAGCGACAGACCTACTGGGTATCTAGGGGGACTTAACATGTGCTAAGTCAGGTGGTTCAGTAGACAGCGTTGGAGAAGACGGCTCTCTATGTGTCGAAAAATAAAACTGGATTTCTACCTAACAGCACATACAACAGTGGTCACTAGATAGTTTAATGCTGTAGATGAGAAGATAAAAAAAAGTTAATAGAACATAATATAGGAGAATATTGCTGTGATCCAGAGCAATAACCAAAGATATGTTTGTCATTTTGGTTTTTTTGGCGGCTGGCCAGACATCTGAGCTCTTGACCTTGGAGTCATCACTGAACTTTAACCAACGGACCTAACCAGCCTGACCAGAATGGAGAGCTGAGAAGGGGACAGCTACCCAGGCTGGGGCAGTGACAGGCAGGGGGTGGGAGTGGGACAGAGAAACAAAGCCATGGCCACCCCGTCCCCCGCTTTCATCGCCCAGACCCAAGGCCCGACCTACACAGGAAAGACTGAAGAGAGAAAGGTCAGAGCAGAAGGAAGGTGCAGGGACAAGCAGCCAGGGCAGAGGAAGGGTGGGACGTCGGGCTGGCCTCGGCAGGTCCAGACAGGTGGCCTCTGTGTTGCCTGTGAGATTGCGTGTGTGTGCGTGTGTGTGTGTGTGTGTGAATGGGAACCTATGAGAGTGAATAGGTTGTGTGAGTGTGCAGACTACGTGAGGTGTGTGCATGTGGGTTTGAGGGTGTGTGACAGTGAGCGTGTGTGAGTGTGTATGTGTGTTTAAGGGGCTGGGGGTGTTATCTTTGAAAGGGCTGCATGGGCCGGCCCGTGGTTCACTCGGGAGAGTGTGGTGCTGATAACACCAAGGCCATGGGTTCGGATCCCATATAGGGATGGCCGGTTAGCTCACTGGGTGAGCGTGGTGCTGACAACACCAAGTCAAGGGTTAAGATCCCCTTACCGGTCATCTTTTAAGAAAAAAAAAAAAATGAAAGGGCTGCAGAATTTGCCACAGGGAGAGAATGTAGCAGAAAGATAACTGCTCACACTGTTTCTGATATAAAAACGCAATGTTTCTTTGCTTTATTTTTTTTTCTTTATGTAGCATTGAGGACCCGGGAAGGCAAATTTCAGGCTGCTTTTAGCTCAAGTCTAATGAGCAGATTAAGCTCTTCTGGAAGAAAAAGAAGAAAAGAGATTTATGTGTTAAGGGATAAGAGTGTGTTGGCAGGACCCAAGGGAAGAAGTTGGTGAGTGTGTGTGGCAGTAAGGGAGACAGAGACACTTGAGCCTAGACCCCTGGGGCCAGAACCTGGAGAGTGTTCTCTGGGCTGAACACACTGCAGATGGCTACCTGGCCCAGCCCTCCTGTGGGTGAGAACTTCACCTGTCTGTCCCCAAACAGTGCCTGTTGCTGCCTGTACCACCTCTGGCTGGTCCAGTCCCAGAGGGTGCCACCCTGTCATGCTATGCCCATCCCCCACCACTTGACTGTGGCGGGGAGCAGCCCCCATGCCAGCCCTTTGGGGCTCCTCTGAGTTTGTGACAGCCCCCAGGTGAACTCACGAGCTCCACATTGGTGCAGGGCCTCCTCCTCCCAAACCTTTCTTCCTACTCTGCTCAAGGGCACTGCTATCTTCTGGGGGGAAAGGACTGTTTCATTGTCCACATATAAAGTTATCCTACAATTGATGGTGATTCTTCAAGCTTCCTCCCCCTGAAGAATCACTGCTTTGGGTGGGGTAGGGGTACAGGGTCAAAGATGAAGAAACAAGGTGTCAGTCCTTGGAATGGAACCAGCTCTCCTAACTCTAACCCGTCACTTGCCTGAGCTCCTGTCTGGGTTTTCCCTCTGCTTATTGGGGACACCCCCCACCCCCAGGAAGCCCAGCAGGGAAAACAGCACCTCCCCACCTCAATGCTGCCTCTCCTCCCAGGTCTCTAACTCAGGGAAGGAGGGAACTACTTGGTCTCCCTTGAGGCCTCCTTCCTGCTCAGCCACCAAGTGCAGAAGCTTCCACTAAGGTGCGTTTGGAGAATTTGCCCAGGGCCCTACTCAGGCCAGCCCCTCCTAAGGCCTGCCTCCCCTGCCGCCTCGGTCCATTCGGCCAGCGCTACTGAAAGGGAATCACAGCTGTAGCCTACTTGGGCTGTCAAACCCCAAAGACTGTGTGCCAGGAGACCGAAAATTGGGACTAACTTGGTCAAACAACAAACCCAGCCTTAGAGCTGCCAAAGCCGAACCACAGGCCTCTCTCTCATTATCAAGTATTTCCCAACCTGTTCTATTTCTACAAACTGCCAGGAGCACGTGGGAGTGGAGATGCGCAGGTGCCAATGTGACACCAGGCTGGGATTGGGTCACAACTTCCACTCTGACATTAATCCAAATACCACTGATCTTTTTATCTTACATGATAACAAGATATATAAAGTATTCCCATCAGAATGGTCAGGGCAATGTGGGCTTGCATACCTGGCTCCTTCTGTCCTTCCAGGTACTTCCTTAAATGCCAGCCAAACTACAAACGAGGGCTCCTGCATTTGTAAAGCTGTGTCACCTAGACTTGTCAGATGAGAAGTCACAGAGAACCCGCTTGTGTATCGCCACTACCAGTTCTTTACAGCACTGAGGATGTTATTCCCAGGCTTTGGAATTTACGACTTAGAAAAGGCAATCCTGAATCTTTCCATGGTAACGGAGTTCAGTATCCCCATGCTGACACTGGAACACTCTCATCAGAAGTTAATAATTTAGCCTCCACTGTACTCCAAAATCAGGCCCTGGACACACAGACTGCCCAGTGAGGAAGAGCCTGTTCAATCACCGGCAGAAAAGGCTGCTTCCCTCCTGAACTGGGCAGGACACATGGAGTCCGCTTGGCCCTTTTCAAAAGAGAAGATGAACACTCTCCAGCAGACAGACGTGGCTCAACCGTGTTACTGGACTGGCCTGCTCCTGGGTTTGGAGGCTGGTTTGATGGGGTTTGGGGAAAGGTGCTTCGATTTGCTCTTTTCTGTTCATTCACTCTCATTCTCATCTGGACACGCCACCCCAAACTCTGGCATCGTGGTACCTAGGGTATTTTGAGCTGAAGGCAGTTGAAAGACAGCAAATGCAGGGAGAGGCTTTCTCTGGCCTCCTCCTACCTGCCCGAAGGCAGTTCTTCCCAAAGCAACTCAGCTGCCAGTCCCTTCCCAGGAGGCGCATGGGCCAGGGACCATAGGCTCTTATCACAGGAGAGGAGACCAGGAGTCCTCACGAGCCCCAGGAGAAACTGTCACGACCTGTCACATCTCGCATTTACTCCTGTCAGGGCCCATTCCTCTTTCCTAAAAGCCATTAGCTCTCCCCTAAATTGCTGACATCCGCCCGCCCCTTTCCCGAGAGGGTGCATAAGCTCCCCACGCTCACCACTTTGGGGTGTTCCTTCCTTATTCGCTGTGATGCCTCGGGGCACCTAATCACTCGTGACTTTGCTCCTGCTGATCCGCCTGTCGTCCGTGCACTTAGACCCAGCTGCGGGTCCCAGCAGGGCGGAGGCAGAGTCCCGCCCTCCCTGCAGCGGGCGCCTGGGCGGGCGGGTGTCGCGGCGGAAGGGGCGGCAGCTGCGGGTCCCCGCCAGCCTGCGCGGTGACTCAGCGCCGGGGACGGGGAGGGGCGGGACGACCCTTATAAGGCTCGCAGGCAGCTGGGCCCGGGCACGAGCTCCGCTCCCGCCGCCGCCGTCCGCGCCGCCGCTGTCTACACCGCCGGCAGTGAGTGAGTCCGCGCAGCCGGGGCCCCCGGGGGCTGGGGCGGTCTGGAGGGGCCCCGCGGTCTGGAAGGGGCCCCGGGGCGCTGGGAGCTCCCAGCAGCAGGCCCGACCCCAGCATCCGGCCGGAGCTTCCGGAAGGGCTGGGACACGGATCCCAGGGGACCCAGGACGTCCCCAGCGCGGAGCTGGGGAGCGACTCCAGAGCAGGGCCGGGCCCGGGGAGGGCAGGCGGGTGCTGTCCCCCGGGCTTCCCTTCTCCCGCGCTCTAACAAGCTTCTCTTTGTCCACTCCAGTGCCGCCCTACACCATCATCTACTTCCCAGTGCGAGGTAGGGGCCTGCGACTGGGAGGGACGGGGGCAGGGGCTGGGAGCTGCAACCCGCGCTCCGCTCCCCCTCCCAGGAAAGCACCCCCCTCCCCCCCGGCCCTCCGTCCTGTGCGTGCAAGCCCGGGCCTCCTTCCCTGCCACCGACAGCTTTGTCATGCATGGTCCCCTGCTCAGTGTTTAGTGAAACATCAGAGGAGTCGCTATTCCCAGGTCCCCTCCCTGCACTCCTGACCCCTCCCCAGGTTGCAGAGGCCGGGTCTCGCCCCACCCCCACACCCGTGACCTGCCCTCCCCTACTCTGCAGGGCGTGGCGAGGCCATGCGCATGCTGCTGGCCGACCAGGGCCAGAGCTGGAAGGAAGAGGTGGTGTCCATAGAGACCTGGCAGCAGGGCTCACTCAAGGCTTCCTGTGTGAGTGACCTGTGTGAGGGACCGTGTGAGTGACCTGTGTGAGGAACCTTGTGAGGGACCGAGTGAGTGACCTGTGTGAGGAACCTTGTGAGGGACTGTGTGAGTGACCTATGTGAGTGACGGGTGGGGGCAGAGGCTGGGCCTTAGGCGGCTGGGCCTAGGTTAGGGGGCAGCCAAGCTCAGTGCCCCTCACTGAGCCTTGTCACCCCCAGCTGTATGGGCAGCTCCCCAAGTTCCAGGACGGAGACCTCACCCTGTACCAATCCAATGCCATCCTGCGTCATCTGGGCCGCACCCTCGGTGAGTACAGGGGTGAGAGAGCACTGCCCTCTGAGCCTCTGCCACGTGTATGGAGCTGCCCCACAGCTCTCCAGTGTGGAGGAAACGGCGATGCTCAGAGTTCCGCCGTGTGCCCGAGGCCTGGCCCACGTCTGCCTGCAGTCCTCGCCCCAGGCCAGGCTGCCTCCCCCTGAGCTCTGAGCTTAAGCTCTGAGCTTCGTGTCAGGCTCAACTGTTCCCTCCCTCCACGCACATCCTCTTACCCGCTGGGGCTGCGGCCCACAGACAGCCACGTGGTCTGCCAGCGGGCAGCGGGTGGGTGGCGTGTGTGGGTCAGGCGGTCAGTCATGCTGTCTGCTCCGCTGACCCCCAGGGCTCTATGGGAAGGACCAGAAGGAGGCAGCCCTGGTGGACATGGTGAACGACGGCGTGGAGGACCTCCGCAGCAAATACGTCGTCCTCATCTACACCAACTATGTGAGATGGGCACCAGGGGTGGGCACCGGGGGTGAACGAAGAAAGGGGCTGCTTGTACCTGCACCCCCCACTCCTCACAGGGCTCTGGCTGACCCCTCCCTCGGTCAGGGAGCCAGGGCTGGGTCGGGCTCTGTGCTGGGGGCAGGGCGGTATGGGCAAGATGCCCCCCTCACCCTCACTGCCTGGGGGAGAGCCTGCCAAGCAGAAGCATAGGAGAACGGGAGACATCCAGCCAGCGGTGGCTCCTGGTGGCCTTGGTCGGGGAGGGCTTCCTGGAGCAGGCAGAGGAGGAGGAGGATCTCTAGCCAGTTTCTGGAAGGAGGTGCTGGCACTTTCAGATGAACAAAGCGTGCAGACACGGAGCACATTTGGGGACCCAGGACCAGATTAGCAGAGGCAGAGCGTGTGTGGTGGGGAGTGAGTAGATGGAGATGGGGGAGCAGGGGCAGGCCCAGGTCCTGAAGGCCTTGAACCCACTGATTTGGGCTCTCCTGAGGGCAGTGGAGGTCATCGAGGAGTCTAAGCAGGGCTGTGTCTGAAGGTGAGGTCTAGAAAGGTCCTCTGGAGGAGCCAGCTCTGAAGCCTTTGCAATAATCTGGTAAGAAATCCTAGCAGGGGTGGAAAGGCTAAGTGGCGTAGAAAAGAATTAGCAGCTGAAATGGGAAGGATGCGGTCGTAGCCTGGGTGTCAGGAGCGAGCAGAGGAGCATCCGGGCTCCAGGCTCCAGCCCAGTGGGCAGCGCTGTTCACTGAGACGGGCAAACAGCTTGGGTGGTGTGAGGCTGGGGGGGATAATACATGATGGCATCTCTCTGGCAGGACACAGGCAAGGATGATTATGTGAAGGCACTGCCTGGACACCTGAAGCCTTTTGAGACCCTGCTGTCCCATAACCAGGGAGGCCAGGCCTTCATCGTGGGCAATCAGGTGAGCATCTGGCCCTGTCCTGCCCCTTTTCGCCATCCTCTTATGGAGGGAAACAGTGTGAGCCATTCATTCAGCAAAGTGAGGCAGACCTAGGGATGGGCTCAGTTTCCGCACCCACTGCCCCACCCCCACCTGACCTGCTCCTGCTGGCTGAGTCCCTGCCATCCCCTGCCCTGCAGATCTCCTTTGCTGACTACAACCTGCTGGATCTGCTGCTGACCCATCAGATCCTGGCCCCCCGCTGCCTGGACACATTTCCCCTGCTCTCGGCCTACGTGGCACGCCTCAGCAGCCGGCCCAAGATCAAGGCCTTCCTGGCCTCCCCTGAGCACGTGAACCGCCCCATCAATGGCAATGGGAAACAGTGAGGGCTTGTGGGACCCTCAGGAGGAGCAGGGGCTGCTTGCCTCCCTTTCCCCAGGACCAATAAAATTTCCAAGAGGGAAACTGTGCTGTGAGCATGTTTCTTGGGAAGGGGGCTCTGGGACCCTCAACAGTCAGGCTGGGGGGAGGGGTAGCGCAGAGGACCAGGAAACTTGAATCCTAAAACACAATCAGTGCCTCCCTGGAGCCCTCAACCCCATCTATATTAATGAACTTCAGAAATAGGAAAAGAAGGGCCAGCCCATGGCTCACTTGGGAGACTGTGGTGCTGATAACACCAAGGCCATGGGTTCGGATCCCTATATAGGGATGTCCCGTTAGCTCACCTGGGAGAGTGTGGTGCTGACAACACCAAGTCAAGGGTTAAGATCCCCTTACCGGTCATCTTTAAAAAAAAAAAAAAAGAGGCAAACCGAACCTGCGGTGGGAGAAAGGAACACAGTGGTTGCCTTCAGAGGGTGAGGTTGGACTGAAAGGGGCTGACGGGCCTTTCAAGGTGATTGACTTACCCTGTATCTTGACTGGCTGGTGGTCACATGAATGCAAACGTTTATCGAAATGCATCATATTGTACACTGAGGATCTGTACATTTTACTGAATATACATCACCTCAATTTTTAAAAGCTACAGACACATTAAAAATAAAAGGATAGGAAAAGATACTTCAAGTGAACACAAACAGCAAAAAAGCCAAGGTAGGAATCTTAACGTATTAAAAAAATATAACTTAAGGGTAAAAATCACAACAGACAGAAAGTAATATTACAAACTCATAAAAGGAATAATAGACAAAGAAGATACAATGTAGCTTCACATGATATTGAGTAAAGACTGGTAGAACTGTAGGGAGATATAGATAAAACAATAATAATAATCTCATATATTGATAGAACAAACATACAAATGGAATAAAATCAGTGGCAAAGTTATAAACAATTATCTACACCCAACATAAAATACACTTTCGTTTGGAGTACCTCTGAACAGTGCAAAAACAGGCTATAAACGAGCCCACAAATAAAGCCTCACTAAAGTACAACAGATAAATATGAAACTATGTTCTGTGACACTAATGTAATAAAGTTAGAAATTAAAAATGAAAGGGATAGAATCTTCTTCCAGTTGAAATAAATAAAAATTATCTAAGAATTACAATGACTCAAACCAGGATAGTTTAAAGATGTTTAGGAATTAAACAATCCTTGAGTTAATGAGAAAATCATTAAGGGTATTAAGAAATATTTATATTTGAATAAACAGAAATATTACATGTTGAAAGTAGTAAAACATAGCTAAAGAGTATTTTGAGGAAAACGTATAGCATCAAATATATTTATCTGGAAACAAAACTGGCTAAAAATAAATCAGCAAATCATTGAAATCACCAGGTTGGGAAAAGAATAACAGAGCAAATTGTAAGAAATAATGAGAATAATAAAGATAGGAGAAAAACAGCAATCCAGGACCAAAGGAGAACAGAAAAGACTAATGAAATAAAAAGCTTATTCTTCATATAAGAACACAATTTTGTGGCAAAATTAATCAAGGAAAAAGAGAAGGTGTGAATAACTTTTTCTTACAAGTTATTCCAGATAACAGAAAAAAGGGAAAAGCTTTTGCGAAAATGTTATAAGGATAGTATAATTGTGATTTCTAAATCAGATAGGGACAAAACAAGAAAAGAAAATTACATGCTCATTTCACTGAGCATAGATGTTAAAGTCCTAAACAAAATACATAACATTATATTAAAAATAACACATCATGACCAAGTAGCGTTTATTCCCAGAATTTACTAGAAAAATTATCAATATAATTCTCCGAACTAATAAAAATAAAGGAGGAACAGCATGTGATAACGTCAAGCAAAGCAGAAGAAGCATTTGATAAGATTTGTTACCCACTGAAGATACAAACTCTTATTAAACTAGGAGGAGAAAGGAAGTTCTTGAACTTGATGCAGGTCCCATGCCAAGAATCTATAGCAAATATTCTACACAATGACTCTCAGTTCCCAGCCCAGACACCCTGGCCAAGGGGGTGGCCAGCCAGAGCCACGAGGGGGGAAAGTAGAACAGGAAACCTTGTTCACTTGTGCCCACAATGTCGCGAATGAAACAAGACATCACTATCTAACATAACACTGGAGGTCCTGGTTGTAGTGCACTGAATTATGTCCCCCAAAACTCCCTGAAGCTTGAATTGTGTCCCCCAAGTTTTATGTATTAGAAACTTAGCCACCACTGTGACCGTTAAGAGGGTGGGAAACCCTATGATGGTAACTGAAAGGTGGAGCCTTGAAGAGGTGATTGGACTGTAGGACTGTGCAGTAGTGAATGGTTTAAAAATGGTGGTCAGGGGTGTGGTTCTGAGGGCTTTAAAAGAGGAGAGTCTGTCTTTCTCTCTCCCTGCTCTTTCTGCTTCCATCATCTTGCAATGTGAGACCCCTGGGTCACCGTCGCCACCAGATGGACTTTGGACTTCCCAACCTCAGAAACTGTAAGCAATAAATTTCATTTTCTTTATAAATCACCCAGTCTCAGGTATTTTGTTATAAGCAACATAAACGGACTAATACAGAAAATTGGTACCAGAGAAGTGGGGTGTTGCTTATAACAAATACTTGAAAAATATGGAAGCAGCTTTGGAACTGGGTGTTGAGGAGAGGCTGGAGGAATTTTGAGGGACAGGCTAGAAAAAGCCTAGAGCTGGTGAAAGTTTAGAAGACAAGAAAGCTAGGGAAAGTTTTAGACACTGGTTACATGGTGGTGAACAGAATGCTTATAGAACTACGGACAGTAAAGACCCTTCTAAGGAGGTCTCAGGTAGAAATAAGAAGGATTTTATCAGAAACTGGGGCAAAGATCACCCTTGCTGTGAACTGGCAAAGAGCTTGGCTGCATCGTGTCCATGCCCTAGGACTTTGTGGAAGTTGGAACTTAAGAGTCGTGAACCAAGGGCCGGCCCATGGCTCACTTGGGAGAGTTTGGTGCTGACAACACCAAGGCCACGGGTTCGGATCCCCATATAGGGATGGCCGGTTAGCTCACTTGGGAGAGCGTGGTGCTGACAACACCAAGTCAAGGGTTAAGATCTCATTACCAGTCATCTTTTTTTTTAAAAAAAAGAGTCGTGAACCAGAGAATCTGGCGGAAGAAATTTCCAAGCAGCAAAGCATTCAGGAAGCTGCATGGCTACTTGCAACAGCCTACACTGAGTTATGGCAGCAAAAGCATGACATAAAGCCAGATTTTAAAAGGGAAGCAGAGTGTAAACATTTAGAAAATTTGCAGCCTGGCCATGTGGTAGAGAAGTAGAGAGCATTTTCAGAAGAAAAATTCAACGGTACTAAGAAGATTAACTCAAAAGAAAGGGATTATCACGAGAGAGGGGAAAGGGCCCTGAAGGCACTGCAGAAGCTTCTGGGGCCAATCCTTCCATTTCAGGCCCAAAGGCCTAGGGAGACAGAATGGTCTTGGGGAACAGGCCTGAGGCACCCTCCATGACTTCACTGCTCAGGGATACCTCGGGAAGCTGCTTCCGGCACCAGCACCCCAACTGCTTTGGCTGCAGCAGCCATCGCTAAATTGGCCCCAGGTGTGGCTGGACCTGCAGCTTTGGAAAATACAAGCTGGAAGCCTTGGTGGTATCCACAGGGTGTCAGGTCTGCAGGCTTGGAGAATGCTAGAGCTGTGGAGGCTTGGGAGCATCCACTCCAATTTCAGAGTGAAATAGAGCCCCCTACACCCTCATAACATACGCTCTCTGCTTCTGTAGAATTGCTTGCTTAACCTAAGTAACTCCATTTTGCCCCCTGTCTGACCTGCAGACTAACCCCCGCTTCTGCATGAGAAACCGTTGATCTTCTCATAGAAACAAAAAACCGTTGCATAGAAACAGGAGCCACACACAGTGAACTATTACATGGGAACAGGAACCACACACAATGAAAACTATGCTTGACTGCTCAAGTGGCTCATTCTCGGCCTCTGTGATCGAGCTCCCCAGCTTGCTCTGTGCACCTGGACAGACCCGTGTGCCAACGGGATGTGGTTTTTGCCTTTAAAACCCCCACAAGATCAAAGACCGGGGCCGCTCTTCCTTGGTTGCTCCTTAGGAGACAGTCGCTGGCCAGCTGGAGTGAATAACCTGCCCTTTTCTGCACGAGTGGCGTGTAAGTGCGTTTCTTGTGGGAGGGCGCCTCACAACAAGAGGATGTATAGAAAAGTCTGAGGGCCCAGGAAGAGATCTGTCACAGGGGTGGAGTCACCACAGACAACCTCCACTAGAGCAATGCCGAGTGGAAACAGGGTTGGAGCTGCAGCAGAGAAACCCCACCAGCGCCATGTCTAGTGGAGCCATGAGAGCGGGACCACCATGGAGACCCCAGACCTGTGGAGTTAGCAGAGTGCAATGCCAGCCTGCGAGAGCTAAAGCATCACCTGAGACCAGGAAAGCCATAGAAGTGGAGCTGCCTGTGGACTTGGGGACCCAACCCCCACACCAGCGTGCAGAGGACGTTGAACATGGAGTCAAGTTACATGATTCACCAGCTTTAAGATTCCCTGCAAGTCCTGCTGGGTTTTGGACTTGTTTGCGACCTGTTACCCCTTTCTTTTGGCCTATTTCTCCCTTTTGAAACGGGAATATGTACCCTATGTTTGTCCCACCATCGTATCTTGGAAGTAGATAACTTGTATTGATTTCACAGATGGGACTTTGAACTTTGGGCTCTTGAGTTGAAACAAGTTAAGACTTTAGGGATGAAATGAATGCATTTGCATGTGAAAAGGACATGAGTTTTGGGGGGCCAGGGGCAGAATGTAGTGGATTGAATTATGTCCCCCCAAAACTCCCTGAAGCTTGAGTTGTGTTCCCCAAGTTTTACATATTAGGAACTTAGCCCCCACTGTGACTGTTAAGAGGGTGGGAAATCTTATTATGGTAATTGTAAGGTGGGGCCTTGAAGAGGTGATTGGGTTGTAGGACCCTGCAGTAGTGAATGGGTTAAAAACGGTGGTCAGGGGCATGGTTATGAGGGATGTAAAAGAAGAGGAGAGTCTGTCTTTCTCTCTCTGCTCTCTCTGCTTCCACCATCTTGCAGTGTGAGACCCCTGGGTCACTGTCACCACCAGATGGACTTCGGACTTCCCAACCTCAGAAACTGTAAGCAATAAATTTCATTTTCTTTATAAGTCACCCAGTCTGAGGTATTTTGTTATAAGCAACATAAACTGACGAATGCAGTGGTCGATGTGATAAAGAGAGAAATAAAGAAAAGGTGAATGGATTAGCAGGAAGACGATAAAATTCTCGTTATTTGAAGATGATACAATCATTTATCTAGAAGGGCCATTCGAATCAACAGACAAATTATTAGAACCAATAAGATATATCAGCAACACTGCTGGATACAAACCTACAAAACCCATAGTATTTCTAGCATTTCTCTCCATTCCCAATACCCAACTGAAACAGAAAATTATTCATAGCAGCAAGATAGAGGGTACCTAGAATACATAAGAATATGTAAGGCGTTTTGGTAGAAAACCTCAATAAAGGACAGGGAAGAGGATCTGAATGAATAGAGAAATATACCGTGATGGAGGGTCATGTCGGATGACAATGTGTAAAGATGCGCACTCTCTCCGAATTAATCTCTAAATGGAACGAATTCTAATCAAAATTCCAGTTAGACTTCCTTGGGAATTTACTATAACATTTTTATAGATGAATAAAAATCCGCAAAATAAATAAGAAAAAAAAAAGAAAAGAAAAGAAAGCTGGAGGGTGAGCTTTTCCCTAACGGATTTATAAAACCATAGTAATAAAAATACCCCAAAACTGTGGGGCTGGCACAGGCGCAGGCAGGTAGACTATGAATGGAACAGAACAGAGAAGCGACAGACCCACTGGGTATCTAGGGGGACTTAACATGTGCTAAGTCAGGTGGTTCAGTAGACAGCGTTGGAGAAGACGGCTCTCTATGTGTCGAAAAATAAAACTGGATTTCTACCTAACAGCACATACAACAGTGGTCACTAGATAGTTTAATGCTGTAGATGAGAAGATAAAAAAAAGTTAATAGAACATAATATAGGAGAATATTGCTGTGATCCAGAGCAATAACCAAAGATATGTTTGTCATTTTGGTTTTTTTGGCGGCTGGCCAGACATCTGAGCTCTTGACCTTGGAGTCATCACTGCACTTTAACCAACGGGCCTAACCAGCCTGACCAGAATGGAGAGCAAGAAGGGGACAGCTACCCAGGCTGGGGCAGTGACAGGCAGGGGGTGGGAGTGGGACGGAGAAACACAGCCATGGCCACCCCGTCCCCCGCTTTCATCGCCCAGACCCAAGGCCCGACCTACACAGGAAAGACTGAAGAGAGAAAGGTCAGAGCAGAAGGAAGGTGCAGGGACAAGCAGCCAGGGCAGAGGAAGGGTGGGACGTCGGGCTGGCCTCGGCAGGTCCAGACAGGTGGCCTCTGTGTTGCCTGTGAGATTGCGTGTGTGTGCGTGTGTGTGTGTGTGTGTGTGTGTGTGTGTGTGTGTGTGTGAATGGGAACCTATGAGAGTGAATAGGTTGTGTGAGTGTGCAGACTACGTGAGGTGTGTGCATGTGGGTTTGAGGGTGTGTGACAGTGAGCGTGTGTGAGTGTGTATGTGTGTTTAAGGGGCTGGGGGTGTTATCTTTGAAAGGGCTGCATGGGCCGGCCCGTGGTTCACTCGGGAGAGTGTGGTGCTGATAACACCAAGGTCACGGGTTCGGATCCCATATAGGGATGGCCGGTTGGCTCACTGGGTGAGTGTGGTGCTGACAACACCAAGTCAAGGGTTAAGATCCCCTTACCAGTCATCTTTTAAGAAAAAAAAAAAAAAATGAAAGGGCTGCAGAATTTGCCACAGGGAGAGAATGTAGCAGAAAGATAACTGCTCACACTGTTTCTGATATAAAAACGCAATGTTTCTTTGCTTTATTTTTTTTTCTTTATGTAGCATTGAGGACCCGGGAAGGCAAATTTCAGGCTGCTTTTAGCTCAAGTCTAATGAGCAGATTAAGCTCTTCTGGAAGAAAAAGAAGAAAAGAGATTTATGTGTTAAGGGATAAGAGTGTGTTGGCAGGACCCAAGGGAAGAAGTTGGTGAGTGTGTGTGGCAGTAAGGGAGACAGAGACACTTGAGCCTAGACCCCTGGGGCCAGAACCTGGAGAGTGTTCTCTGGGCTGAACACACTGCAGATGGCTACCTGGCCCAGCCCTCCTGTGGGTGAGAACTTCACCTGTCTGTCCCCAAACAGTGCCTGTTGCTGCCTGTACCACCTCTGGCTGGTCCAGTCCCAGAGGGTGCCACCCTGTCATGCTATGCCCATCCCCCACCACTTGACTGTGGCGGGGAGCAGCCCCCATGCCAGCCCTTTGGGGCTCCTCTGAGTTTGTGACAGCCCCCAGGTGAACTCACAAGCTCCACATTGGTGCAGGGCCTCCTCCTCCCAAACCTTTCTTCCTACTCTGCTCAAGGGCACTGCTATCTTCTGGGGGGAAAGGACTGTTTCATTGTCCACATATAAAGTTATCCTACAATTGATGGTGATTCTTCAAGCTTCCTCCCCCTGAAGAATCACTGCTTTGGGTGGGGTAGGGGTACAGGGTCAAAGATGAAGAAACAAGGTGTCAGTCCTTGGGATGGAACCAGCTCTCCTAACTCTAACCCGTCACTTGCCTGAGCTCCTGTCTGGGTTTTCCCTCTGCTTATTGGGGACACCCCCCACCCCCAGGAAGCCCAGCAGGGAAAACAGCACCTCCCCACCTCAATGCTGCCTCTCCTCCCAGGTCTCTAACTCAGGGAAGGAGGGAACTACTTGGTCTCCCTTGAGGCCTCCTTCCTGCTCAGCCACCAAGTGCAGAAGCTTCCACTAAGGTGCGTTTGGAGAATTTGCCCAGGGCCCTACTCAGGCCAGCCCCTCCTAAGGCCTGCCTCCCCTGCCGCCTCGGTCCATTCGGCCAGCGCTACTGAAAGGGAATCACAGCTGTAGCCTACTTGGGCTGTCAAACCCCAAAGACTGTGTGCCAGGAGACCGAAAATTGGGACTAACTTGGTCAAACAACAAACCCAGCCTTAGAGCTGCCAAAGCCGAACCACAGGCCTCTCTCTCATTATCAAGTATTTCCCAACCTGTTCTATTTCTACAAACTGCCAGGAGCACGTGGGAGTGGAGATGCGCAGGTGCCAATGTGACACCAGGCTGGGATTGGGTCACAACTTCCACTCTGACATTAATTCAAATACCACTGATCTTTTTATCTTACATGATAACAAGATATATAAAGTATTCCCATCAGAATGGTCAGGGCAATGTGGGCTTGCATACCTGGCTCCTTCTGTCCTTCCAGGTACTTCCTTAAATGCCAGCAAAACTACAAACGAGGGCTCCTGCATTTGTAAAGCTGTGTCACCTAGACTTGTCAGATGAGAAGTCACAGAGAACCCGCTTGTGTATCGCCACTACCAGTTCTTTACAGCACTGAGGATGTTATTCCCAGGCTTTGGAATTTACGACTTAGAAAAGGCAATCCTGAATCTTTCCATGGTAACGGAGTTCAGTATCCCCATGCTGACACTGGAACACTCCCATCAGAAGTTAATAATTTAGCCTCCGCTGTACTCCAAAATCAGGCCCTGGACACACAGACTGCCCAGTGAGGAAGAGCCTGTTCAATCACCGGCAGAAAAGGCTGCTTCCCTCCTGAACTGGGCAGGACACATGGAGTCCGCTTGGCCCTTTTCTTTTTTTTTTTTTTTTTTTTTTAAAAAAGATGACCGGTAAGGGGATCTTAACCCTTGACTTGGTGTTGTCAGCACCACGCTCACCCAGTGAGCTAACCGGCCATCCCTACATGGGAACCGAACCCGTGGCCTTGGTGTTATCATCACCACACTCTCCCGAGTGAGCCACGGGCTGGCCCCCGCTTGGCCCTTTTCAAAAGAGAAGATGAACACTCTCCAGCAGACAGACGTGGCTCAACCGTGTTACTGGACTGGCCTCCTCCTGGGTTTGGAGGCTGGTTTGATGGGGTTTGGGGAAAGGTGCTTCGATTTGCTCTTTTCTGTTCATTCACTCTCATTCTCATCTGGACACGCCACCCCAAACTCTGGCATCGTGGTACCTAGGGTATTTTGAGCTGAAGGCAGTTGAAAGACAGCAAATGCAGGGAGAGGCTTTCTCTGGCCTCCTCCTACCTGCCCGAAGGCAGTTCTTCCCAAAGCAACTCAGCTGCCAGTCCCTTCCCAGGAGGCGCATGGGCCAGGGACCATAGGCTCTTATCACAGGAGAGGAGACCAGGAGTCCTCACGAGCCCCAGGAGAAACTGTCACGACCTGTCACATCTCGCATTTACTCCTGTCAGGGCCCATTCCTCTTTCCTAAAAGCCATTAGCTCTCCCCTAAATTGCTGACATCCGCCCGCCCCTTTCCCGAGAGGATGCATAAGCTCCCCACGCTCACCACTTTGGGGTGTTCCTTCCTTATTCGCTGTGATGCCTCGGGGCACCTAATCACTCGTGACTTTGCTCCTGCTGATCCGCCTGTCGTCCGTGCACTTAGACCCAGCTGCGGGTCCCAGCAGGGCGGAGGCAGAGTCCCGCCCTCCCTGCAGCGGGCGCCTGGGCGGGCGGGTGTCGCGGCGGAAGGGGCGGCCGCTGCGGGTCCCCGCCAGCCTGCGCGGTGACTCAGCGCCGGGGACGGGGAGGGGCGGGACGACCCTTATAAGGCTCGCAGGCAGCTGGGCCCGGGCACGAGCTCCGCTCCCGCCGCCGCCGTCCGCGCCGCCGCTGTCTACACCGCCGGCAGTGAGTGAGTCCGCGCAGCCGGGGCCCCCGGGGGCTGGGGCGGTCTGGAGGGGCCCCGCGGTCTGGAAGGGGCCCCGGGGCGCTGGGAGCTCCCAGCAGCAGGCCCGACCCCAGCATCCGGCCGGAGCTTCCGGAAGGGCTGGGACACGGATCCCAGGGGACCCAGGACGTCCCCAGCGCGGAGCTGGGGAGCGACTCCAGAGCAGGGCCGGGCCCGGGGAGGGCAGGCGGGTGCTGTCCCCCGGGCTTCCCTTCTCCCGCGCTCTAACAAGCTTCTCTTTGTCCACTCCAGTGCCGCCCTACACCATCATCTACTTCCCAGTGCGAGGTAGGGGCCTGCGACTGGGAGGGACGGGGGCAGGGGCTGGGAGCTGCAACCCGCGCTCCGCTCCCCCTCCCAGGAAAGCACCCCCCTCCCCCCCGGCCCTCCGTCCTGTGCGTGCAAGCCCGGGCCTCCTTCCCTGCCACCGACAGCTTTGTCATGCATGGTCCCCTGCTCAGTGTTTAGTGAAACATCAGAGGAGTCGCTATTCCCAGGTCCCCTCCCTGCACTCCTGACCCCTCCCCAGGTTGCAGAGGCCGGGTCTCGCCCCACCCCCACACCCGTGACCTGCCCTCCCCTACTCTGCAGGGCGTGGCGAGGCCATGCGCATGCTGCTGGCCGACCAGGGCCAGAGCTGGAAGGAAGAGGTGGTGTCCATAGAGACCTGGCAGCAGGGCTCACTCAAGGCTTCCTGTGTGAGTGACCTGTGTGAGGGACCGTGTGAGTGACCTGTGTGAGGAACCTTGTGAGGGACTGTGTGAGTGACCTATGTGAGTGACGGGTGGGGGCAGAGGCTGGGCCTTAGGGGGCTGGGCCTAGGGTAGGGGGCAGCCAAGCTCAGTGCCCCTCACTGAGCCTTGTCACCCCCAGCTGTATGGGCAGCTCCCCAAGTTCCAGGACGGAGACCTCACCCTGTACCAATCCAATGCCATCCTGCGTCATCTGGGCCGCACCCTCGGTGAGTACAGGGGTGAGAGAGCACTGCCCTCTGAGCCTCTGCCACGTGTATGGAGCTGCCCCACAGCTCTCCAGTGTGGAGGAAACGGCGATGCTCAGAGTTCCGCCGTGTGCCCGAGGCCTGGCCCACGTCTGCCTGCAGTCCTCGCCCCAGGCCAGGCTGCCTCCCCCTGAGCTCTGAGCTTAAGCTCTGAGCTTCAGCTCTGAGCTTCGTGTCAGGCTCAACTGTTCCCTCCCTCCACGCACATCCTCTTACCCGCTGGGGCTGCGGCCCACAGACAGCCACATGGTCTGCCAGCGGGCAGCGGGTGGGTGGCATGTGTGGGTCAGGCGGTCAGTCATGCTGTCTGCTCCGCTGACCCCCAGGGCTCTATGGGAAGGACCAGAAGGAGGCAGCCCTGGTGGACATGGTGAACGACGGCGTGGAGGACCTCCGCAGCAAATACGTCGTCCTCATCTACACCAACTATGTGAGATGGGCACCAGGGGTGGGCACCGGGGGTGAACGAAGAAAGGGGCTGCTTGTACCTGCAACCCCCACTCCTCACAGGGCTCTGGCTGACCCCTCCCTCGGTCAGGGAGCCAGGGCTGGGTCGGGCTCTGTGCTGGGGGCAGGGCGGTATGGGCAAGATGCCCCCCTCACCCTCACTGCCTGGGGGAGAGCCTGCCAAGCAGAAGCATAGGAGAACGGGAGACATCCAGCCAGCGGTGGCTCCTGGTGGCCTCGGTCGGGGAGGGCTTCCTGGAGCAGGCAGAGGAGGAGGAGGATCTCTAGCCAGTTTCTGGAAGGAGGTGCTGGCACTTTCAGATGAACAAAGCGTGCAGACACGGAGCACATTTGGGGACCCAGGACCAGATTAGCAGAGGCAGAGCGTGTGTGGTGGGGAGTGAGTAGATGGAGATGGGGGAGCAGGGGCAGGCCCAGGTCCTGAAGGCCTTGAACCCACTGATTTGGGCTCTCCTGAGGGCAGTGGAGGTCATCGAGGAGTCTAAGCAGGGCTGTGTCTGAAGGTGAGGTCTAGAAAGGTCCTCTGGAGGAGCCAGCTCTGAAGCCTTTGCAATAATCTGGTAAGAAATACTAGCAGGGGTGGAAAGGCTAAGTGGCGTAGAAAAGAATTAGCAGCTGAAATGGGAAGGATGCGGTCGTAGCCTGGGTGTCAGGAGCGAGCAGAGGAGCATCCGGGCTCCAGGCTCCAGGCTCCAGCCCAGTGGGCAGCGCTGTTCACTGAGACGGGCAAACAGCTTGGGTGGTGTGAGGCTGGGGGGATAATACATGGTGGCATCTCTCTGGCAGGACACAGGCAAGGATGATTATGTGAAGGCACTGCCTGGACACCTGAAGCCTTTTGAGACCCTGCTGTCCCATAACCAGGGAGGCCAGGCCTTCATCGTGGGCAATCAGGTGAGCATCTCGCCCTGTCCTGCCCCTTTTCGCCATCCTCTTATGGAGGGAAACAGTGTGAGCCATTCATTCAGCAAAGTGAGGCAGACCTAGGGATGGGCTCAGTTTCCGCACCCACTGCCCCACCCCCACCTGACCTGCTCCTGCTGGCTGAGTCCCTGCCATCCCCTGCCCTGCAGATCTCCTTCGCTGACTACAACCTGCTGGATCTGCTGCTGACCCATCAGATCCTGGCTCCCCGCTGCCTGGACACATTTCCCCTGCTCTCGGCCTATGTGGCACGCCTCAGCAGCCGGCCCAAGATCAAGGCCTTCCTGGCCTCCCCTGAGCACGTGAACCGCCCCATCAATGGCAATGGGAAACAGTGAGGGCTTGTGGGACCCTCAGGAGGAGCAGGGGCTGCTTGCCTCCCTTTCCCCAGGACCAATAAAATTTCCAAGAGGGAAACTGTGCTGTGAGCATGTTTCTTGGGAAGGGGGCTCTGGGACCCTCAACAGTCAGGCTGGGGGGAGGGGTAGCGCAGAGGACCAGGAAACTTGAATCCTAAAACACAATCAGTGCCTCCCTGGAGCCCTCAACCCCATCTATATTAATGAACTTCAGAAATAGGAAAAGAAGGGCCAGCCCGTGGCTCACTTGGGAGACTGTGGTGCTGATAACACCAAGGCCATGGGTTCGGATCCCTATATAGGGATGTCCCGTTAGCTCACCTGGGAGAGCGTGGTGCTGGCAACACCAAGTCAAGGGTTAAGATCCCGTTACTGGTCATCTTTAAAAAAAAAAAAAAGAAAAACACACTTAAATTTCAGTACAAAGTGCAGGCTGGCTCAAGAGAGTGAGCAGCCGCTTAAAATAAGTTTGATACAAAGTAAACTATGCACACCTCAGCCAGCCAAGTGCAGGTTGTCTCCAGGAAAGTGAGCAGCACCCTTGTCTTCGTTGGGATTTGGTTTTATGGCTTCTGCATCTAATAAATTTTCAGTTAAGGGGTGGCTCCCAGTTATGTAACATTTAGTCTTGCACATGCTCAGTCGGTCTCTTCCTGGAGCAGGTTCATGGGTCAGACCTTATCACATGCACTAGGCATATTCAAGAATATTCTGTACTCTCTATTGAGCATGCCCAGCCACTGGATTTGCATAAGCCAGCCCCTTGTGGTCTCATTTTCCCTGTGTTGGTGCTGGAAGTAGGTCTAACTCTCTCCAGGGGAGAGCTCAGAAGAGGGGGCCTGAGACCTCAGGGAGTGGCTGGAAATCCAGAGGCATGTCCTGAAACCTGAACCCAGGGAAACTGAGCACCTTCTATATCATTATGGAAAGGTCTAGTTGGATAGCATTTAGTCCATCCATTAAACAGTCATGCACTGCATAACGACTTTTTGGTCAACGAAGGACTATGTATATAATGGTGATAATAATATGGTATTTTTAACTGTACCTGTTCTAAGTTTAGATACGGAAAAACTTGCCATTATGTTACAATTGCCTACAGTATTCAATACAGTAACATGCTGTACAGGTTTGTAGCCTAGGAGCCATCGGCTATACCATATAACCTAGGTGTGTAGTAGGTTATAGCATGTAGGTTTGTGTAAGTACACTGTATGATGCTTGCACAATAATAAAATGATTTTTCATTATTTCATTAATGACACATTTCTCAGAATGTATCCTCATCAATAAGCAATGCATCACTTTACAATCACCAAACAGTGGGGACAGCCCCACATATGGGCCAGAAAAACCACAAGTAATGCTTTGAAAGCCATTCCTACCTGCACTGAGTGGTCAATCATCCAGACCTGCAGACAAAAGAAAGATGAATCTGTTACTGATTTCAAAGCCCACTTGGAGGCTCTTTCCTTAGGGCATTCCAGTCAACCCAACCATCTATATCTGCCATCTTTGTAAATGGACTCTCCCCTGGGGGCTGGGGGAACAGATAGGGAAGGAAGCTACAGCTTTAGCTAAGTTAGCTGAACATTTTGAAAGGATCTTAGAACAAGATAAGTATATTAGTCCGTTTTCATTGCTTATAACAAAGGGCACTGAACTGGGTGATTTATAAAGAAAAATGAAATTTATTGCTTACAGTTTCTGAGTCTGGGAAGTCCAAAGTCCATCTGGTGGTGGTGACAGTGCCCAGGGGCCTCACATTGCAAGATGGTGGAAGCAGAGAGAACAGAGAGAGAGCAAGAAAAACTCTTCTTTTAAAGCTCTCAGAACCACGCCCCTGACCACCTTTTTTTTTTAAAGATGACTGGTAAGGGGATCTTAACCTTGACTTGGTGTTGTCAGTACCATGCTCTCCCAAGTGAGCCACGGGCTGGCCCCCAGACCACCATTTTTAATCCATTTCACTGCTGTGCAGTCCTACAATCCAATGACCTCTTCAAGGCTCCACCTTTCAATTACCAAAATAGGATTTCCCACCCTCTTAAACAGTCACAGTGGGGCTTAGTTTCTAATACATAAAGCTTGGGGGACACAATTCAAGCTTCCATGAGTTTTGGGGGGACATAATTCAATCCACCTCAGTAAGAAACAAAGGCTTCCAAATTAATGGCCTTGAAATTACAGCAACTCCAGGGCCACCAACAACCAAGAATGACACTTGAACTTCTAATAAGCCACTCTTAAATCAGCAGTTTATCTGTTTCTGTCTTTGTATGTACAAGGGTACTTCAAAAAGTTTGAGAAATAGAATTAAGAGATAATATGGATCTTTTCATGTGTTAGGTTTGGTGAGACAGAGAAAAGGAAGAGAGAGGGAGAGAGAGACCCGAGCCAGGCACTATTTCAGCCAAGAAGCTTTATTCACCAGCATGGAGGGGAGACCGAGTTAGATCAGCTCCCCTGAACAAAGGAAAGCAGGGGTTTATAAGCCTTTGAGGGTTCTGGCAGAGTAATGGGCAATTTCAAAATCAGTGGTGTGCAAGGTAACAAAGCCCTTGTGGTCCACAAACATCTGCTCAGTTAGGGCATAGGCTTCTGATTAGTGTCACCACTATTTCAGTACAAGGCGTTCCAGCCCCAAGCCTGCTACTGCAGCCCACAAGACGTTCCTTTGATAACGGTTATGTTTACCCCTTCCCAGGAGAGACATTTCGCTGACCAGTTCCCAGAGCAGAGAAGGGAAAGAGGAGGGGGAGGGGGGCGGAAAGTTGCTTGGCATGGCTGTGCTGATGTTAAGCTGGCCCTGAGGCCTTAATTACCATGAACTTTTTGAAGTACTCTCATATGTCTGTATATTATGTATATGTGATATTTTCCAACTAAGCCAATTTATAAAATCCAATAAGGGAGTTCTATTCCAATTGACTTGAGAGAAATGAGTACTTATATAAGTGAACTATTTCTCAAACTCTCAGAAATACAGAAACTGACCCAAATGATTTTTTTTTTCATTTGGTGCTTTAGGTACATCGTTCATAAATAAAGCTACTTAAAATTTTTCATAAAACAAAAAATAGACCTGTTTTCAGAATTGTCAGTTTTTCCTGGGTTGCTTGTTAGACAAGTCTGTGTTATCTCTGCTAGATATTTAAGACCATAAAACGATAAAGTCAACATAAGAGCAAAACGTGCAATAAAAATGAATTGCTTGATGCATGTCAGTGTGGAAATGAAAAGAGAGAGAGAAACCATGTTTAACTTTTTAGTTTTTTTGCTTCTGTGATATTTTTGAATACTTGCCTAATTTGTCAATGAAAATAAAATAACTTAAGATGATGGTGTAGGGGACGGAATATTTTCCCTCTGCTCTCTGAGGGTTTGATAACCAAGGCTGTGAAATAAACTGACAACAGGAGAAAAGGTGTACAGATTCACTGTGTGCACAGGGGCATCACAGGAAACGTGAATACCCCCCAAAAAGAAAAAAAAAAAAAACAACCAGTGAGATTTAGGGGCATATATACTCTTTTATAGGAGAGGGGAGAGTAAATAATTTGGGGGAAAAATGAATGGGCCTTCAGAAGAATAAATGACAGTCTGTGATGAAGTTTGCTTGGCGTGGTGTTGACTTCAAGCATCCTCTCCTGTGATAGGAGGTGGTCTTCCCTGGTTGGTGGGGCTCCTGGGAGGGGACTGATGACAGCTGAGTTCATTTGGAGGATGTGTTTTTAGACAGGTGAGAGGAGTCCAGAGAAAGCTTTTCCCTGCATTTGCTGGTTTTCAAGTGCCTTCAGCTGGAAGAGATCCATACATCAATATATCAAAGTGGCATATGTTGGGATGGCATTTCCTGACCTCCTTCTATATCTAGCTTTGTTTAGTGAGTAATGAAATGTTTATGAGCAATTCAAGCATAACTGTTAAGAACAAGTAAATGAGGTAAATGTAAATGGAATAAAAGTTTATAGATTAAATTTTCAAAAGAAATTATGTTTTATAAAATATGGCTATTTGAAAATAGATTTAAATATATTTTTGGTAACTTGAAACCTTAAAGCTATGTTATGTTAAATTAAGTAATAGATAGTCATTAAATGTCTTAAGACATTTCCAAGTATGTTAAAATACTGAACCATTAATTGCTGAACATATGTTTAAATTAGCATATTTTGTTTTTATACAGTCTAGAGATGCTAAATATGTTTGGGTCTGTTCATAAACCTGAAAGACTATGTCACGAGGAAACATGTGTTTGTAGGAATTATGAAGTGGTGTTCACCTACAGAATGCTGATATAAAATACTTAACAATGCTTATTGGTTTTTACCAGAAATTAAGATTACTAAGGATTAAAAGCCTAATTAATATATGGTAATTAAAACTAGAAATAATAAGGGAGGGAAACACTCAATATATGAAGAAAGTCAGACGTGTTTTATAAATGAAGTTATAAGGTACGAGGATGTGCTTTGCTTAAGGGAAAAAAGAGTAATTTTTGTTCTAGAGGACATACTAAATGGCTATAAGAAAGTTGTAGAAGGTTTGTGAAAAAGAAATTTCGAAAAAAGGAACTTTATGTGCAGCCAAGCTGGCTAAGAGTGGACAGATTTATCTATAGGGTTTTGTTAACATTAGCTTTAGTATTAACAGTACAGTGATGCAGAACTAGAGTTCGGTCTTCTCTGTTAAAATGGTAAAGTTTTCCTGGAGCGCTGGTCTGAGACGGTGAAGGTTTTTTTTCTTCACCCTTTTCAGTGATTTGCCTAAGGGGAAAACAAAAAGAGCGATTTTCCTCTTATCAAGCTAATTTCTTGTGCTTTATGTTGTCTTTTATTACATCTTTTGATTACTTAAAGAAACTGAGTCTTTTTTGAAGATTTTTACAACGACATAACTTTTCTGTGTTTGCCTTTAATTATTTCACAGTAATCACAGACCCTGTCTAATCAGGTGTTATAAGCCTTTTGATATATTTTTTTTTTTTTTTTTTTTTTAAAAGATGACCGGTAAGGGGATCTCAACCCTTCGCTTGGTGTTGTCAGCACCACGCTCAGCCAGTGAGCAAACCGGCCATCCCTATATAGGATCCGAACCCGTGGCCTTGGTGTTATCAGCACCGCACTCTACCGAGTGAGCCACGGGCCGGCCCTAGCCTTTTGATATTTTTAACAAACTTTCCAAAAGTCAAATTCTAAATTAAGTCTTTTTGACCTTGAACTAGCTTTGGAATGTTCCAGAGGACCCCTGGAATATCTCAAAGGAATTATAAAAAAAAGCGATATTAAGTAAGTAGGCTTATTTGATATGTTAAATTAGATAAAAAGCGTTGTCAAATAAGAAATGATGTATAACCTTCTTTGAGCTGTATTTACAGGGATATGTGACTAATACATGTTCAGACTTTTGATCACAGCCATTTATGTCTGTCATCCACACACAGTTACTTTTTACTTTGATACTTCTCTGAAAACGTTTGCAATCAGCCACAGTCCAAAGTTGCTTCTTCTTCAAAGAAATTTATGGAAAGGACCCTGACAAGTACAGATTTCTGATAGCTTTAAGATCATATCCTTGGACTGGGTAAAAGAATTGAAATGTTTAACTTTTCTCCCTACCTGATCCCTCCAAAATTCAGAAACTATTAGTGAGTATTCTTTTTTTTTTTTTTTCTGAATGGTAAGGGGATCACAGCCCTCAACACGGTGTCGTCTGCACCACACTCAGCCAGTGAGCGCACCGGCCATCCCTATATAGGATCCGAACCTGCGGCCTCAGCGCTCCCAGCACCGCACTCTCCCGAGTGAGCCACGGGGCCGGCCCCTTATTTTCGTGGCAATATAATTATTTGCATAAGTTCAACAAGAATCTGTTCTCTTCATAAGAGGATATGATTGGAAACATTTGTTATATTACCAAGGCTTTGGTTGGAATGTCATATTTGAAAATGTACATGGACTACCTGGCTTCAGGGGCTCCCATCCTATGGTGAGTAAATTGTAGGCCTAGGAACCTTAAGATATTCACCCAAAATTCACCCAAATCTGTAGGTGTCACATATGCAGCCTGATGGCAAGTCCTTCATGGGTTTCCTTGACCTTTTATTTTTTGGTGGCTGGCCAGTAACAGGAATCGAAGCATGGATCTTGGTGTTACCAACTCCACGCTCTAAACAACTGCGCTAACTGGCCAGCCCAGCTTCTTAGTCTCAAGAGTTTTTTTTTAAAAACGAAACTAAGATTTCTTGTAATAAGCTCCAGCACCTTTGTGGTCATTCCCTATTCTTGCTGCAGTTATGTAAATAATCAGGCCGTCTTTAATGAGACTAGACCTATTTTACAAACAAATTGGTCTTATTGTGATTATCTGCAATCATTTGTAGAAATTATCTATAGAAATGGGGGTGACTGTAGGGGAAAAAATTATGCTTCTTAAGAAAACTATAGTACATCTGTTATTAGATTGTAGCCCTATTTATTGTTTTTCAGTTTTTATTATCTGTAGACTGGACTGAATCAATTTTTCTATGTTCTTCCAATCCAATTTTCTACCACTTTTCTGACTTGGAATCATTAAAAACAAGAATTGTTCTGTTCCTGAAGCCCTGCAAGCTGGAGACAACTTGATGCAAATTTCAGAAGACGACCCTCATGCCTGATATGTGGACGTCTCAGGGAGTTTACTGTGATGTCCAATGCCATAGCCAGAGACACTCAGACTACCAACCAGGAGAATACGCTCTGAGCTCCAACCTAGAAATGTTTTTGATTCAAAGCCCCCAGACCCAGAGACTGCGTTTATAGTTTGTTCTAGTCATTAACTTTTGTTTTTCTTTTGTTTCCATTGTTAAAAAATTCTAATTGGGGGCCATTAGACTGGGTGGCTCTAGCACTTTAAATTCCTATGTAAACAATCCAAAAGCCCAGTGTCAACCGTAAGATGAAATTAGACACTGTACCATTCACCAACTAACCCTGAACTATGGACCTTCCACCCCAACCAATCACAATGTTTTTTTTTGTCTTGTGTCTGTGAACACTTTATAAAAATTTCCCCTCATGCCCCTCCCAGCAAGTGCTAGTCTGGTGCCATCTGGTACTACCCTGATTTATGAAGTACTGAATGCTCAAAAAACTCTTTAAAATTTAAATGTGGTTAAGTTTATCTTTTAACAGAACATTGAGATGAACGGGGAAACCTACTGTAGGAGTACTGGTGTTGGCAATTATTATTATTTTTTGTTTTGGCTTTGTCAATTAAGGTGGCAGCTTTTGTCAACTAGGCAGGTGTGGGGACATGCCTGCTGCCGCAGGGTCCAATTGACATGAGACATACCAGGATTCTTCAAAAAGTTCATGGTAAGATACATGGTATCTTTGAATGCTACAGGACTGTTCTGAGAGGCAAAAGACTGTCCTACAATACCTGCTGCAATCCAATTATTTTTATGGCAATATAGATGAAAGGGTTTGTCAAAATTAGATAAACTGAGAGCAGGGGGTGTGGACAGTGTCAATGTTAAGGCTTCAAGGACGTTAATGCCAGGGAATGGGCTCTGAGATAGTATCTGGGCAAAGAGTGTTACCGACAGGCCAGGCTCAGCTTGCCCTCTCGCATTAAACAAATGACCTGAAAGTCCAAAAGTTGGTGCAAGAATTGGAAGGTTTATTCAGATTACTGGTACTCAACTAAATGTCTAACCAAGCAAACAAAGAGAAAAGAGGAGCAGTGGGGTCCAGTTTAGCCTAGTCCTTATCGGTGGGGCCAGCCTATTCCATTAACAGTAATTGATAAAAGCAGTTCTCCCCACTGTTTTCAACATAAAGAAGAAAAGTATCAACTAGATTTAAATCAGAGAAACAAAGCCTAGCTGGGAGCCCTCCAGGGTGCACCTGTACAGACGTGGATACAATCCAGCCAAACAGAAGAGGGCTCAGAAAATCAGAGAAAGGTAAAGAGAATAAAGCACTGCCTTGTCAGAATTTAGGCCAGGGACTCCAGGAGAGATCTACCAGCAGCAGAGACACGGGAGCAAAATAGTCCCAGTGGCCACTTGCCTCTTGCAGCTAGAGTCTTCTCTGGTGCCCAAAGCTTTCCAAGTTTTTGCCAATGATTAAATTAGGCTCTCAGATTCCAAAATCATAGAAATGAACAATGTACCCAACAGTAAAGCAAGCAAAGCTTTATTAAAAGAGGAGATAGACTTATGCATAAGGGGGAGGTAGCGACAGTAAAGCTAGTCCCCCGGGAGGGAGCTGTTCAGGGTCTTTTATAGGGAAAGGAGTTAAGGGGTGGCAGGCAGCATCACTGGAGGTGGTCCATTCTGTTCTTCCTGGTTGCCTCACGGGTGCATGCTCAGTAGGCAGTGGTGTTCATCATTGTCACCCCAGGAGGGTCATTGTAGCAGTCACCTTGATGCTTTGTGCACAGATGGGAATTCCTAAAGGGGTCTTAAGGTTAGTCTGTAACTCCTACAATTATAGTAAACAAGCCTTGGGGAGGGGTTTTACAACTCAGTAAATATCTGTTTTCTCTCTTATCTTAGTCTAATTTGTCGGGGCAGCCCATGGGGTAATCATTTGCCCTGGGGGTGTCATGACTGAGGAGTGGAAAAGTAACAAAGTGTTTTCTGCAGGGAAAATGGAGTCAGTTTGGTTCACAGGCCTGGCCTTACTCTGTCTCAAGAGCATACAGAAGTTTAGCAAGGCAGCAAAATTAGGAATCCATTGGTGGCAATGACTAGCTTCCCCTAGAAATGTGTGCAGCTGTTTTTTCATTTTGGGGAGAAGGTGGATAAAATCGAGGCTAGGAATTTTAGAGTGAGGTTTTGAATGCTCTAATGTCAGTAACAGCTGATTGCCCACACTGCAGCTTAGATCTGTACGGCCTTGTTCAGCTACTGCCTTTAGGAGAGTGAGGGAATCTATTAGGAGCAGTTGCCTAGTTCAGTTACAATGTAAAGGGTCAGCAACATACTAAGTCGGCTTTAAGGACATGGGAATACATGAGGGGTGTGGGGAAAATAGGATAATTTAGTCAGGCTCCCTTGGCTCAGGTCTGGTTGGGGGTCGAGCAGCACATTTCTTGTAAACAAATTGTGTATGGGTGCAGTTAGTGCGCATGTGCGCCAATGTATCTTTTTAGTTTTTGCTTTTGTGTGTTCTTCAGTTTGTGAAGCAAGCTGGCCAGCAGAGCTCAAGTAGAGCATGTTTACTCTGCTGGCAGCTGCTCAGTTTCTCTTTGGACTTTGCCAGTAGCAGTTGAGTTTCTTAGTTTCTCTGTGGACTGCTTAGCTTATAGTGTTGTGTGTGCTGAATAAAGACTCCTCTTTCTTCAATGAAAGCTCCAAGAACTTTTTTGCCTGTTGCCTAGCTCATAGACCTGCATATGAAGGGTTTGTGAGTGGGCTCGAGGGATCTGTGAGCTCCAGACCCTAGCCCTAGCTCTACAAGGGGGATTCACAATATCCCTGAGGTATCCAAGTCCATGTTCATTGTCAGGGCTTCGTAATTTACAAGGTCTGCTGCAGTCTTTGTGGTGGGGTCCAGGTTACATTCACAGGGACATTGCATTCACAGGGGACTGATGTGGTAAGAATCCTTACCTTCTGCTGGCTTTTTGCCAGATGTCTCAGGATTTCTCTGCTGCAGTAGCCCTGAGTCAGTGAATCCCCTCTTTGTCACCAGAAACTGCAGGTGAAGCAAAATTTTACCTCTACTCTCCTAGGGTTCTTCAGCTGGGCCTGAGAATTAAATTGGCATGGGACAGATCAATAGCAAGAAAACATACAAATTTATTTAATATACATTTTATGTGGCATGGAAGCCTTCATAAAGAAGTGAAGACCCAAAGATGGACTTAGTGTTGAACACATATACTGAGTTGGACAAAGAGTAGTGTATTAGTCCATTTCTGTTGCTTATAACAGAAATACCTAAAAGTGCATAGAAGAAAACAAGATTCATTGCTTATAGTTTCAGAGGCTGGAAAGTCCAAAGTTCAAGAACACTTCCGGTGAAGTCCTTGGTGGTGGTAACAGTGACACAGGGATTTCACATGGCAGAATATGGTGGGGCAGAGAGAGAGAACTTCTCATGAACTCTTCTTTTAAAGCCCTCAGAACCACGCCCATGACCACCTTTTGATTACCATAATAGGATTTCCCACCCTCTTAACACTGTCCCAGTGGGGACCAATCCTCCAATACATTAAACTTTGGGGAGACACAATTCAATTCACTGCAAGTAGTAAATTTTGAAAAGGTACCAAGGCAAAGGGGCTTGGGCGATGGTAGTTAATTGGGTCTCAGAGAAGTGACGAGGAAGATGAGGGTTCATTTAATTAGGACAGATTTCCCTTGGCCTCAACATCCCATCCTTGATGATAGGAATGATATTTTCCCTCTGGTATAGGGAGGGCATCTTTTACATGGGAATTTCATCTCCTGCTTTTAAGAAAGAGAGGGAAGGTCAGAGTGACTTTCTTGAACCTGCTCTCTTTCTCAAGTGTCTGATCCAAAATAGTCAATGTGCCAGGGCAGCTTATTTTGGGGTTGCATGTTCTTAATTCACTCAATATTCACATACATACATACATACATACATGAGGAGATTTATTACAAGGTATTGGCTCATGGAATTATGGAGGTTGAGAAGTCCCACAATCTGCCATCTGCAATCCGGAGGCCCAGGAAGGCCAGTAGTGTAGCTGGAAGTCCAAGAGCCAGAAAGCTGATGGTGTCAACTGTTACACTTCCCTCTGTGTAACAGAGACAGAAAAAAGAGAAAGAAATAATTCACTGGAGGTAACATCAATGAGGCCTTGATGGACTGCTGCCCATCAGGGGAGCTGCAGCCCCGATTCAAAATCAGCCTTTCTAGCACCGGCCCATGGCTCACTCGGGAGAGAGTGGTGCTGATAACACCAAGGCCACGGGTTCGGATCCCTATATAGGGATGGCCGGTTAGCTCACTTGGGAGAGCATGGTGCTGACAACACCAAGTCAAGGGTTAAGATCCCTTTACCCATCATCTTTTAAAAAGCAAAACAAAACAAAACAAAATCAGCCTTTCTTTTTATTGCCAAGACAAGGAAGTTTCACAAGAAAAATCAGTTGATTCAATCATCAAAGAAGGACATAAAAACAGGCAGTGTTACAGAAGGGAATTATAGCTAAGTATAGCTTTAGACAACTAAAACTAGTAACAGCAGTAAATCAACAATGTGACATTCCAGAATGCAATTTGTAAAAAGCTAAGTCGATCCACCAACAAACAGCTTGTCCTTAGTAAACATTTTCTTTTCCACATACTTCCTACAGTGATTTCCTTAGCATATTTAAACAGCATTCCAGCAATTCCTTAACATACCTTAAGAACAATCAGTAGGTTAAATAGTCAATAGTCATTCAAGCTGGAATCAAACCAGCCACCTAAAACAATCAAAATACACAATCCCATCCCTAAACAGTGATTAGAATTGATTAGATGGCTTTTGCCAAACTTATCTGTGGACTTTCATCCCCTTACTCAAGAGCCTTTTGGCTCATTCATGCATTACCTAAAAATCCTATTTTAAGATCAAAGGAGAATCAAGATTTCTAACCCACTACATTTCCCCCTTTATTATTATTATAAAAATCGGAAGTGATGAGGGAGTCGGAGTCAAAGGTGTTCTGATGAAGAACAGTCAGCATTGCTTCAGCTTGATGAGGCTGTTGGAACATGGAACATAACAGTTTCATCACTATAAGAAAACATAAGATACATAAGACACTAATTCCAGCAATAATCCAAATTCTTATATTTAAACCAGAAAACCCATGGGTAGGACTAAGCCAATAGGCCAAATCATTTAAATGATTCATAGTAATCTTTTGAGCTTCTTCTTGAAGCTGTGTCATTTGTTGTTGAAGTTTGATTACTAAGTTTTGAATATCTCCACGTAAATCAGAACGGAAAGCTCCATTTAAAAGTTCTTGTACATCTTTCCATGCAGTGGAGGAATTAAAAGGAATAGAAGTTATACACATGGAGTGATATCCTGCATCACTATACACATATGAGAAATATTAAGATTAGAGATATTAAAGTGTAGGGGAGATGGCAAATATATATGGATCAAAACTTAGCCAATGGTAACATTAGCTATCCAACATTATTTATTTATTTATTTATTTTTTAAAAAGATGACCGGTAAGGTGATCTTAACCCTTGACTTGGTGTTGTCAGCACCACGCTCAGCCAGTGAGCTAACCAGCCATCCCTATATAGGATCCGAACCTGCGGCCTTGGTGTTATCAGCACCACACTCTCCCGAGTGAGCCACGGGCTGGCCCTCAACATAATTTATTTTTTGTAAAATTATTTGAATAGCAAGAGACCCAATTAAAGTCCAGACCATTTCCAATAGCAATCCAGGGGTGAGAATAAGCAGGAATATTGGGTTTAGGAAGATTGTTTTTCCATTTAGAATTTTTACTAACTCCTGTAGTTTGAATAAACAGTTGATGTTTCACAGCTATAATACAATTAAAAGTGTAAAAATATGATTTATATACCATGTTGGTTGAAAAGGAATGTAAAAGTTGCTAGCAGTAAAATCAGTACTATAATTGATTTTGTAAACTTGTAGTGGACCGGGAGACCTCCAGTGTAAGCAGTATCATTAGATGAAAGAGGAGGCTTTGAATCACCCCAAGTAAGCAGGTCGAAAATGGGAGGATTTAAAACATGAGTCCAATAAATATTATTACTTACAGAAGTCTGAACAGAAAGGAAAAGCCTATATGTTATGAAACAGGCACGTTACCTCCGGATCTTAGGAATTTATAGTTACGTGATTTTGGAGTTCTGGGATTGGATTTGTTCTCGCATGGTGTCACAGTATAGGGGCAAATGGCCTTTGCTGGTATCCAAAGTTGGCCTGTAGGAGAAAGAACAGAAGACCCTCTGCCCCATATTAACAATTTAACAGGTTTCAACTATTGTGGTCCTGTCGGTAGGCGGTGGTATAAAACCAAGCGCTTAGGTCTTTCCTTAGTTGGAAAAGGTACATTAAAGTCTGGATGAGCAACGCGAATGCCATCCGCGTAATGATTAATCAAGGCACCTGGAGGAGCCACACAAGCCAATCTCACTGTTAATCATACCTTGAGGGAGGACTTTTCACTGATATCTTTGTAAAGGAGCCCCAGCATTAATGTTAGGGAGGGGAAATGTAAATCTTTTTATCATAATCATGTAGGGAAATGTTAAATAAATAATCCTTTAAATCTAGAATCCGGGCTAGAGCCTGAGGGTGAGTGTAAGATTGCTCTCCAATTAACATATTTGTACCCTAATGGCTGGGCAGTTTGGTTATTTATTTTTATTTTTATTTTTTTTAAGATGACCGGTAAGGGGATCTTAACCCTTGGCTTGGTGTCGTCTGCACCACACTCAGCCAGTGAGCGAACCGGCCATCCCTATATAGGATCCTAACCTGTGACCTTGGTGTCATCAGCACCGCACTCTCCCGAGTGAGCCACGGGCTGGCCCAGTTTGGTTATATTTGAAAGCATAACATTTCAATCAAATCCTAGGTAAAATAACCAGTGTTTTCAATTGTGTCCTGTTACAAGAAGAACAGATCTTTATTGAACTTACGTTAATAACTATGTTGCTCTAAAATGACAACACTTGTGAATAGTTTTAAAATCTTGGCGGGATCAAGTAGAGAGAAAAGTAAATGTTTCAATTTTTGTTCATAAACATATACTTCCGCAGCTGTTATACCTTAAAATATATATTTTTTAAATCTGGAAAACAAAACATTAAGAAAACTAACAGTGTTTTAAAATAAAGAAATTGTCAGGGCCGGCCCTTGACTCACCCAGGAGAGTGTGGTGCTGACAACACCAAGGCCACGCACGGGTTCGGATCCCTATATAGGGATGGCCGGTTAGCTCACTTGGGAGAGCGTGGTGCTGACAACACCAAGTCAAGGGTTAAGATCCCCTTACCGGTCATCTTTTTAAAAAAATTTTAAAAAATAAAATAAAGAAATTGTAAAAACCCATAATTCTTTTTAATCAGTTCATTAGTTTTATGTAATTAACTTTTGTTGTTTTGACCTTGGTGAGTCATTTCACAAACCCATCAGTTTCTTTATTAGGATTTTGGAAATTTAGTTTAAAGATATGAACTCAAAGTTTGTCAGGAAACTGTACCTGTTAGAGTTTTTCCATAAAATATTTGAAGACATAACATTTTAAAATTATAATTGTACCAAGATTACGATTGATAACATTTTATAAGACATAGATTTTTAAGAATCTTACATAATTTTGGAACATATATTTATAACATCTCAGTACTGACAATGCTTTCTCCTATAGTTTAACTTATCAAATAAACCAATTGGTTTCGATATATATTTTGAGAAGCTCCAGGGCCCTTGGAACCTCTCAAACTTAGTTTAAGTTAAAAGGTTGAGTTTTTAGAATTTGGTTTTGGCAAGTTTGTTAAATAAAGCTTTGAAACATTTAATTAGATAGGATCACAAATCATTATAAAAATAAAACCACAATGACAAAGAATTTCAAAGGCAGAGAGCACAGGAAATTATCATGATAAAACATGAAATAAGCTTCCTAGGCCAGTTATCTAAAAGACAAAAAAAGCCTTTTACAATTTTTTATTAAGAGCAGTTAAATGTAGGGAATCTGGTTGTTCCATCCAGGAGAGCAAACTCTAACCCTGCATCTGAATACCTCTGACATTAATTTTTAGAAAAACTCACACATAATTTGTTTTTAAATCCAGTTAATCTTTCTACTATAAAACCCTTTTAACAAACTTATCTACGTAAACCATTATCATGACTTACTTAGACATTCTGTTTTTGTCCTATACTTCCTACTTTCTAAATAGCCAGTCCTCTGCTCTAGGACAAAAATACACTGTACCAGATGCTTTCTCACATAAAAATTACTTTCCCTTCTCTCTAGCCCCTCCAACCATAACCACATCCCCACATCCGTAGCCTTTCTCAAGTCACCTCCTTTTTACATACTTGTTTCTTTTCTATAAATGTTAAATTGGCCTAATTTGTCTAAAAATTATATATAGAAAGGTTTTAGGGTGTTTTTTTTTTTTTTCATTTTGGTGGGGTTTACAACTTAAAAGCCTCTAGCAAAGACAAATGTAGTCCTGTTTGATTAGTAAACCCAGGCAACAATGTGTGTTGATAAGATCATTTTTATACATTCAGGTTAGTAAATAGGGGTCCATTTGTCAGAGCAGACTATATAAAGCCCAGTTTGAGTCCCAGCTATTTTTACCAAATAAGTATTTATGTTTTCCCAGCCAAAAACTTGGTGTATTTAGAGGCTTCAAACCAAATACAAGCTAATAACAAAGATATGTGCAAGGCTTTGGGAGAGCCCAGAAGCCAGATTTCTTACAGCTTTTAGTCCTTAAACAAATTAAACAAGTATCAAACATACCAAAAATGTGTTGACCTAAAGACAAATTTAGGTAAAAGGTTTAAATCAAATTTTGAAAATATATTTATTTTATCAGCAATTTTAGAAAATTAAAGTCACATGAACTTGAAAAGTATACTTATTTATTTAGTGAGCGCATTATTTATAAGCCAATTTGGTACCATGCAGACAATACAAACATATATAGACATGAACATGTAGACATAACATACATTTACATACATATACATGTAGACATAAACAGAAACAATAAGGATTTTATTTAGTTTGTCCAATTAAAATTTTTTTCAGTGACTGGTAAAGATTACATTTTATCCTTTTTCAGTGACATAAACATGTCTTTGTTTTTTGTTAAGGTCTTGAATAGGTCCTAAAACAACTCAACATAAATTCCAAACCATTAGATGAGAAGCCTTAACTAGACCTATTGTATTTTTTAACTGTCGACCAATTTGTTCCCAACCCTCAATATCAAGATTCCCTTCTTTAAGGTAGTGGGGGTATTGTTGTCTAATAACCAATAATAATTCAGATAGTTGACACTTAGTTACCTTATAACCTGCTGCCTTAAGGAGACATCGAAGCTGTGACCTATATTGAACTTTCTTTTTAGATAGGGAGTTATCCGTAGCTGGAAGAATAGATAGAAAATTGAGAGAGATAGAAAGCAAAACCTCCAGGTAATGCCCTAATTAGACACTGCCGCAGGCATGCAATGGCTAATTGAAAGCTGTCCTTGATTCCCTTACTGGGATGCATCTGCCTTACTAGGGACTCCCTTGCTGGGATGCATTGGATGTCCTTTTCCTCTCCAAGGCTTAGCAGGTCAGTCTCTGATCCGTGGAGAATGCCTCACACAGGGCACCACTTTGTTGCACTTCCCTCTGCGTAACCAAGAGGGAAAAAAGAGAAAGAAACAATCACTCAAGGTAACATCAATGAGGCCTGGAGGGACTGCCACCCACCAGGGGAGCAGCAGCTCTGATCTGAAATCAGCCTTTCTTTTTACTGACAAGACAAGGAAGTTTCACAAGAAAAATCAGTTGATTCAATCATCAAAGAAGGACATAAAAACAGGCAGTGTTACAGAAGGGAATTATAGCTAAGTATAGCTTTAGACAACTAAAACTAGTAATAGTAGTAAAATTAACAATGTGACATTCCAGAATGCAATTTGTAAGAAGCTAAGTCGATCCACCAAAAAACAGCTTGCCCTTAGTAAACAATTTCTTTTCCACATCCTTCCTACAGCAATTTCTTTAGCATATTTAAACAGCATTCCAGCAATTCCTTAACATATCTTAAGAACAATCAGTAGGTTAAATAGTCAATAGTCATTCAAGCTGGAATCAAACCAGCCACCTAAAACAGTCAAAGTACACAATCCCATCCCTAAACAGTGATTAGAATTGATTAGATGGCTTTTGCCAAACTTATCTGTGGACTATTGTCCCCTACTCAAGAGCCTTTTGGCTCATTCATCCATTACCTAAAAATCCTATTTTAAGATCAAAGGAGAATCAAGATTTCTTTTTTTTTTTTTTTTTTTTTAAAGATGACCAGTAAGGGGATCTTAACCCTTGACTTGGTGTTGTGAGCACCACGCTCAGCCAGTGAGCGAACCGGCCATCCGTATATGGGATCTGAACCCGTGGCCTTGGTGTTATCAGCACCACACTCTCCCGAGTGAGCCACGGGCCGGCCCGAGAATCAAGATTTCTAACCCACTACAGTCAACTGCAGTATGGGTTGAAGTCCTGAGAACCAGAATCACTGAGGGCAGGAGAAGATTGACGCCCCAGTGCAGTCAGGCAGAGTTAATCCACCCTTCTTCCATCGTTTTGTTCTATTCAGGCCCTTGAGTGATTGGATGGTGCCCACCCACATTGCGGAGGGCCATCTGCTTTACTCAGTCCACTGATTCAAATACTAATCTCTTCTGGAAATACCTCCACAGACACACCCGGAAACAATGTTTGGCCAGCTATCTGGGCATCCCGTGGCCCAGCCAAGTTGACACATAAAATTAACCATCACAACTGGACAACGCAGGTGGCTCTCCCATTGCCTCCTCTCACTGTCCAGTTTGCTAAAGGATGCAGTCAGGCAAAGAGATAAGCCCAGCTTGGGTGAACTGGTGTTGGGGTGTCCACAGTGGTGGGAGGCCAGGTGAAGCAGAGGCACTGGGATGTGGGCATGTCAGGGCAGGAGGGTCTAGAAGATCAGGACTGGAGGGACCAGGAGGACCAGACCTCAGTACTCCCAGGAACAGCCGGAGGGGAAGAGCCATGGGAATCCCCCTAGGTGCAGCCTGGAGGAGCAAAGACACTACTCTGCAGGGCCTTGCCCAGATCAGATCCTCTCACCACTGGCCGTAAGGGGGACCCCCACGTACAGGAAACCCTGGTGAAATCAACCTCTGTTCCTTCATTTCTGAGACAACTCATTATAGTAGGTTGGAACCTTCCAGGAAATGTCACTCAGGTCCAGGGAGGAAGCATTTGTGTCCTGGCTGAGGTCCTGCCCAGGTGCTGTAGTGGTGGTGGGGTCAGCCAGAGGAATGCCCATGGCCGAGTCCACATCCAGAGACACAACGCTGGAGCAATCTGTGGTGTCAAAGCAATCATGGCTCGAGTACCAGGGTGGAATGTTTGAACGCCCTTGGGGAGCTCTGGGTGCATAGAGCAGCTGGGGGCAGTACCAGGCACACTGCCCAGGAGGCTGGGAAAGTGGGTCAGAGGCTGGAAATGGCATTGCAGGTGAAAGGCCTTTGGATTCAGGGAGTGTGGATCAAAACTAAAAATGCACATATCCTTGCCCCACCAACAGCTGCAAATAGTGTAATAAAATATCTTGCAAATAGTGACAATAAAAATAATTGCTAACACTTATTGAGTACCTGCCTACTTTATGTCAAGTATTATGTTAAATGTTTTACATATACACGTAAATTACCTTATTTAACCCTCATCACCCTTTTTTTTTTTTTTTTTTTTTTTTTTTAAAGATGACCGGTAAGGGGATCTTAACCCTTGACTTGGTGTTGTCAGCACCACGCTCAGCCAGTGAGCCAACCGGCCATCCGTATATGGGATCCGAACCCGGGGCCTTGGTGTTATCAGCACCGCACTCTCCCGAGTGAGCCATGGGCCGGCCCAACCCTCATCACCCTTGAGGTAGGTTCTATTATCCCTGTTTATGGATGAAGAAACTGAGTCACAGAAAGTTTAAGTCGCTTGCTCATGTGTAAATTGAGGCACAAACAACATTGTTCATTGTATGACTGTAATTGCAATAGACTGAAAACAGCACAAATGGCTATTGACAGGTGGCTAAGTGTCTGAGTGTGAGTTAATAGTATAATGACCACCAAACTAAGAAGGTATCCTGAGACCAAAACCCAAGCAGTCAACTCCAAATGGTTTACACACAGTTTATTATTATTACAGGGACCAGGCAGAGTATCGATCCATCTGAGTGCTGTGCATCTGCTTTCTCTGCAACCTCAGGGAGGAGGAGTTCCAACTTACAAGGGACTTAGGGACAGAAGCAGAGCTATGCCAAAGAGAGAAAGGGTGAGGAAGTGGAAGTTTGGCAGGTGCCTCACGGTCTCCTGTTGCTTATCTTTGGGGTTGCTGGTGTTAGTCCCCTTATCTTACACAAGCATAGCATTCTGATATTTTATCTTCCTCAGTTGCTGAACAACCTGTGCAGGGAAAAGATTGTTACTACTAGGGCTGGTTCGTGGCTCACTCGGGAGAGTGCAGTGCTGATAACACCAAGGCCACGGGTTCGGATCCCATATGGGGATGGCCGGTTCGCTCACTGGCTGAGTGTGGTGCTGACAACACCAAGCCAAGGGTTAAGATCCCTTACTGGTTATCTTTAAAAAAAAAAAAAAAAAAGATTGTTACTACTGAAGCCAGAGCCCCGAAGGCCAGGAGGATGGAGTGAGTTCTGACCAGCATTTCTACACTAAGTACATTGAGGAACACACACACTGGGTGATGCTGCTGTAAAACAGGGCAAGGAGGCCTGCACTGGGCTCTTTCAGAGCACAGGGGGCTGGGGCAACTGCGTGCAGCCTACTTTGCAAGAGACCTTTTTCTATTGCTCATCTGTGGCATATGGAAAAATGACACTTCCCTGTCCCCCTCATAGTGAGGAGGGGCCACATGACATGTTCTGGTTAATGGGCTCCAGCAGAGTGGTATGAGTCACTTCCAGGAAAAAGCATCCAATTGCCAGTGCAAGAAGCCCCCGCACTATCCTCCCCACACTGCCGTGACCAGTGATGTCTTGAATGGTGGAAGCTCTGCCAGCCTGGTCCCGAGTGAGGTCAGCATGGAGCAGAGCCCCCACCAATGCATGACAGACACGTGGGTGTGGCTGAGAAATGACCCGTTGTTTTACACTGCTGGCATTTCAGAGTTGTTCGTTATTGCAGCATAACCTGACCTGTTCTGCCTGATACATCCTTTGTTCTCAGCTCAGGCTGAGGGAATCCAGTCACCTCCCAACTTTGTCCTGCCTTTGCAGTTGGTCAGGGAAGGATATGAGAGACAGAGAGATAGCTACGACTTTTGTATAGACCCCCCAAGACTAGGCCCTCTGGCTCCCTAAGACCAAGTCCTGGAAACCATCAGTGATGGGGAAGAAAATCTCACTTTGGGATGGAGGGGTGGAAGAAGACACCAAGGTGAGCGAGGTGATCAGAGAGAGAAACTAGAAAGCCTAGCTTTCTCCTTGACGTGGACATTTGGCTGCAGGGCTGGAGAAAGTGGACAGACTGATGGGCCCTGGCCAGGTGCCGGAATGCCCTATTCAAGGACTGTGGGCACACTGGTGTTGCTTCTGGGTACAGCACCCACACCTAGAGTTCCTGGCAGGGTGACATTGGCCATTGGGGAGAGCAAAGGATGACTTCAAGAGCTAGGACACGCCTGCTCCTTCTGGCTAAAGAAGTGTCCTGCAGTTGCGCACCTTGTCCCCTGCATCCCAGAGGCCACCCCCGTGGACCACAGAAGGCTTTGGTCTGCCCCCATCTTCTGGCATCAGCTCCTCCCTCAGTTCTCTTTTAGATACTCCACTTCCCCCACAGTTGGTTCTAGCTGCCCTCTGTGAAAATATACAAGGACCAACCACACAAGAGCAAACAGGCTATTTATTCTGAGCTTGCTATAACAGGGAGTCAGCCACTGTCACACGTTTGGCAGAGACTGAGGCAGGCAGGGGAATAAAAATGCTTTAGACTGGACAAAAGGGAAGGCTCAGTCATGTCCCAGGAGGCTGCAGATGTGAGGTTGCTGGAGGCAGCTCACTAGAAGCGGGCATCCTAGGGGATGGCTAGGGTATGTACTTGGCTTTCTCCAGTTGGTCCTAAGTTGGAAGTGGGGACAAACGTTAGGGAAACTTTCCATTATTAATCAAGTCCTGGCCATTCTGTGCTGGTTGTTACAGAAGTTTGGCTTCCTGGGTTGTTCTCAGAGACAGCAATCTGACCTACAGCAAGCTGGCTTTCTGGCTGGTTATTGCAGATAAGGGGTTGGTTTTCTGGGCTAGTTGCTGTGGGTTGTGGGTCTGAAATCTATTTCTACATATGGTCTGGCCATTGTCAATTTGTATATTCAGTGTGTCATTTCTCAGGAGATGTGTGACCCCAGCAATGCCAACTAGAAGCCTTTCCCTTGGGCATTTGAAACTTGAGTGGTGAAACATCCCACAGGGAGAAGGCAGGAGCCCACATATTCTCCTTTGGAGGAACAGCTCCTGGCTGGTTTCTGGACTCCAGGGGAGACTGGACATTTGATCACAGGGTTCCAGGGGAAGCTGCAGCATGCGTTACCTATCAGAATACCAAGATACAAAGACAGTGAGCCAAACAGCACTGCCTCTTGGGCAGGCAGTTAAAGTAGGACCTGCCTAAGCCAACCCTTACCCCTGGGGAAACTGTATGACTAAGATTGCCAATGTGCCCACATCTGCCACACCTGGGCCTCAAGGGCAGTGCCGATGTCCAGGCCCTTGGAGACTAAAACCCATGAGCTTGGCTTTCTCAGGGCTCTGCACAGTACAACAGGCTGGCTCCAGTTAAGAGGGGTCCCTGAAAGACCCTGGAGGAGGATGCTCTCCAGGGGCTGAAGTTCAAGTGGCATTCCTCACTGTGCCACTTGCCAGTGACATAGGAGGTGCTCAGTTTCCCTGGGTTCGCGTTTCAGGACATGCGTCTGGGTTTCCAGCCACTCCCTGAGGTCTTAGGCCCCCTCCTCTGGGCTCTGGAGGAAAGTTATTGTTGCCAGTTAGACCCATTTTCAGCAAGATCACAGGGGAAATGAGACCACAGTGGGCTGGCTTATGCAAATCAAGTGGCTGGGCATGCTCAGTAGAGAGTACAGAATATTCTTGAATATGCCCGGTGCCTGTGATAGGGTCTGACCAATGAACGTGTTCCAGGAAGAGACTGAGTGAGCTTGTGCAAGATTAAATGTTACATAACTGGGAGCCACCCCCCCTTAACTGAATATTCATTAGATAGAGAATCTATAAAAGCTGAATCGCAGCCCAAAGCAGGGTCGTTGCTCACTTTCCTGGAAGCAACCTGCATTTTGTGGCTGAGGTGTGCACACTACACTTTGTTTAACTTACTTTCAGCAAGCGGCTGCTCACTCTCGAGCCAGCCTGCGCTCTGTACTAAGCTTTAGTTATGTTTTGCTTGCCTTTGTGTTAGACTTGATGTCTGAATTGAACTTACTTGTGAGTTAAACTTGGTGTGGTCCCTGCTCAGTCTCTGGAGCTAGGCTGCACCCTTTCTGTATTTATCTGTCACATTAAACCTGTTCTCATTTTCTACTGTGACTTTATCCTTGAATTTTTTCCCCGTGGTGGAGTCAAGACCCTGGTAAGAGGTCTGGGTAGGTTGAGGCCGACCATGGGGTCCCCTAGACTGTACCTCTGACTTCACCAGGAGAGTAAGAAGGCCACAGTCCGCATCCACAGTTCTGGGAAGAGACCAGTGTTCAGGAACTTGGAAGAGGCGAGGCTGGGAGATTGGCATTAGGGTTGTTGGTGAAAATATTTAAGGAAGGGGCATGGGGTGGCCCTCGCACATAAATGCTCATGTCCTGTGGGAATGCTGGCCCAGAGGACCCTGCTTCAGAAGAGGGCTCCTAACAATCAGGGGTACCGAGGACCCATCAGGAGACTGTCGCCGTGTCCTCCTTCCCAGGCCCACCCGGTGCTCATTCAGTGGGTTTTGCGGCATCTATTAACTGCCCAACAAACTTGCTGCTTCGATCACCATTTATCTGCTCATGATCTGGGAAAGGAACTCAGGCAGGGCACATGAGTAGCCGCGTGCAGCGTGCAGCGTGGGCTGGACGCGACCCCTGGGGCTGCATCCAGTTAAAGCCAGGGCGAGGGTCCGCACCCCCTTCCAGCCCCGCCCCGCCCCGCCAGCTCCGCCTCCGGAGCACGCGCAGTCCGGTTACTGCCCAGGTGGGAAGTGGAGACGTCCTCTCGCGAGAAGTGAAACTGACACTGGGTGCCCAGTGACCACTTGTGTCCCGAGGTTTACAAGCCCTTCTCTCAAAAACAACTTCCAGTCAGCTTTCCTGCGCTCTCCTAATGCGACAAATGTCAACGGACAGCAAATAAATGCCGGGTATTTGAGAGAAACGTCTAATATGAAAGAAGGATTCAACAAGAGGAAGAAAAAAAGGCATTCAGAGAAGAGTGTACAGAGAATGTCCAGGCTGCACACGCACAGAAACCTCAAGTGAGGGGGCTGGCTGGTGAGCTCACCTGGTTAGAGCGCGGCGTTGCTAACACCAAGGTCAAGAGGTCAGATCCCCTTACCAGCCAGCCCCTAGCCCTACCCCCCCCCCCAAAAAAGAGACTTCAAATGAACTTTAATCATCTTCAGGGAGATAACAAAAGATGTGACATCCAGAGTATAAGTAAGGGAGGCTATTAAAAATAACACTTGAAGAGAAAAAAATCTTGGAAATTAAAAATATGATGGCAGAAATGAAAAATCTCAGGAGATCAAGTTGAAAAAAATATATATGAATAGTACAAATATATAAAAGCATGAAAAGAGAAGTGTCGTATTTTGAGGAGGTCCAGAGAGAGGGAGACAGGGGAGGGCAGGAAAAATAAATAAATAAATAAATAACAGTAGGGAGGGAATGACCAAATATAATTTCCCAGGGCTAAAGAACATGAGCTTTCAGACTGAAAGGCACACCGAGTGCCCAGCACAATGAATGAAAAAGGTCCAAAGACTGATACAAAATTCCAGAAATTCCAGACCCCCCAGAAATAAAATGAAAGACTGCAACCTTCTAGAGAGAGAAAAACAGGTCACACATCACAAGGGATAAGGAATGTGCAGTTGTGTCACATTTCTTGGGTAATTTTAAAACATGTCCACAACAGGTGGGCCTTTGTGGTGGCCGCGATGAAGAGAATGCAGCAGAAGTGATGTGGTGGGGCGTCCCAGAGTAAGTTAGAAAAGGTCACACAGCTTTGCAGTTTTTTTGTGACAATCACTCCAGTCATTGTGCAAAAGATCCTGCTACTCTAAGGCTGCCATACGGAGGGACCAGAGAGAGAGAGAGAGAGAGATGTCTGAAGGCCTTAGCTGTTCCAGCCTCCAGCTGTTCTCCCAGCCCAGGTGTCAGCCAAGTGAGAAAGAAACCTTTAAGGTGCCCCCACCACAGCCATCATCTGACTCTGTCAGATGGTGTTTCCTGGGTTGATCCTCACCTTTGGCTCTCAATAAACTTTACAAAATTTAAAAAAATAATAATAATAGGGAAATAAAACTAAAAATAACAAAACCAGGAAATGAAAACACCCTAACACCTGTACATTTATAAATCTCTCTTAAAATGACTCATGTCAAAGAAGAAATCAAAACCAAAATTGCAGAACATCTAGCAAATTGTGAAAGAAAAGCACCATGTGTCAGAATCCTTGGTCTGCATATCTCAATTACTACAGCTTTTTAATTAGTCTTGCTATCTGGGGGAGCAGGTCCCCCACACCTGTCCCTTGTTGTTCTACAAAATTGGCTTGGCCGTCTTGGCCCTTTGTGGTTCTATATACATTTTAGTATCAGCTTTTCCAGTTCCATGAAAAGCCCTGATGGGATTTCGATCAGAATTGCAGTGACTTTATAGATTAATTTGGAAAAATGGTTATTTTTATGACATTAAGGCACACCATCTGGTAAAGCCCTCAAGCAGCCAAGGTGCTGGCTGGAGACAAGGGGGATGTGGAATGAATGATGGAGGAAGGAAGCAATAAATACTGGCCATGGCTGTGTGACCCACTGCAGCAACGGAGGCCCCTCCATGTGTCCTTTGTGGCTTTGAGTTTGCATAGTGGGAGGAAATTGTCTTTGCAAGGTGCAAAGTGGTCACAGGAGGAAGAAAATGTAACAGAAGACAAATAGCTCAATCTGTTTGTAATAATAAAAACTTAACGGGTTTTTTTTTTTTTCTTCTTTTTTGCTGATTTATAAGATGGGGCCTGGCATTTCTTAAAACTTAAACCTCTGAGGAATGGGGAAAATGAATTTCACATTTCTAACAGCTTGGGATTAGTCAAAGGGGTGTATAAACTCTTCTTGGTGTGTGTTATCCCAAATAGCCATCAAGGGCTATGTTGGATGAAAAAGAAGAGATTAAAGCTTTTGTGTTAAGGGACAAAGGAGGTGTAGGTAGGTCTCCAGGAGACAACTGGGGGATGGGCAAAGGATCAGCAGATACTTTAGATACCCAGACCTGATTTGCTGGGTATCTGAACACGGGTCTGCCGCAGGGAGGGGCCAGGAGGGGTGGACCAAGGGTACTGGTACCTGTGACCTCTGTCCAACTGAGACCTCACCAGTCATCCCTGTTGGAAACTGCAGATGATGTCCAATGCTTCAGGACCATTATAAGCCAACGAGGGACCTGGAGATGCTGGCAGGATGACACCAGGACTGAGAGCTGCGAGCATGCTAAGGCCCGCCCCCAAGGTGGGCCAGCAGGGAGGGAGACCTGAGCCAGATGCGTCATTGATTGTGCCGCCAGCCTCAATGCATTCGCCTTGTCCTATGTTTGCCCCACCAGCCACAACTGATTGACTTTACTTCCTCGAATCTAAATTTACAGGAAAAATAGGGAGATTTCCAGTTCAAGATAGCAGAGTACAATCTGAAATCCACTCTGTCTTGGGGCCGGCCCGTGGCTCACTCGGGAGAGTGCGGTGCTGATAACACCAAGGCCCCGGGTTCGGATCCCATATACGGATGGCCGGTTCGCTCACTGGCTGAGCGTGGTGCTGACAACACCAAGTCAAGGGTTAAGATCCCCTTACCGGTCATCTTTAAAAAAAAAAAAAAAAAATGAAATCCACTCTGTCCTTCTCAAACACATCAAAATCAGAGAAGAAAAGCATTTTCAATGAAATCTCGGCCACACAGAAGCGAAAAGGGAATCCTGAGAAGACTTAAAATAAGCCTCTCTCCGAATGAAAGAATCAGGAAGAAGCCCACAGCAAGGGTGGGAGCTGAGATCTGTGTCTTAGCCAGGAAGCAGGAGCACAGCCAGGCTGGCCACACGGGGCTTGGGCCAGGGTCCTCGGTTTGTTTCCATGGCTACAGAGCGGAGCTGGTAGCCCACCCATGGCTCGGGCCAGATGTCCACCATCAGCCTGAAGTAGGGGGTCATAAATGCCCAGCTAGGTCACGAATGAACGAGACCGACACACAACGCAGCAGTGCAGAATTTGGGCAAGAAGGAAGTGCAGAGGGAAACGGTACTGTTTTTGTTTTTGTTTCATATTCAGCAAGGGGATAGAGATAGTAATTAGCTTTTACCAGGAAATGAAGCTTAGGTAGGACTTAAAAATTTAAGAGTAACCACTAACATAGAGGTAAAATTTATAACTTCCAGGGCCGGCCCTGTGGCTCACTCGGGAGAGTGTGGTGCTGATAACACCAAGGCCACGGGTTCAGATCCAATATAGGGATGGCTGGTTGGCTCACTGGGTGAGCGTGGTGCTGACAACACCAAGTCAAGGGTTAAGATCCCCTTACCGGTCATCTTTAAAAAAAAAAAAAAAATTTATAACTTTCAAACCAGTATTAGGGGAGAAGAGACAAGCACCAAGAAAACTCAATTAATTCAAGAGAAGACAGGAAAATAGAGAAAAAAAAACAAAGAGAAAGAATGCTAAATAGAAAACACAATATGATATGGCAGATATAAGTCCCATGGCAATAAACAATAAATGTAAGTCACACTCTTTAAAAGACAGACACTGATTGGATTAAAATAAGACAAAATAAAATGTAATTAGATGTTGTTTTTAAGAGACTCTTGTAAAGCGAGAGAAAGATTGGAAATAGAGACAGAAAAAAAATTTACCATACTAATAAAAAGAAAAAGAAAACTTGTTGTAGTAGATTGAATTGTCTTCCCAAAACTCACTGAAGCTTGAATTTTGTCCCCCAAGTTTTATGTATTAGAAACTTGGTCCCCCTTGGGCCGGCCCGTGGCTCACTCGGGAGAGTGCGGTGCTGATAACACCAAGGCCCCGGGTTCGGATCCCATATACGGATGGCCGGTTCGCTCACTGGCTGAGCGTGGTGCTGACAACACCAAGTCAAGGGTTAAGATCCCCTTACCGGTCTCTCTCTCTCTCTCTCCGGTCTCTCTCTCTCTCTCTCCGGTCTCTCTCTCTCTCTCTCTCTCTCGCTCTCTCTCTCTCCCCCCCCCTTCCACCATCTTGCAATGTGAGACCCCCAGGTCACTGTCACCACCACCAAGACCCTCACCAGATGTATTCCCTGGACTTTGGACTTCCTAGCCTCCAAAACTGTAAGCAATAAATTTTGTTTTTCTTTACAAATCACCTAGTTCTGTGTATTTTGTTATAAGCAACAGAAACACATGTTTAGCAAACTAATACACATGTGTAGCAATATTAATATCAGAGAACATAGATCTCAAGGCAAAATCATTAAAAAAGACACAGAGAAATATTTCATATTAGAAAAAGGAACACTCCATCAAGAACACTTTTTTAAAAAACTTTGTGATCAAAACTGGCTCAAGGAAATAGACAAATAACCATAAAATAAATGGAAACATGGTCAGATCACCCCCAAGCAGAGGTTCCAGCTCCAGATGGCTTTACAATAAGGTCTAGTCACGCTTCAGGAAATGGATAATTTTTACCCTCAGCAAACTCTTCCAAAATACAGAAAAAGGTGGAAAGTGTTCCACCTCATTTTAAGGGGCTAGCATAACATTGAAACAAAATTGGACAAGATCCTCAGGAGAAAATAAAACTATAGGCTACCCTCACTTAGGAGCACTGATGTAAAAGCTAAATAAGATAAATCCAGTAGTACAATGAAAGAATATTCCATTATGACCAGAAGGCATTTATTCCTAGAATAATAAGAAATGAGAATAGTTAACATTTACATAACACTTTCTATGTGCCAAGCCCTGTTCTAAGGGCGTAACAGATGAAAACGTTTAATCATTGCAATGATACCTTGAGACACAGAGAGGTCAAGAAACTTGCTCAACACCACACAGCTGCTAAGTGGTAGAGCCCAGGACTCAGTCCTGACTGGCTTCAATCTCTGCTCTCAGCAGCCTTACTCTGCCTCCCCTTTAGGTCAAAAATAGTTCAATAGATTAGAAAAATGGTTGATCTAATTAACCACAGATTAAAGAACAATATGATCATCTCAGGTGAAGTCAGTGAAACTGAGCACCCTTTCATGAAAAAACTATGTATGCTCTTGGAAGGGAGTTTCCTTATCATGGTCAAGGTCTCTATCAAAAGCTTCAGGAAACTTCATGCTTCCTTGTTGCCAAGATGGTACCTGATTCAACAGCATTTGGCTCCAGGATGATGGCTGGGGAAGGACTGTATGGTTTTTTTCTATAAGGACCTAAATTTCTGAGGATCAGTGTATTCGTATGCTACTGTGCAGTGTTTTAAAATCACCTAGAAAAACACGCAAACAAGCAAAAATGATAATGGGGAATAAGTTAAAAACATATTACTGCTTTCTTCTTGCTTTTCTGTATTTCTTAAATTTTCAACGAAAGAAAAAACATTGATATTTTTCACTTTCCAAATATAACATTTGATTGCAGTATTGAATAAGCATCTCCCTTGCAAAGCTCTGTGCTGAAGGTCAGAGAAGAGAGAAGATCCGATTGTGCCTTAGTCACACTATGCAGAGTATTCATAAAGCAAATGTACTTCACAGGGCCTGGTTTTCCAAAGCCTTGCAGTTTCAAATATTGACCTTGCAAAAAACAGGAAATTTTCCCCAGGCTATAGTCTCTGTTGTAAGATAAAGATTTGTAACACAGCAAGGTCGCTGGCTCAAAGACAGACAGGTTACTAATTGTTATGTAAAGATACTGAGAAACTGCAGAGGGCGAAGGAATGTTTGCTAAGATCAAGCTTGTGTTGACAGCCTTACTGGAATGTCGTCTGGCTTGTTTCACTGAGAGTTACCAGTCTATACTGTTAAACTATAACGCCACCTATGTCTCTTCCTGTAACTTTCTGGTCTGGAAAATAAATGCAGGAAGAGAACCCCAATTCGGGGTTAATTTCCCAACAAAGTGATGCCTCTCACTGGAGGGTGCCTGGGAAGTTAACCACTTCGGGCCTTCTCACTGCTCGGAAGAGATGGGTTTTGAGTCTCCGTCACCCAGGGGAAGCGGGGTGACAAATCCGTGGGGGGCGAAGCAACACAAAGCAACAGTGGAGCTCTTCAGTGCCGGGCCACGGGCCGGATTCCCAAGGCAGCAGGGGCCATTCCAGGATTTTGAGCGGGAGCGGCAAGGGTCGGACTCTCCTATAAGGGCTGGGAGAGCTCAGCAGCGCCGGCAGAGGACCTGCCACCCGCTGGCCATGTCCATCCTCTCTGCCTCACCCCGGCCCAGTCCTCCAGACGTGCCCCCAGCGGGAAGACCTCCGCCGACAGCTTCCCGCCCGCCTTGGAGTGCCGGGCTCTCCGCGCTAACTGAGCAGTCCTTCCACGAGCGCACCGTGCCCGGCGGAAGCTCACCATCGGGCAGGGCTCGGACTGAGGCAGAATAATTGCAACGTAGTCATGAGGGTACGGCTGCAGCCTGCCTGATTCCTCCCTCCAAGCCCACGCACTCGTGCATACAACAGGTGCACCCTAAATATCGAGCCTGCCGAAAGTGGAACACACCAGGACCCAACAGAAGGCGACACGCGAGGTTGATTTACTTGGGGTTTGAAAGTCCGCGGACCGGCAGGCGAACGTCAAGAAGGCGAGCAGGCGAATAAGGACGGGGCCAACCTGCCATTAAACGCGGCACCGCGGAGGCAGGAAGGTGGGCCCGAGGTCCGCGGGACTACATCTCCCAGAAGTCCCAGCGCCAGGGAGGCCACTTCCGTTTTTCCCGCCCTCCCCCGAGGGGGTGGGGTCGGGAGCGCAGCGGGGGAGGCGTGGGGATGCGGGAGCGCGCCGCCAGCCCCGGGGCGCGTGACGTCACTCGTGTGCGCCGCCTAGTGTCTGTCGCGCCGGTTCCTCGGCCTCAGAGCTGTGAAGGTGACAGCGGCAGGTGACCAGGCTGGTCCCCGCGATGCTGGCGGCACGGCGGCTGCTGGGCGGGTCGCTCCCCGCGCGGGTATCTGTGCGTTTCAGCGGCGACACGGTGAGGTCCGGCCTGGCTCGGACCAGGGGTGTACGCGGGCCGGGTCTTGCTGCCGCGTCTCTGCGCCGCCTCTTCTCCCCAGGCGGGGCGGGAAGGTTGCCGCTCCGGCCTGGTTGTGGAAGGTGAACCGGCTCCAACCGGAGGCTACCTTTCCCCCAGCCCTGCAATTCTAGTCCCCACCTGTCCTCAGTTTTATCCCAAATGGGGCCCATGACCTTTGTGTCCCAGCCACAGTGAGGCGTTTCTTTTCCACCAGTAAACACATTTTGCCTCTTCAGCAGAATAAGATAAGGCTGCTGGTTTAAGCAAGTTTTGATCCAGCAGAAGAACCAGACAAGTAAATGGACATGCCATCACATTGGGCTTGGGGAGGCAGGATGGTGTTGTGGTTCAGGCTTTGGCCGCTGACAGACCTGGGCTCAAATTCTGCTGCTTCTGGCTGTGTGATCTTCCATAAGTTCCTTTTGCTCTGAGCCTCTGTAAAGTGGAGGAAATCATTCCTATCTCAGAATCGTTATGAGGATGAAATGGGATTTTGGATGTAAAATGCTTAGCCTGATAATTGCTAAACAGAAAGTGCTTATTAACTGGTGGTGGTGGCTATGATGCTACAAAGAGTTTTGAGGTTTCAGCCTCTGCCTTCTCCCCAGCCCGGTCCCTCCTCCTAAGCAGGGAGACCCAAGAATCTGTAACTTCTGGTCCAACCCCTCATGGCCCCAGAGCTCTCCTGGGTCTCCTGACCGTCTGTCTCTCCAGACAGCACCCAAGAAAACCTCATTTGGCTCGCTGAAGGATGAAGACCGGATTTTCACCAATCTGTATGGCCGCCATGACTGGAGGTGAGACAGTGCCCTTACCCTGGTGGGTCCTGGAGCAGGGCCTCCCCTTCACTGCCTTCTCCATTCTGTCAAGGCTGAAAGGTGCCCAGAGTCGAGGTGACTGGTACAAGACAAAGGAGATCCTGCTGAAGGGGCCTGACTGGATCCTGGGTGAGATCAAGACATCAGGTTTGCGGGGCCGTGGAGGTGCTGGCTTCCCCACTGGCCTCAAGTGGAGCTTCATGAATAAGCCTTCAGATGGCAGGTGAGTGTAAGGAGACAGAGATGTGGTTGCAGGAGAGACTTTGTGGGTGGCTATTGCTTGCCTGGGCCTTTGGGCTGTTTCCTTAGAAACTCAGCATGCCCCATACTAGCCAGCTGCCAAAAAAATAAAAAGAAAGAAAGAAACTCAGCATGAACGAAACGGGAAAATGTTCCCAGACCTTAAGTGAGTGGGACTAATAGCTCTGTCTGGACTTCTATGGGAGACTTGAGGTGTAGCAGAATCAACACAAGCTTTTGACTCAGGCAGATGTAGTTGAAATCCTGGCTCTGCCTTCTACTCGTAGAGCTTTGGGCAGTCTCCCAGCTTTCTTGAGCCGTAGGTGTCTTTTTTTGTAACTGGGTATAATGACACCATACAGGGATTAAAGAAGTAATGTTTCTACAGCTTTTGTCCAATATGTTTGTTGGCACATATAAAGCAAATAATAAAAGTCAGCTGCTTTGCTTCCTTTTCGGCCCCAGAGAGGTGTTGGAGGTTGAGGAAGGTTCTTTGTGACCAAGAGCAGAATTTGTCTTTAAGGGGAAAGCACAGGAAAAGCCGTTTAGACTGAACAGAACAAAGACCTTTCTTGTCTTAGTCATAGCTGCCCGAAGATGGAATAGGCAGTGAGCTCCCTGTCATTGGTGGTTAGAAAGCAGAGCCGCTGGGGACATGTTGGGAGGGCAGAGAGGGATTGGTTGTTGGAGGAGACATCTTGGAGGTCTCCCTGAGTGGAGCAGGAGTGGCATGTAGTTGAGGACCCAGTCCTGGTGGCTCTGTAGACTGACAGACCTGTGGGCCCCCACAGACCCAAGTATTTGGTGGTGAATGCGGATGAGGGGGAGCCGGGCACCTGCAAGGACCGGGAGATCATGCGCCACGATCCTCACAAGCTGGTGGAAGGCTGCCTGGTGGGGGGCCGGGCCATGGGCGCCCGGGCTGCCTACATCTACATCCGCGGGGAATTCTACAATGAGGCCTCCAATCTGCAGGTGGGCAGGGAAGGCATCAACAGATGAGAAGGTGTCCTCACGTACCTCTTACCCAGCATGGTTGTTCTTCAATGTTGGCGTCTGGTCTGGCAGGGGTTGAACTGGAAGAGTGGTGTCCACTCCTGCAGGCATCCCAAATGGGGCTTGGCCCCCACAGCCTCCTTCTCTGGGCTCTTCCTTTGTGCCTCAGAGCCTTCACTTGGACCCCTTCAAGGGATCCAGGACTCCTGAAGTTACAGACTGACTCCTGGGGTGGGGGATGCTGGGGAACTCACACCCTTGTCCTGCAGGTGGCCATCCGAGAGGCCTACGAGGCAGGCCTGATTGGCAAGAACGCCTGTGGCTCTGACTATGATTTTGATGTGTTCGTGGTGCGTGGGGCTGGGGCCTACATCTGTGGAGAGGAGACAGCACTCATCGAGTCCATTGAGGGCAAGCAGGGCAAGCCCCGCCTGAAGCCGCCCTTTCCTGCGGATGTGGGTAAGACCAGGCCTGAGCTGGGCCTTATCTTGGCAGTGTCCTGTGGAACCCAGGAGCAGGTCCCCTCTGGATTATTCTTAGGGCATTGCTGAGTGCCTTCTGGGCTGGGTCAGATGCAGAGAGTAGGTGGTAACAGCTTACAGGCTCCACCAGTGCCCTTTGCAGTCCCTCATCCTGCCTCAGCCCCATGTTGGACACCAAGCCCTTCTAAGCTTGTCTGTAGCTCTGCCCCCGCAGTACCTGTTCTGGGATCTGGGGATGTGGTGGTGAACGAGGCAATACAGCTCCTCTGAAGTTTGGGGTCGAGTGGGGGACAAGATGATAAGGGAGGAGAAAGCAAGGGCTCTCTGCCACAGGAGCAGGGTCCTGGGACAGACCCCACTGCCAAGAAGCCTGTCCCCATCCCTTAGCAGCTCTGTCCTCCCTTCTCCCTGAAGGAGTGTTTGGCTGCCCCACAACTGTGGCCAATGTGGAGACGGTGGCTGTGTCCCCCACCATCTGCCGCCGTGGGGGGACCTGGTTTGCCAGCTTCGGCCGTGAGCGCAACTCAGGCACCAAACTGTTCAACATCTCTGGCCATGTCAATCACCCTTGCACTGTGGAGGAAGAGATGTCTGTGCCGCTGAAGGAACTGATTGAGAAGCATGCAGGTGAGGCCTGGGCCAGCCAGGTAAGGGCCAGCCAGGTGGGGGCAGAGTGGGCAGGGCATCCATGAACAGAGCTGGGGGCGGGCAGGGCTTCGGGAGACAGCGCTGGGTCCAGGGGCTGACAGAGGTCCTGAGCTCAGGACTAGGCAGGTGTGCTGGCCCCAGCTCTGACCATCCATCTTTTCGGGGACTGACTTGGGGCCCCAGGGGGTGTCACGGGTGGCTGGAACAACCTCCTTGCTGTGATCCCTGGCGGCTCGTCCACCCCGCTGATCCCCAAGTCCGTGTGTGAGACGGTGCTGATGGACTTCGATGCACTGGTGCAGGCACAGACAGGCCTGGGCACAGCTGCGGTGATCGTCATGGACCGCTCGGTAAGGGCGGGCCTGCACAGCCCACCCTATCCCTGCCTTATGCCAGCCTGGTTGCTGTCTCCTTCCCTGGGCCTCTGAAAACCCTTTTGCCATCACTCAGGGTCAAGTTCCTGCAGCCTGAGATACAAGGGAGGTGGGAGAGGAGGGGACAAGTCTGCTCTGGAGGAGAATGCCCCTGGAGTTGGCAGCAGGGGTACCCAGGGAGGCTGCAGGAGACCAGAATGCAGGGTGGCTTGGAAAGAGCTGCTGGAATCGGGGGAGGGGGTGCTGCTGGAGGACTGAGGCCCTGGTTTCTATCTGGCCTTGGGTGCCTGCTCACTGTGCTTTGTCACCCAGACGGACATTGTGAAAGCCATCGCCCGCCTCATTGAGTTCTACAAGCACGAGAGCTGTGGCCAGTGCACCCCGTGCCGCGAGGGTGAGCCTCCTGGGCAGGTTGGGGATTTGCTTGCCGGCTTCACTTATCCTCCACCCTCCCACCCCAACCCCAGTGTGGTCTGCACCTCTCAAGCAGTGTCCCACACCCTGGCTTGGGGAGACCATCAGGCCCATCTCTTGCTGCTGTGGCTGCAGGTGTGGACTGGATGAACAAGGTGATGGCCCGCTTCGTGAGGGGGGACGCCCGGCCAGCAGAGATCGACTCCCTGTGGGAGATCAGCAAGCAGATAGAGGGCCACACCATCTGTGCTCTGGGCGACGGGGCCGCCTGGCCTGTGCAGGTGCTTACTGCCCTGCTGTGTAGCACAGGGGTGGGGGAGGTGCTGAGAGCCCAGGGCATTGGGTGATTTTTGGATTCTGCTTAACACAGTTCCCCTGCTCATTGCCCACAGGGTCTGATCCGACACTTCCGGCCAGAGCTCGAGGAGCGGATGCAGCAGTTTGCCCAGCAGTGCCAGGCCCAGCAAGCTGCCTCGTGAGCCCGATACCATGGCCTGGCGGCTCACATCCATCCGTCTGGGATGCTGGACAATAAAGCAAGTGCTGCCCCCCCCGCAGCTGCAGCTTCTCTGTGACTGCTCTGTACCCTGCCACCCCTGGCCCGCTGCTCATGGAGGCCCATTGCCAGACATAGTCGTGTCGTGAGTCCACACCTTGGCCTCCTGTGTGTCAGTAAGTCAGTCCTAGACAATCTTGAGTACCCATCCCTCAGTGTAGGAAGCGGGGGGAGTGGGGGACTGCGAGGGCTGGGCCTGGGACCTTGCTGTGGTCCCTGTGGCCTGAGGTCCCTGGCCCAGCTCAGGCCTCTGGAGGGTGGGAGATGGGAGAATGGGGCCCAGTCTGCCCTGTGGGTGATGGGCAGGGAAGGATGTGGCCTATGGCCAGAGAAAGGACAGGCTCTGGTCTGGCTTAAAGGAGATGTTTATTTTGGCTTCAAGATTTGAGGTGGGGTGAATTTGAAAGGCAGGAAGAAAGGAAACACCCATTTGACTGGGGGCTGGGTACTCAGGCTCCTCCCAGCTCTGTGGGGCCATCATGGGCAGCTGTAGGAGAGGGATGGCAAGTAGGCCCAGGCTGGCACCAGGACTAGTTGCTGAGCTGGGGGGGTGTGCCGTCCAGCAGGTGCCACAGCTCCAGCCGATGGTCGCTGTGGCCCAAGCACTCACGCCAGTGCCGCAAGCGCTCCCCACTGGCGCAGCTGTTCAGCTGCACCCCACCTGCCGTGGGGAATGGGTCAGGAGCCATCAGGAGCCCATAGGGCTCCCACCCCAGTTCCCTGCATTCCCACTCACCGATGAAGTCATTGGCCGTGCCCAGGTCGTAGTCCCACACGGACACCAGCAGCGTCTTCTGGGCCAGATCCTCCCGCGGGCCTGCGTAGAAGAATTCCTGGCGGGAAAGGGTCAGAAAGGCAGGAAAGACGCGGCCTCAGGTGCTTCACAGCTTAAGAAACAGGTTCAGGCTGTGTAGTGGCTCAGCAAGTCAAGACCAAGGCTGGCTGGGACCTGCCTGGCGCTGGCTTACCTCATTGAACTCGGGATTCAGGGTCTTCTTTCGAACACTGGTCTTATATTTAGATTTCTTCCCCGAGTTTGGATGCAGGAAACTGATTGGGGAGAGTTAGTGGTTAGGTGTGGCTCTGGAGAGGTGAGGAACCCCCCACCTTACCCTTACTGCCCCCTGTGCGCCCCTGTTCACACTCACAGGCGGACGAAGGGGTCCGAATAGCCATTGGCATCCATGGGGGCCAGGTGGGCGCAGCGCAGCACACCCACCAGCAGGCCACCCTGCTGGGAGCTGTAACACAGTGACAGCAGGATGCGCCCACGTTCCTCCCCGGCCACCTCTGCCTCCACCTCCTGCAGGTATAGGCTGTGGTCAGCCCCCATCCAGCCCAAAGCCAACTCCCCACCCACCAGTGGCCGGGCCTCAGATATGAAAGCTCAAACTGGCTGCAAAGAAATCAGGATCCAAAGGTTTAATTTCATGATTTAATTTCCCAAAACAGCCAGTCGCCCTGTGCCCTGGAAGGGACCTCCTGGGTCAGCTATATCCTCCAAGGCCTGAGGAGGAAAGGGGCTTGTTCAGAACATGTGACTGGTCAGTTCAGCATGTCCTTGTCATGGAGTGGAAGGGAACTAACTGAATGTCTCTGAGTGCCACAAACAAGTTGAAGCTTTCTAAGTGGCCTCCCATCAAGTGCCCATAACCACTCCTTGCAGGGCAAGCCTCACATCATGGAAACAGCCTGAGAGGCTGTTCTCTACCCAAAGATAAACAGGGCTCTTCGACTCCAAAACCCACCCTCTTCGCCTCTCACAGCCCTGAGGACCAGATTCTGAATGTCCTTTGCCACACTCGGGCCCTACTGTTCCCAAGTGGACTCAGGAAGGATGCCTAGGAACAATGTGCTTTCTCTCCCACACTTAGTGTAGAATTCAATTTGCAGAAAGCCCAACCTTGCTCACAGTCAGTTCTCAGTAAAGCAGCAGCACTCTGATCACCCACCAGGCACTGTGGCACTGTTGTGCATGGGGTCTTTGATGGAGTGGATGTCGCAGGGTGTTCAGAGATGTCCATTGGGCAAAGTGGCCTTACTGCACCACCTCGTTGAAGGCCTTACTATGCCACCTCGTTAAGGGCCTTACTACACCACCTTGTTGAGGGCCTTACTATGCCACCTTGTTGAGGGCCTTACTGGCCTGGGTTTAGCTAATTGGTGGCTGCGGCAACTTGTGACTCCACTAGAGGACAGGGCACCTGGCCCTTTGTTCTGAAAGGAGCTGAGCAGAGGGCCTGCGCTCAGCCTCACAGGTGCCCCTCCCCTGCTGGGCCACGGGGCTTCTCCCCAGGTCTTTGGGGTTGAGGAAGGCCCTGCAGTCATGCTGACTGCCTCCTAACAAGAGCCTGCCTAGGACAACCAGCCCCAGGAGTGGCACCCACACAGACCCCAGGGGCAGACCTGACAGCCAGGGAGCTCCACCCTGTCTGTTCTCTCTTTGACCCTGTCCAGTCCTCCCATCTTGGGCCATGGACAGCTACTGCTAGTTGCAGCCTCTGCCTCAAGGTTGCCTGGGTCTCTGCCCAGCTCTGCCCTTTGAGGGCTTTGCTTGCTTGTTCCAGTGCCCACAGCTTCTCTGGGCTGCCCTGCCTAGCAGCTGAGGGCTGGCTGCTCCCCGGGGCTACGAGGGCTCACACAGTGCATGAGTGAGATGGCTTCCAATTCCTCCAAGCCCTCTTGGGCCTGGACTCCTGCCCAGCCCACCTGTGCTCCTGCCTGACCCACTTCAGCCTGGGCCATCCCTGGCCTGCCCAACCTCTTCCCTGCTCAGTCCAGCTGTCCTACCCACCTCCTCATAGAGGGACATGCCGCGGGTTGTGTCCAGGCTCTTGGGCCTCTTAGTCTGAAAAAGCAGAGACCCAGTCACCTTGTCCAATGATGTTTCCCAGGCCCCATCCCCACCCCCGCTCCTCTCCAGCTCCCCCCTCACAAGGTTCCGGGCTCCAGCCTCACCAGCCTCCACTTCTCCAGACAGATGTCGAAGCTCCTGGCTCGGTTGGGCACCAGCTTTCTCAGGGGCACCCGGAGCTCCCCCAGGGGAGGCGCCCGCCACCGTCGCCGCAGCCGTGGGTCCTCACACACACACAACCTGGTGGCCACCCGGGTCAAACCTGGCCAGGCCAGCCCCAGCCCATCCTCCTGCCTTGCCCCCTGGTGTCCCTGGTCCTCACCGCAGGGTCTTGTGCCCAGCATCTTGGCGGGTGAAGCCATGATAGGTGAGTGTCTCCTCCCAGATAGGTCCTCTTGTGCCACGAACTGTGCGTGTCCGGAGCTGGCTGGCCTGGGGGCCAGCCAGGATGGGTCAGGGCCTTCCACAGTCCAGACAATTTCCCCTTGGCCCTGTGCCCTGCCTCCCTGATAGAGCCCCCAGTTGCACATCCCTGGGACTGGGACCCAGGCCATGGAGTGGGGAATCAAGGCAGGGCCAGAGAGGTACCCCAGTCTGGGCATGTGGCCACAGGGCAACAATAGGGATCTGGGGCTTGCCCTCACCTTGCTGGGCCCTGGCAGCAGATTGGCTTTGACATAGGTGTCCACGGAGCCTGAGGCAGGGGACTTGAGGCCCTGGGGACAGACAGTGGGTATGGGGTAGGCCTGTGGCCCAGCCCCCTGTCCCAGGGACCCTGCCCCCATTCTCACCTTGGCACAATGAGCCGTGCAGTGCAGGGCACTATTGTCCGCATCGAAAAGCAGCGTGAACTTGAGGGTGCCTAGGGCAGCTGCGGGCAGGCAGCAGGCAGGGTCAGCTCCTACCTCAGCTCCACCTGCCCCCCATGGTGCCGTGCCTCCTTCCAGGGATGCTCCAGACCCTACCCTGGCTGGGCTGAGCTTGGGGTGCCCCCTCGTGCCCACCCCTACTCACTGCTGTCATCTGAGTCTCCCTCTGGCTGGCAGTCAGACTGTGGCTGGGGTGCCGAGGGGATGGTGGGGGCCACCGCGGGGTGCAGGTCCCCGGTGCACAGGCTGGGCTCCGCAAAGGGGTAAAAGTGCGGGAAGTAGTCGGAGATGAGGTGGATGGGCCGGATGGGGCCAGGGCTCACGTCGATGGCCATGTGCTCCTGCATGCTCACCCGCTGCGGCCGCCGCCCACCTGCTGCCACCGTGCCTGCCATGGGGGCTCAGACACGGGGTGGGGACTCAGAGAAACCCCTGCAGGCCAGGGGGAATGCACACGGCCACCGAGGTGGGGTGAAGAGGCATTGCCGAGGCCACTGAGGGGTCCTGGGCAGCAGCCGGGACCTGAGGACAGAGCACAGGGTCAAGGGGGGCAGACGTGGGGGCTCCAGCCTGGGGGGCTGGGGCAGGGTCTGGGGAGTTGTAGCAGGTTCGGGAAGGGACCTGATGTGCCGGGAGTCAGCCCCGCTGGGTTCCTTACCACTCAGAGCTGCTCCACCAGGCTTGGCCCACTGCTGCTGGCACTGCTGATGGCACTGCTGCTGGGTGTGTGTCTGGGGCCGTGGAGCCCCACGATGACTGAGCTGACCCATGTGAGCAAGTGTGACTCTTGGGGCAGCGGGGAGGAGCTCAGAACCCAGCACCTCCCTTCTGTCACCCCCACGGGTCCCTTCCCTAGTGCTGGGTGCTCAGCTTCCCCGCCTCCCTCTGACCCCCTTCACACGCTGTCAAGGCGAGTTATTTTTACCACTGTCATGTGGCCCTGCTCCCAGGTGAGGAGGCTGGAGGGCTAGAGGTGGCAAAAGGGGTGTGGGGCGTTGGAGTGGGGGAGGAGGGGGGGAGGTGAGAAGGGCGGGGGTGTGAGGGCAGACGGGGAGGGGGGGCACTGGGAGGAGGACCCCGTGATGCAGGCTCCTTGCAGGAGCCAGCTCAAACTGAAAACATGAATCCGGTCACTTCAACACCCCTCTCCTCAAATCTGGCTTGGAAGAAAATTCTAACCCATTGTGGAGGCATGTCCGCTGTCTCTTCAAACAAGAGTGTCCCCTTAGCACCTCACGGTGGCCCCGTGTGGTAGGCCCCCCACCTCTCCAGCCTCACCCCCCACAATCTGCTTTTGTTGTCTGTGCTTTTGGGGTCCTATTCAAGAAATCATTGTCCAAACCAATGTCTAGAGGAGCTTTTCCCGTTTTTTTCTAGTTGTTTTAAGTCTTTAACCCATTTTGAGCTGATGTTTGTTTATGGTGTGAACCCTCGTTGGTCGTTGGTCGTTGGGAGACACGGCTTCCCTCTCAGTCCAGGGGGTTCACCGCCCTCCCCAGGCCTGCGCCCCAGGCTATCCATTAATATATTCTACATCCAGCAGGTGGGGTGGTGGACTCAGGGAAGGACACATGACCCAAGGCAGGCGAATGAAGTGCAATCCTGGGTGTCTGGCTGGAAAAGAGAAGCTGTTTTCCGTCGATGAGATGCAGGTGCCATGCCATCCTACAGCCGTTGCCCTCTCCTCACTTCTCATGCCCTGAGAGGGAGTCCAGCACAGTGAAAAGCACAGTGAGAGAAGAGAACCTCAGTCCCTGGATCCAGCCATGCCTGAAGCTAGTTATCTCACCTTTCCTCCTCGGGGAAAGTCAGCTGGTGGGTGGGGTTTTCTATCATTTGTCCGCGCTGATACTTACCAAATGTTCCCATACCATCATGTCAAGGTCAGACCACCCATGCCCTCAACCCTCTCATATAACCCTGGTCTACATAATTGGTGTATAAATCCACTATTCTTTGTGATTAATTAATGTGCAATCATACTATTATCTGTGTGACCTGGTCTAAGGTCTCCCCCAGCCTTAGCAACCCCCTCCAGAGGGCAGGGCAGCATTTGACTGGTCCATAGATGTGGCCCCCAAACGGTATCTGGTACACAGCAGGGGCTCAGCGTGTTGGAGCTTTGCACAAACTTCTGGGGGAGTGAGTGCCCTTACTGCTCTTGGATTTCTGGAGCCCAACACAGGGGCAGCCAGGCACAGAGGAAAGAAGGGGAGGTGTTGGCTGAGATGCACACAGCACAGCATCTCCGAGCTGGGCTCTGCAGTCAGACAGCCCCAGTTCAAATCGCAGCCTGGGGTGACCTTGGGCAAGGTGTCTATCTTCCCTGAGTGCCAGTCTCAAAAGCCAGGGACAGTGTTGGCCCTGCCTCACAGGGCTGTTGTGAGGGTGAAACAAAATGACTTCAAGTACCTGGCACACAGGAAGTGCCCACTGCTGTGGGGTGCGATTGGATGGAGAAGCCCCAGACAGCAGCCTGGAGGGGTCTGCCCAAGATGAGGGCCCCAGTATGGAAGATGCAGGAGCCCCAGAGTTGTCAAAAACTCTTTATTCAGTCCTAGAGTGGAGCCGGCCCAGCAAGACAAAGGCAGGGGCTGCTAAGGCCAAGCTCTTAGCCACTGGGCCGCTCAGGAATGGCCACGCGGGGCTGGTAGGCACCAGGTGCCAGCAGCTGCAGGGTGAATTCCGTGATGATAGCTGTGAGCCCCCAGACACGGTGTGGTCCATGCAGGAAGACGGGAAGTGTGTAGCAGAAGTGGCCACCCTTGCAGAAGTGGGTATAGCCCTGATTCTGCATCTGTAGCAGGTGGGCCAGGGGCAGCGCAAACACCTCATCCACCTGTGGGCAGGAGGCAGAGGGTGGACAGAAGACCGGCCACGGCAGCCTCCCACTGATGAGACAGCCGGCCCCCCAGTGTGCCCTCACTCACCTCCTCAGGATTGGGCTTGAGGCTCTGGGGATCCAGTGGGCCCACGCCAGCAAGCACGGGCACCACGGTGGATTTTTGCTGGGGTGGGAGGAGGGCAGTCAGTCAGTGGGAGGCATGGCTTTGGAGGGGCTAGAGGTGGGGTAGGGGAGGCTGAGAGGAAGACCCCGCCTTGCCATCCGGAGGCTTTGGGTAGTCACACAGGCTCACCTGCCCCTACCCTGGGGCTCGCTCCAGCCATGTCACACCTCTGAGCCTCTTCTTTTACCTTTACTACTCTCAAATCTCCTGCTATCACCAAGGCTGTTTCAATCCCTGCCTATCCTGTGGAGCCTTCCCGACACTCTTCCACCAAGCTGAGCAGAGCCTCTCAGTCCCCTCCCCCAGGGGTCGTGGGGGGGATGGAACAAGTGACAGCCAGGCTGGTGCCAGCACTCCTCCCCACCCTGTGCCTGTGGCAGTCCATGACCACCCTACTTGTCCCTGGGGTCCCAGCCCGTAGCCCGGGGACAGGCACAGAGTGAATGGGGCGAGTGTGGCTTCAGAGCTTGGTAGCTCACCTGGTCATACACAGGCCGCAGGATGCCCCACACGTCCTCCTCAGGCACGGCCAGGCCCAGCTCCTCCCGGGTCTCCCGCAGGGCTGTGTGCACCACGTCCTGGTCAGCGGGGTCACACTTGCCTCCTGGGAAACTGAACAGGCACAAGGAGTCTGGTCCTTGGCTCTTGGGAACACGAAGGCGTGCGAGCGTCGGCAGAGAGCCTCTGCCCCTAGTCTGCTCTAAGGCCTCCGACAAGTCACATGATCTCTGGAGGCCAGTTTCCCTCCCTGAGCAATGCGGGTAAGGGAGAGAGGCCCTGGGCAACGCAGGATAAGATCAGATCCTGGGGCTTGACACCCAAATTCTGCCTACGGTGGCCCCAGTGGCGCTGACATTGACCCTCGGGTGTCCTCAGTCCCCGCCAGGGGCGAGGCCACGGCGGAAGGCCCGACAGCCCCGCCCCACGCGCGTCCTCGGCTCCCGGACTCCACGGTCGCCGGCAGGGGGCGCAGGCCCGCTTTTTTAGAGAGGGGTAAAAGGCTCAGAAAGGTGTCCGGCCCGCGGCAGTGCGCGCCGGGACGCGCTTCGAGGGGCCGGCGCGGCGCCTAGGCAGGTGGACAGGGCGGAGGGACGCGGGTCGCTGACTCGTCGCCGCAGCCCGTGGACGGACAGCTTCTCCCCAGGCCCATTTTACAGAGGCGGAAACCGAAGCTCAGAGAGACTAAGTGCCTTGCCCAAGGTCCCTGCGTCTCCGTGGTCCAGCGGCCTCCCGAAGAAGGGACAGGAGTTCCCGGCCGGTGTACCTGACGTCCCCCTTGTGTCTCCCAGCCAGGCGGCTGGACCGCAACGTGTAGAGCAGCGCCGGGACCCCGCGCACTAAGCACAGCGGCACGAGCACCGCGGCCGCCGCGGGCCGCGCGCGGAGCCGGGCCGTGGTTCCCGCCAGCAGCCGCCGGCAGCGCCGCTCGCCCTCGGCCGACAGGCAGTCGGGCAGCATGTCCGGCCGGGCGCAGACGAGCCACCGAGGGCGCAGGGCCGGGCGAGGGGAGGGCCGCGGTGGCGCGCTCCTCAGGTCCCTCCCGAGCCCGCGCGGGCCGGGGTGGAGCCGGCCCGAGACTCCCCGCCCCGTGGGGCTGCGGCGCCCGCGGGACGCCGCGGGGCGGAGTCTGCCCGAGGGGCGGGGCCAAGGTGGAGGGCGTGGGGGTGGGGCCTGGTCCTGAGCATTTGCTCCAAGGGATGAGGGGCGCGGCCTCGATGCGGGGGGCGTGGCGGGAAGGGGCGTGGCCACGGGTTTCCTGCGGGGGTGGCCCGGGGGCGTGGCCTGCTGGCGGGGCCGTGGGGGCAGAGTCCCCGGAACACCTGGAACAGCTCGGGCTGCCCACGGGTTCCTGCCTTGTCACCGCGGGCCTCGGGAGTTGGGGTCCCTCCACCAGCACGTGTTCTTCTCTCTCCTAAGGGGCTCAGAAGAAGTGCTCCAGAATGTGCAGAGCCGGGATCACACGGCGCCTCCAGGAGGACGGGGCAGGGGCGGCGGGGGGGCTCGGTCCCTGGTTCCGCTGGGTGGCGCGCGCCTTGCCTATCGTTCTGCACCCCTCCGCCGGCCCTTGACCCCTGGGGCGACCCCAACCCTGCGCCTAGCTCTTAAACGTGAAATGGTGGATGTCGGCCATGTTTTGCTGTGTGTGACTTTGAGCAGGTCCCGCGCCTCTGAGCCTCATCCCTGCACACAAAGCAGTGAGCAGGAACCCAAGCCCCCTTCACAGGGTTAAATGCAGCTCTGTCACTCGCCGGTGTCCCCTCCCTTTACCATCACTGTGTGCCACTGTGTGCACCGGGGATGTGGACGAAACTGGGCAGAGTTTCAGGACCCCTCCAGGGCTGATGTGAGGACTCTTGGGTCTAAGAGTTCCTGAGGCCCTCCACCCCGACCCGTGAGGACAGAAGTGCTCCAGCCACCCATGCACAATGGTTTAATATTGGGGGGAAGGGAGAGATAAAGCAGGGTTTGGGGGAGTCACCCCCAAAAGCAGGAGGGGCCAGGATTCAGAGTTGCTGGGGTTGGGGGGTAGGAGGCCTGGTTCCAAGCCTGGCACGGTCCCAGCCTTATTGTGACTCTGGGCATGTAGCCTCCCTCTCTGGGCTTCCACCTGGGGTGATGTGAGTAGGGGTCTTTGCAGAGGTGGGGCTGGAGGGAGTGGGGCAGAATTTGATTCCCACATCAGGTGTGTAGTCCAGGGTAGGAGGGCTTCCTCAGGGCTCCCGCCATCACTGAGAGCCCTGGCCAGGCCCCAGGCACACAGCTGGGGCAGTGGTGGGGGATGGGGGCAAGAGCCCCAGCCCAGGTGGGAGGGACAGGCCTCCTTGATCCCTGTCAGCCCGGATGTTGGGGAGGGGGTATGGTCGGGCCCTTGGGATCCCAAGGTAGCTTGGGGCTCCATGGTACAGGCCCCGGTAGGTGAGGGACCTGTAGGTGGTCGGAGCCAGCAGGGCCTCAGGGGCAGGCAGCAGCTGATGGTGGAGCCGGGCAGGGGTCCTGGAGGTAGAGGCTGAAGCTTTGTTGGGCTCTGAGGGAGGAAATGGTCTAAGAGGACCCCAGGCCTGCCCCATCCCCTTCCCTGCTTCTGTGCCAAGTTGCCTACCTCTCAGCCTTCGCCCTTGCCTGGAATCATTTTGCCACCTTTTCCCTCTATCCAAACCCTTCCCAGTTATCCAAGGCCCAGCTCAGGAACCACCTCCTCCAGGAAGCCCACCTGGCACCCCCTACCTCTGCTCTCAGCACCTTGTCCCTGTCCTGTTCATTCTGCCTTGGGCCTCATACTATCTTAGGAATCTCTACCTCCCCCTCTGTGTCCACACAGTGGGTTTGGTAAGTATGCTGAAGCCCCTTCCTGGAGGCCCTGTCCCCTCACTTCCTGCCCACCATGCAGGCTTGAATCCCACTGTGTCTGCGGGTGTGGGGCCTTACCTTTCTCCTGTTCCGTGGAGCCCTTCAGCAGGCAGGGACTGAGGCTGCTGCGACTCTGGGCCGGGATGCTGAGCAGGGGCCGTGGGGCCATAGGCCTGAAGATGGGGCAAGCAGGAATGGGGCAGGGGGTCAAGGTGGAGAACCTAGGCCCCGGATCATGGTCAGAGTCAGATGGTAGGGCCCAGGACAAGTCAGAGGGTCAGACCCTGAAACAAGGGTCAGGAGTCAAGGCCTTAGAAGATGCCTGGTGGTGGGAGGTAAGGGGCTGAGGTTGGGGCAGCTGGCAGAATGTCAGGGGCCAGGCAGTACCAGGAGTCCAGGTCACTCTCTCTAAAGCCCTTGGCAAAAGGGTTGCTGGCGATTTTCAGCTGGGTGATCTGCAGAGGAGAAAGTGCAGTTATGGGTTGGCCCTGAGCCAGCAAGAGGCTGTGGGGCCCAGGCTCAGGCATCCTGTCCTCCCAAGACCCCCCAGTCAGGAGGCACTGGGACCCAGGCCCCTTGGCCCAGGAACTTCAGGGCCGGGAGTTGTGAAGGCAGGGCATTGACCGTGGGCAAATGTGCAAGGAGAGAGGAAAGGGCAGATGTCTGCACGCATGGGGCTGAGAGCCTTGGGCCTCAGTCTCCACCCCTGTGAAATGGGCTAGCACTGGTGCTTCCTGAGCTATGGCCTGACCCACCCGGTGGTTCTGATATGCCGTCACGGCTGTGAACTGGGTCTCCGTGAAGATGAAGGACTTGAAATTCTCCTGGGCGTAGCGCTCGCTGTCCCTGCGCGGGTCCACGAAGACCACGTGGAAACGGGGCTGGTAGCGGTGCATGGAGTTGAGAATGATCTGTGGGAGGTGTGAGAGGGTGTGCAGGGGCGCATGGGGCAGCAGCCAACTCTGGCTGGACTGAAGCCCTGGTTCCCAGGGCAGAGAGACTGCCCAGGGCCTGCCGCTGCCCTCCGTCTTTAATGGTGAGCAGGATCTGAACTTGAGAGTCTGCGGTTTTGTGTCAAAGGCCCCTTTGTGTGTGAGCATCCCTGCCCCTGCCTCTCTCCACCCCCCGCCCAGCTGTCAGCTTTACCTTCAGAACTGTGCAGAAGCTGGCCACCCCCCACCCGCTGCCTCCGCGCCAGCCAGCTGCTGTCATCTTCCCCTGATTTCCTCGGTGGCTTCCTGGCTGGGCTCCCTCCTTTCACTTCACCCCTCTGTCCATTCTCCACAAAGTAGCCCCAGCAAGTCACACCACGGCCCCCTGCTCCAAACTCGCCTGTGGCTCCCACCCCACGCAGAGTAAAAGCCAGAGTCCCCTCCGCAGCCAACTGGCCCCGCACAAACAGCCCCGGCCAGGTCTCTCCTCTCGCTTCTCTCCTCGCTGCACTCCCGCCACACGCGGAGCCCTTGCAGTTCCCCCAAGTCCCTCAACATTCTCCAGCCTCAGGGCCAAGGCACTTGCTGGCCCCTGTGCCTGGACCAGCTCCCCTCTGCCGCAGCATGAGGCTCCCTCCCTTCCCATGTCCTTCAGATCTTTGCTCAAGTAATGCCGCATCAGCCTTCCAATCTTCCTGAGGAACAGCCGCCCTCTGTCTCCGCCCCCTTCCCTGGTTCCTTTTTCTCTTTGGTATTTATCACTATCTGAGACGTCACACAGCGTCTTCTGGATTCTTGGTTTACCATCTGCCCCGCTGCCCCAAGATATGAGGACTGTACAGCAGGGATCTTTGTCTGTTTAACAAAGTGTCAACAGTGCTGTGTTCTGGCACCTGCAGCAGGCCTGGCCTAGCCTGGGCATTCCATACACTGTCTTCAGGGAGGATGATGTCTGCTGGAACATTCCCCCATCTGCCTGGACAGTGCTCTCTGCTGTCCAACCCCCAGCCAGGTAAGCTTGGCCCCCAGCCTTGGCCATCAGCAGCAGGCAGGGGTGCTGGGCACCAAGGCCACTGGACACCAAAGGCCTGGCCAGCCCTGGCTTCAGGCTCCATCACAATCAGGCCCCAGCCCCCACTGGCCTGGTCCAGTCCCTCCCAACTGTGGCCCAGGCCTCACGTGGCCATTGTCATCCAGCAGGTTGTTGGTCAGCTTGAGCTTGTCGAAGGACACGATCTGGCGCATCCACTGGGCACCCTTGGCCGGCGAGTCCGGGTGGAAGTGCACGCGGCCGGGTGTGGCCGGGTCTGCCTTGCCCGCCACCAGCCAGGCTGAGCTGTGGAAGGCATACCTGGGGAGCAAAGCAAAGTGGCGAGGGCTGCCCACCTGGAGCCAAGCCTGACCAAGATTGGTGGGACGAAGGGGCTGTCGCTGACTCCACTACCCCCCATCTGGCCTCGTGGGCGTCTTGCAGATGAGGGACCTGAGGCTCAGAGAACACCGTTAGGCCCTGAGTTCCCTGTGGCTGCACCCAGCTGGCGGGCATCAGCATAACCCCTCCATCCACTCTGCCTTCCCAGCCTCGCCCACTGCCCATGTAAAGCGGTCAGCTGCCCTGAGCTGGGCTCCCTCCTGCCAGCAGGCTGTTGTCACAGGCTGGACCTCCCTGGCATTGCTCAGATGGACCCCTGCCTCTCCCTAGAGCTCAGCAGGGATCTAATTCCTGGTCTTAGCACCTAAGCTCAGAGCCTTTTCCCCGGGCCAGCCCCCAGACCTGTATCTCTTGTCATCCAGTGGGATGAAGTCCATGAGCAGGGCATAGTCGGCCAGCGTGTCCATGCCCAAGATCTTCACCTGGAAGGTGGGGAACATCCTCCTGCAGGAAGGAGGCACTCAGCAGCCTGAATGTGTCTCCAGCCCTGGCCCCTGCCCTGCTCCCATGCACACACCTGCCTGCCTTGGTGACAATCATCTCTGTGCCCAGTTGGTTGAATTCCTCCCACAAAGGCTTCATTTCTAGCTGCACCGTCACGCTGGACACATGTGGGTTCTTGGGGCCCTGCCCAGTGGGCTCGGCTGCAGCTTGGGCTCTTGTGGAGCTGGTGCAAGGACCTGATAGGAACGGTGTCCCCAGCTGGGGCTCCCAGCTGGAGCCCATCATGGGTAGGGTGTAGGTCTCTGAGGGTGCAAGTACACTGAGACCAGCAGTCAGGAAGGCTGGGGAGGGAGGACAGAAGTGTGGGCCACCCCCGCCCATCACCCAACCAGCCCTCATCCTTCAGGCTGGACCTACATGCCTCTTCCTCCAGGAAGCCCTCCCTGACTGCCAGGCCTGTGTTTCCACAGTATCCCCCACTCGGCATCACTCCATGAGGTAGATGCTCACTTAAAGTCTTAGCCAGCAAGCTCCTAGAGGGTGGAGACAGGGCCTGTCTTGCTCCCCAGGGAATTTTAGGACCACCCTGTGACAATGTGGCTTTGAGCAAATTGTTTCACCTCCTGGAGCCTCATCACCCACATCTATAAGAGGGTCCTTAATACCTGCCTCCTAGGGGCGATGTGAGGACTAGTGATGACACACACAGGGCCTTGCACACAGTAGGCCCTTCATAAGGGACACTTGTTGCAGATGATGTATCTGTGAGGTTGAGGGGTGGGGGTGGGGGTCTTTCCAAGCTCCATGGAGACCCTGCTGCCTGGTGCTGCTTACGGAGAGCCAAGCTGAGAGGAGACCCCCATTCACCACAAATTCTCCATCCCTGATCTTGAAATCCTGCTGGAATCCTGCCCCCAGAAGTCCATTCTAATGTCTTTCTGCTCTGGTCTCTTCACTTTCTTCTAAAGATCTTGTCTTTAAATCTGCAATCCTAGCACAAGCCTTGGTCAAAAACTTTGCCACTCTCCACCTCTCCAATTAAAAAAAAAAAAAAGAAAAATCCGCTGGTTATCTCGCTTGATTAGAGCACGGCCTTATAACACCAAGGTCAAGAGTTCGGCCTACGGGCCAGATGCAAAAAATAAATAAATAAATAAAATCCTAAGCACAATGAGCTTCCCTTTTATACCTATTAAAGAAAAGAAACTGGAAGCTAATAGGTTGTGGGAGGATGTGGGGAAACTGGAACCCTCGTGCACTGCGGGAGGGAGTGTGAGATGGTGCAGCTGCTGGGGAAGACAGTGAGGTGGTTCCTCAGAAAATTAAACAGAATTATCTATGATCCAGCAATTCCATTTCTGGGCCTACGCCCAAGAGAATTGAAAGTAGAAACCTGGAGAGATACTTGTACACCATGTTCACAGCAGCACTATTCACAATAGCCAAAAGGTATGTATATTTACAACAATTAAAAAATTTTAAATGGTGGGGCCGGCCTGTGGCTCACTTGGGAGAGCGTGGTGCTGACAACACCAAGTCAAGGGTTAAGACCCCCTTACTGGTCATCTTTAAAATTTAAATGGGGAAAAATCCTGAAAAACAGAGCTACTAGTTTATAGCAGCCCCATAATGGGCTGAGGACCTACTGGGGCCGTAGAAGCCACAATGGCCTGGAGTCAGGACACAAGGTTTCCATTCCCAACAGTACCCCCAGCTGAGTGGCTTTTTTTTTTTAATCTAGGCGACCACATAAGTGTGGGATCCCCTGAGCAGAGGGGGAATGCTCGATGTTGGATAGATGGTTGGAGTGACAGAGAGATGCCTGGAGGGAGACAGGTGCCTGATGAGAGTGTGGGGCCCAGGGCCCATGGCCACGTTCTCAGCAGCTCTGAGAAGTGGCGCCTCGCTATAGCCCTGGGGATCCCTGTAGTCTTGGGGTGGGGGAGGTGTCTCTCTGAGAGGGATAGGCCACATCAGGTGTGAGGACCCTGGGGAGGGAAGGCCAGGTAGGCTGATGTCCCCCACCACCTGGGTCCAGGCCATCAGAGGGGCAACTGCCCATTGCTCTGCTGCCCTTCTGGGGCAGGTATGTCGTCCCGGTAGACGATGCCAGCCCGCAGGGTCCGTGAGATGGGTCCTATGGTTTACTGGGCCTGGGGGCTTTGCAGGTGGCTCCCAAGCCTTCTATGGGCTCACTCCTTGCCCCTCCCAGTCAATGTGCCACACCTCAGCACTTTCAGGAGCTATGAGGAGGGCCTGTCCTCTCCTCCGCCCAGCTAGAAGCCAGCACCTCTCAGGGTCAGGATCTGACAATTTCCCAGAGGCTTCTAGTGTCAGGTCTGGAAGGGAAGTTAGCTGCTTCTTTTCCAGCCCCTGCTCTGATGCTCAGGGGGTGGAGGCCCAGAGAGGGCACCAGACAGGACCAAGTCACACGTGGCCAAGGAGGCTCTCGTCTCGCAGAAACGGCTCGGTCCGCCTGCCTATCAGCACCCCCATAATTGCACTTGGGCAGCTGCGAGTCCATCAGCCCTGCCCTGATGAGACCTGGAGCCTCAGCTCCAGCTTCTGCGCAGGGCTTGGTTCCAGTGGGGCTTCTTTGGTCCTTGCCTGGCCCCACGCACCCTGGAACCTGAGCCCACCCATGAGGCCGCCTTGGTTGTCTATACCATATCTGCCATGGGGACAGCATGGTTTCTCCTGGAGAAACCCTGCTCAGCTGCGGCTGGGCTGCACCTGCCACCCAAGCGGGCCCCCGCCTACCGGGAAGGGTGGCAGCTGCTCCCGCTCCTCTCTTGCTCAGCACTGCAGCTCAGCTCTCAGGCGCTGTGTCTTGGCGGACTGTCCTTCCCTCCTCGATGGCCCTCTGTCCCCAGGTCAACGTTCTCCCACCCAAGTAGGGCAATTGGTCCTTAGGTGAGACCGTGGCTCTAGGATGAGCATGGCTCCTTCTCCAAGCCACTGTCAGACTGTACCATCTGAGGCCCGGCCACCGGCTGGGCTTGTCCAGCTCCAGGGGCGGGTGCTGTGCAGGGGAGGGCAGGTGGGAAGGTTCTGACGTTGCAAAGCCCCCTTCCCTCCTCCTAGTCCCCCCTCCCCAGCTCCCTCCCTTCCCCAGCTAAGAGTCCCCAGCCACTCCTGATCAATGCACCCAGGCGTGGGGGTGGGGAGGGCCCATCTTGAGGATGGGCTGGGTGTGCACAGGGGCCCAGGTCTGGCTGACTGAGGGGGGCTGGGGTTGACACGCCTCGGGGAGGTTGTGGAGGCAGCAGTAGTAGCAGCTGAATGGCAAAGCTGGTGCCCTCCCACCAGGTCCCAGACCCCTGGCCGGTGCCTGCTGGTGTGGAATCACAGGAGGAAATGCAAGGGGGCAGTGGCAGCAAGTGCTGTCAGCACAGAGCCCCCGGACAGGGAGGTAGGAGGCTCTGACCTCCTGAGAGCTCAGCCCAGTGGGCTGTGTGACGCTGGCAGGTCCCTGACATTCTCTGTGCCTCAGCTTCCCCAACTGACCTATATGCATAATCTCTTCTGCCTGGGACACTGTAGTGCAGCTTGGCAGCTGGAAGTCTTCCCTGTCCAGAGCTGGGGGCAGTGCCTTTGGTTGATGGTGCCTACATAGCCCCCATCAGGGCATGAGTGGAGGCTCTGAGGGTGACCCAGGTCAGACACCACTGGGGCGGGTGTCTGCTCTGCCTGAGGGTCTGTCTGTTCTCTCCAGCCTGACTGAGCACCTTTTCCAGGCTGATCCCAGCTTGTCCTGGGGCTGGGCATTCAGGGGATGCACTGATCACTAGTCAGGATGGCAGGGGCGTGGAGCTCCCCGTAAGCTGGTGCCAGTCCCTCGGTTAACAGGGCTCTTTGGCCATTTGACCCTTGCCAATGGCCCAGAGTGGGTCATCTGGCTGGACCCCAGGTTAGCCCACTCTGGGAAGGAGCATCCCAGGCTAGCCTCCAGGCCAGAGCACTAGGAAGGAGTGCGCCAGGCATGGCTGGGCTCGACTGGGGTCCCCAGGGCCTGGACCACTCCCACACTACCTCCTCCAGAATCTGGTGCTGGGGTTGTCAGGGGCCCCAGTCCAAGAGGGGGCACAGAGGGGCCAAGGGTTGGAGGGGCTGCTTCTCTCTGAGCATAATGCTCTGGGCCCTCCCACTGCCTCATGCCAGGGGGCAGACCCTCTCCTCCCTGCAGCTCAGGGATGCCTGCTGGCTCAGTCCCCTGAGCCCCAGACGCCCGTCTGCAGAGCTGGGTGGCATCCCACAGGGAGCAGGGGGCAGCCCCAGGGACATGTCGAAGGAAGAGGGCTGCCCCAGCACAGAGCCACACCCCACTGTGTGGAGGAAGGCTGCTGTCAGTGCCAGGGTTTGCTGCCAGGCGAAACGGGATGCCAAGAGATCACATTCTTTGTGCCCGCCCTGCCCGCGCTGACACCATCCCCAGCCCGGTTTCCTAACCTCAGCCACATCTGCCTGTCAAGATGGTGGGTTCCAGCAGCTCCCAGGGGCCCCCCAGTGAGGTGTGGCCATGCCCCCCTGTTTCAGGAGAGATGAGGGAGGGGCTTGGGGGTCCGTACCAGCCTTGGTGGCTCCCCCTTAGCCTAGAAACCCAGGGGTGGGCCAGCGGGGGGTTCTGTCTGTTCCTGATGTGTGAGTGTGTGCAAGCGTGTGTGTGCATGTGCGCACACACCCCTTTGATCTGTGTGATGGGAAACACCCCCCACACATATGCACGTGAGCAACTGACACACTAGCCCACGAGGACACAAACACACAGGTGAACGCAAAGGCCCGCAGACTTGCCACCACGTGGGTGCACACATGTACAGGCTCCTGTGGACATGATCTCACCGCGCACACAGTGTGCACACAGACACCCACACGCCCTGTGCACGGGCCTCCTTGCACACCCCTCCCTGGCTGGCTGGCCCTTCCTGCCCGAGGCGCCTGCGGGCCCCCTGCCCCCTCATCCATCTTGCCTGCCAGCCCGTCCCTGGTGCCCCCATATCCTTCACGCCTTCTCATCTCACTGCTCGATACCAGCAGGCAGCGTGGCAGCCGTGGCCGCAGGGAGATGGATGGGCCAGGCGGGGGGTGTGGAGGGCCGGGAGTGATGCTTTGAGAAGACAGAGCTCTGGCCCCAGCCTCCCCCGCTATCCAGCCAAGAACCTGTCCAGTTCAGATGGGTGTGGGCAGCGTGAGGCTGCAGCCGGGCCCGTCCTGCCTTGCCTAGTTCATCCTACCGTGAACACCCTGCAGAATGCCTGGATCAGGACGGAGTGGGCCCCAGCAGCAACCCTGTGCCGGCCCCCTCCCGATACCAAGGCAGAGCTTCCTGGGGGTGGCGGAGGGGAGCCTCAGCTTCCCTGCTAGGACTTCCCTCTGCCAACCACCAGAACAGGCTGTCCTGGGCAGGGAGAGCCTGGTTGGGCTGTACCCCTTCCCCCAGCCCTGACCTCCCCACTAAAGCTGTCATTGGTGTGGGGCCCATTGCACCTGGAAATGCACATCTGGGCTATGCGTCTGGCCACACACAGATCCCCTCAGAAGAATACCCAGTGCACGGAGGTTCTAAGAAACACGTGTGTGTAGAAAGACGCACACACCAAAGAGCACATGGGAAGGCAAATGCATGGACATGCACATGTGTGTGCACATATGTGGGCAGATGCCGCTGCTCTCTTCTCCCCAGACTAACCCTCTGGACCCAGGATTGTAGGGGGGTCAGGGCCTCCTCTGGAAGCCCCTCCACTGGCTCCAGCACAGTCCTCCAAGTCCTCCTCCATACTATGGAATCTTCCCCAGGGCATGATGGACAACTGTGGGCACAGAGACAGCCACCACTGGTCCCAGGACACGCAGCATGTCCAAGGTTAAAGTGAGTGGGCCAGACCTGCCCCAGATTCTATGTTCAACCCTCCCTTCCTCCATCCACTTCCCCAGTCACAGTGGGGTAATGTGGGACAGAAGACACAAACCATGCATCCCTGGACATTTTCCGTTTTATAGAATGGGAACCTGAAGCCTGGGGTTTGGGGGTCTGGCAAGGAACATGGCACACAGCAGATGGCAAGGGGGCCCCTCGGCTCAGAACAGTGCCTCAGAACCCATTGTTCAGATGGGAAGACTGGGGCCGGGCAGGAGTGGCCTGGGTTAGGGAACTGCGGTGAGGGCAGGGGGCAGCGTGGGCAAGGCAGGCACAGAGAATGTGAGCTTCTCAGTCTGGAGAAAGGCAATGCCCTTCTCGTAATAGGCAGCCTCATTAATGAACACAGGGTACATGATGGACTCCCCCTTGTAGAGCACGCCTTCACCGCTGAACATCTGGAAGATGGGAGCCTCAGGCTGCAGTGGCTCGAAGTCTCGGTCCTGAGAGGACAGCCAAACGCCAAGGTTGCTGAAGCCAACCTCTGCTCCAGCCCAAGTAGGGGCAACCCCAGCTGGCAGCACCCGAGATGCCCCTCACTCATGGCCTTGCCCACCCAGTCTTCACTTCGTCAATCAATGTGACAGGGTGTCTGGTGAGATTCCAACCTGCTTTGTTTCTAGAAATGAAGACACCAGTCACCCTGGAAAGGCATTTGTCATTGTGAAAGTGTAGCCTCATGGTTATGGGCAGAGATATTGAAGCCTGGGTTCAAATCCTTGCTGGCTGTGTGATCTTGAGCAAGTCACTCAACCTCTCTGTTCCTCAGCTTCCTCACCTGTAAAATGGGGATTATAATATCTCTTTCTTTCTATCATTCTGAGGCTTAAATTAAACAGGTTAATAGTTCTTAAAACAGTGTCTGGCACACAGTAAGTAAAATATAACACTTTACTAAATAAATTTTTGAATTGTAGGAGAAAGTACCCAAAATGACTGTTATTACTTAACATCAGCAAGGTAGATGAGCAGGTCTGGCTTAAGATCCTGTAGCCCTAACCGCTGGAAGGATGGCGCTCCCTCCAGATAACACCTCAAAATAAAACTGCTGCAAACAAAGGCAACGAGACTGCACAAAACCCTGTTCAACAGCGACACCCCATGGCAGCAAACAGAGCAGCAGCTGGTGGGCTGTCAGTTCTTTCGGCCACCCCTCCACCAGGTGTAGAAGCAGGATTGTCCAGTCCTGGAACATTCCGGAAAGGAAGGCCTGGATGACCTGCTAAGGGGCATGGGGATGCTCTCAGAATCAACTGGAAAATAAAGAGAATCCTGTATTTGCACCTCCAAGCAGGTGAATTGGGTGATGCCTGCTCCACATCCCCTCCCTCCCTCTGCCACCTGCAGCCTGAGCTGGTGAGGAGGCCCCCTCTTCCCTCCACAGGAGCTGTGGGGATCACTGTGGCCCCGAACGCTAGGCCTACGTGCGGGGGCTCCAGGAAAGGCAGTGGGGGCAGGGACAGGGGGTGGGGAGCGACACCCAGCCTCCTGTCCTGCTTCTGATTCTGAGATGCTGGCACCTGTGGAAGGCCTGGCCCCTCCCTCTGGGCCTCAGTTTCCCCTGATACGCCCCAAGGCTGTGGTCCCAGAACCCGCCCCCCCACACACACACCTGCAGCTGAGGATGCACAGTGCCTGGCAGGTCCCCGTCCTCGGGCCGTGGGAAGTCCACGACACGGATGTTTCTGTGGGCTTCCACCTCAAAGGCAGGAAAGGCCGTGCCTGTGCGGGAGGCGGGGTGTGTGAGTCCGTCCGGGGTCGGGGACAGAGTGGGTCGTGGGGCCCACTTGGGGCGGGATCTCAGCCCACCCGTGAGCCTGGCTCCCTGGCCCCCGAGCAGTGCCCTTTCCTCCCGGGGCCTCAGCTTCCCCCAACTCCCCAGTCCTACCCGGGATGAAGAGCTCGATGAAGTCCAGAGCTGCGGCCACCAGGGCCCTCATCCGGGAGGAAAGGTCGGCTCGCAGCACGCCCTGAGGCTGAGTGCCCAGCTCCAGGGCTGGGGACAACGAGGGAAGGGGTCAGGCAGGCCCGGAGAGAGCTGCGGGGACCCAGGACCTCAGGCCCCTCCTCTGAGAGGCCCCGCCCTCCTGTCTGGCCCCGCCCCGTCCCTCGTGGCCCCGCCCACTCCCCCCCCCCCCGCAGGGCCCACCCGCGCCGTTCTTGGCCCCCGAGGCCACCGTGTAGCACTCCTTCCAGGACTGCTGGTGCAGGAAGACCCGGCAGGGAAGCTCGGGGCTCTGCAGCTGGGGCGGCAGGGACGGGTCAGGGCTCCACGCCTACTTGGGAGGGGAAACTGAGGCGGGGGTAGTGGTGGGGGTGGGGGAGGCGCCACCCGCCCTGGCCCGGTCTCCCTCCCCCTTGTGGCGGGGACAGTGGGGGGTTCCAGAGGGCCTGGAGTATTTGCAGGTGGCAGGCCCCGGGGACTGGAGCCCAGGGGAAACTCCCAGGGGAAAGTAGGCCTAGGAAAGACGGGCCAGGCAGAGGAGGCACCGGCACTAGCCCCTCTGCCGCCTTCCCCACCCGACCCTACTCTCTGCCCTCTCGGGGGCTGTGTGCCAGGGGACTTGGGCCCCCTGTAGGTGGTGGCACAGGTGCATGGCAAAGACGCTGTGGATGGCTTCCGTGATGAGACAGGTGCCCGTGTTGGCTGTGGTGTTGTGCAGGTCAAAGGCCCGGCGCGAGGCTTTGGGCCCCAGCAGCTGATTCAGCTCTCGGGTTGTTGTCACCTCGAATGGGTCACCGGGGGTGGGCCTAGTTCTACAGGGACAGAAATGAGGGATAGCGGCTTCATCCCATAATCTCAGTCTTTTCTAAAAAAGATGACCGGTAAGGGGATCTTAACCCTTGGCTTGGTGTTGTCAGCACCACGCTCAGCCGGTGAACCAACCGGCCATCCCTATATAGGATCCAAACCCATGGCCTTGGTGTTACCAGCACCACACTCTCCCGAGTGAGCCACGGGCCGGCCCCCATAATCTCAGTCTTCAGTGGCTTTACCGGGGGAGGGACAACCTCGTGTTGTGGGCAGGAGGCCCTGCAGGAGACACTCAGAGCAGCTCAAGGACTCTTCTTTCAGCCTGTGCTGTGCCTGCCCCTGCTCACGGCCCTCGCTGGCTCCCTACTTCCCCGTGACATCCAAGCCCTCAGGCTGGCCCTGCCCTCCTCTCATGTTCCCGTTCCAGCCACACTCCCCAAGCACCATGCTGGTCTCACGTCCAGGCCTCTCTGCACATGCTAGAAACTTCTCTCCTCTCTTCACCTGGCTAGCTTCTACTTGCCTTTTGGGGCTTAGCTGAGACACCATCTCCTCCAGGAAGCCTCCTCTGGTTGCTCTTGGCTGTGTTAGGTGCTTTGTGTAGCCGCCTGCATTTAGACCCCTGGGCTGTGGTTGCTGGGCTCTTCCTCTGTCTCCCAGTAAACTGAGGCCAACACCTTGGTCCTACTCCTCATTCTCCTGGAGCCGGCCGGAGCCTGGCTGGAGATGGGGCTCAGTGAATGTCCATTGAAGGAAGGTACCTTGGGTTCTATGTTCCCCCAAAACTTAATCTCCACTGTCACTGTTGAGGGTGGGAAATCCTATTATGGTAATTGAAAGGTGGGCCTTAAAGAGGTCATTAGACTGTAGGACCGTGCCACAGTGAATGGATTAAAACTGGCAGTTCTGAGTGTTTAAAAAGGAGTTGTGTGAGGAGCTATCTCTCTGCTCTCTGCTCCTCCATTTTCTGCCACGTGAGACCCCTGCATTACCGTAAAGCCACCACCAAGACCATTACCAGATGTGTTCCCTGGACTTTGGACTTCTCAGCCTCAGAAACTGTAAGCCATAAATCTCATTTTCTTTATAAATCACCAGTTCCGGATATTTTGTTATAAGCAACAGAAACGGACTGATACAGAGGGCACGTGCAATGGTTGGGACATGAGACAGGTGCATGCAGCCTGTGGGGTTGATCTGAGGGAAGCCCTGGGTCTGGGGAACCCACAGGACGCGCCGGCCTAGTCTGTAGTCAGGGAGGGCTTCCTGGAGGAGGTGACATCGATCTGGACTTTTCTAAACTGAAAAGGGAGGAACGGGCAGCACAGGCAGAGGGGGAACAAGAGTGAAGGGGCAGGCGTGCCAAGCTGCCGGCTGGAGGGGCCTCTGTCTGCCTGCAGTGCTGGGCCAGCCTGGCGCCACAGACACTCACATGAGGAAGGGGCTGGTGAAATGCGGTTGAGGTCGCGGCCTGTGTAGCACCGGCAGGTGGCTGTGGCCGCCGGGTTGGCCAGCACAGGCACGGCGGAGAAGCTGAGTCTCTGCAGCTCTCCCGGGGCCCGCAGCCAGTGACGGGCCAGGTAGACGCCAGACATCTCATTGGGCTCCATTCCCATGGGTGCCCCCGGTCACGGCAACGCGGCGCAGGGGCTCCCGGGGCACAGGCAGCGAGCACATCCCAGTGTGGAGTGGAGCACCTGCTGGGTGGGCACACTTAGGGGACCCGGGCACAGACACAGGGCCTGGTGCTTGGAGCTGGGGCAGCGGCGGTGAGCTCCCTGGGGCCTTGAGGAGTCCCAGCCAGGCAGGTTGGTCACCTGGCAAGAGGTGTGTCTCACCTTTCCCCCAGGGGCCCAGCTCCAGGGCATCCTCAGCCCAAGCCCCTCCAGTTGCACCTTCCTTTGAGGGTGGCCACTGCCCTGCCCGCTTCTATTTGAGGAGAGAGTTTTCCCGCTTCTCTTAGAGAGAAGCCTCTTTCTCCTAAGTTGAGAAGAGGGTCCCGGATATTTGGGAAGATGGATTCACTGGGCACACTCCCTACATAGGAAGATGATTATGCTGTCATTTTATAGACAGGAAAACTGAGGCACGGGTTGGCTGTGGAGTGTCTGGGTTCCAGGTGACCCCTGAGCCTCTCTGTCCCTCCAGCCTGATCCTCTGAGCTAGCGCAGAGGCCTGTGGGAGGCGAGTGCTCACCTGCTGATGCGGGTCTGGGCTTCCCAAACCAGCAGGGCTGGAGTATCTACCTCCTAGACAGGAGGGTATCTATGCACCTGTAGGTCCCTGGGCAGGAAGTGTTTGTGCTGAGTTGGCAGAGAGTGCACGTGTGTTGGGTGGGGAGTGTGATGCGGGCTGAGGTCCATCCAGCCAAAGGTTGGAGTGCTGGGGTCTCTCCCCTGCCCCCTGCCCGGCTCCACCCCACACTGCTACTTGCCACTGCGGAGGCCCATTGGGTCTGGGTCCTGCAGGCAGGTTCCTGTCCTTGCCCTTCAACCCTCTTCTAGGAATAGGGACAGCCCCACCTCCAGGGGCCAGGCAGGGCTCTTGTTGGGGAGCTCACTTGGCCTTGGAAAATTACTTGCAGGGATTCTTTAGGGCCTGGGATGAACAGAGACTCCCCCGGAGAGGCTTTGGACTCACCAGGCTGCCAAGTACAGGCAGTTTACTGCACAGGCATCCAACCAGGGTTAGCAGGACCTGGAATCCAGCCCTGGAGCCACTGGCTGAGCAAGGAGCTGAATCCTCCCAGAGGGGGCACATTCCTTAATGCTAATAAGAGGTGGGCAATGGAGCGGTGACTTGATTTGCCATGAGATTAGGCCATTAGTTACTATCGAGGGTGCACATTGGTGGCCACCCAGATGAGGAGTCCCCTCTCCCTCCACAACCTGAGCAACATGCTTCTGTCCCTGCAGCCCCCAGAGGGCAGTGGTCACTCCTGGGTCACCCTTATCCTAAGAGCTATGCCCTGTGGGGTCCCAGTTTTATACTCTTTGATGCTTTAAATAAAATTTCAAAATGTTTCATCCATTATTTTTTGCTGTTTTCAGGGACAGTATAACTCAAACAACAGCTTGCACTGTTTTGGAAGTGACTCTTAGACACATTTTACAGATGTGGAAACTGAGGCTCAGACAGAATGCCCAAGGGCACAGAGCCCTAAAGGTGGGCCTAGAATTGGAACCTAAGGTTTCCAATCTGACCTCACCCTCTCCCTGCTGCCTCTCAAAGGGCATGGTGGGGATGGTTCAGAGGTCACCGAGGAGAGAGGCAGGGCCTGTGAAGTGCCCAGCCCAGTTACCCACTGCCTGCTATGTGCCAGGCACTGGGACCCTGAGGATGAGCCTCCCTAGGCATCTGGTCCCAGGCCTTCTTCACCACCAAACTTGGCTCCTCCCAGGCCAGTTCAGCTCTGCTCCATGCACCAGTCCCTGCACTGCTCTGGGCCTGGCTGCCCAGAGTCCCCTCTAGGCTAAGGGTCCTGGAAGCTGCTCAGATCTCACTCAGCTCTTTCTGTGGCCTGGGCTGCCCTTGGCTCTCCTGCCCTCCACCCTGCAGGGTTCAGTGAGCTCAGAGTGTGGCATTGTGGGGGCTGTGGCTCACCCTTGCTCCCATCAGGGCAGCTGGTACCTTGGTCAAGTAGCTGGAGTGGTGGGTGAAGTGTGAGGCTGGGGCAGTGCCAGGGCTGGGGCTCCTTAAGAGCTCCCTCTAGGGGCCCCCCCTCCTGGCAGCTGGAGCCTCAACAAAGGGAGGGCAGAGACCCCCACGTGGCAGGTCGTTGAATCCTTCATCCGAGGACAGCCCTGGGGAGTAGCTATCATTTGCCCTGGTTTACAGGTGCTGATGGAGGCTCTAGGAGGGTAGGGTGGTCCAGGAGAGCCCCCTGGCAGGTGGTGGCAGAAGGAGTCAGTGGCTGAGCCTGTCGGCCTCCCTCCCAGGCCCTGTTGTGCCCAGGTAGGGGTGTCGGGGCGCTGCTTTATGAATTGGAGGCCTTGGTCTCTGTTCTAAAGGCCCTCGCAGGCTGCCGGATCCTGCTGACTCGGGTGCGGGCCTCTCCAGAAGGAGGCGCCTTCTCAGCCGACTTGGCTATTTTGGGGGATGCTGGGGGCCAGAGCACATCCTGTCAGGAGGTGCTGGACCCCAGCTCTGGGAGGATAGCAGTAGGGGCTGCTGGAAAGTTTCATTTCCCTTGGCTGGGCTCTAGCTTCCCCGTTTCGGTGTTTATAGAATGGAAGAGGGGCCAGGAGCCGGTGCAGGAGCCTCAGAAACAGCAGCCGCCACCCCCTCTGAGCGTGAGCACGTGTCAACCTGCCTGTGCGCGGTGCTGGCGAGCGTCTGCCTGTCCGAGGGTCGGCACGTGCATGCCTGTGATTGTATGTGCTGCACCGACAGGCATCCGTGTCACAGCAGTGACAACAATCTGGAGATGGCCTGCAGAGTCACATCTTCGAGCCCCAGGAAGTAGAGGGGCCTCCCCTGGCTCTGAACCTCCACCCCTGACAGGCTGTGTGACCTGGAGAGAGCCAGTGTCCTCTCAGGGCCTTGGCTCCTGCCTGTGACATGGGGGCGAGGTTCTGTCCCGGCCCAGGGCAGCTGTGGGGAGTGGGAGCAAAGGGCGAACACAGCTCGCAGGACAGGTGTGCAAGGGCGGAGGACGGTGTACTGTGGGTTAATGGGTCCAACTCCTTCACTTAAGTTGGGGAAACCGAGGCCCAGAAAGGGGTCAGAACCTAAGCCAACCCACAAATTTGTTAAGCTTGGCCCAGGAGGGCCATGTGGCCTGGGAGCTGCTCCCAAGGGCCACTGACTCAGTGGCTTTGGAGCCTCCTGCCTGACTGTCACCCTCCTGGCCAGGCTCTAACCCTCCTGTTGGTCTCTCTGCTCACCCTCATCCTGCTGGCAGCCCTTACTTCTCATGGCGGGCCTCTGCCCGGCTTCTCCGGACAGCCTCTAGCTGCGGAAGGCCCGGGGCTCAGTCCTGGGCTCCCTCCTCTCAGATGGCATCAGACACCATCTCTTTGCTGGTGACATGCAACTTCACATCCCAGACAAAGCGTGCGTGCCCAGGTGCTCACCTGCCGTCCTCACCTGGACAGCATCTCACACTGGCATGTCCTAAAGCCAATTCTCAGAGTGAGATGGGGCTAGAGAGGGTGGGGACCGTCGTGCAGGGCCCTGTGGCCCATGTCAGGTGTTTGGTCCTGAGGGGGCCACTGAAGGGCTGGGGTGCTCGCCCAGCTTTGCAGTCATGGGGTTTGCATTTGTGGCCACTGTGTGGAAGCCAGCGGGGGGCGGGGACAGCGAGCAAGAAGCAGCCAGGGAGGTGGCTGCTGCAGGACCCAGGTGGCAGATGACGGTGGCTCCACCTTGGAGTGAGAAGTGGACAATTCAAGAGATGCCTCCTAAGCAAACAAGACGAAAGGGACAGAGCAGGGTGACAGATTGGCATGCGGGCACTGGGGGGGGCATCCAAGAAGGTCCCTGGAGGGTGGAGCGGCCGGCACCAAGGGAGACAGGGAGAGGGCCAGGCAGGGGGGTAAGGGTGGCTCGCAAGTTTAATTCTGAGCATCGATCGGGACCCCTTGAAGACAGGCCTCCGACAGTCACAGGCAGCAAACGTCACCGACTCGTCCTCAGGGCCTCAGGCCTGGTCCTGAGGATGCCCAGGCGCGTGACGCTCAGTCCCGTGCTCAAAGGGTTCACAGGCTGGGTGGGGGTCAGGGGAGCCAGCAAAGGCCAGACAGTGCCATCGCTCCCTCTCTCTCCCCCGCTTCATTAATTCATTGGCAGGCACGCCAGGGGTGCCACTGTCATGTGGGCAGCCCTGGCTGGGTACGCCGACACGTCAGTGAGCTGGAACGTGTTTCTGCCTTCATGGACCTCGCTCTCTAGCAAACGAGACTCAGCCAGGTGTAGAGGGCACAGAGTTTAGTTCACATCCCTCAGGAGTAAAGAATGTGTCATTTCTCCGAGTATTTCTCCACAGCACAGTGAAAACCCTCTGAGTTCCACCTGCAGAGGTGGCAGGAAGTGACTCTCCATGGTCCATCCCCTGCAAGAATGGGGGATGTCTGTGGTGCCTGAAATCAGGAGGTGTGTCTGGGTTGCGACGCCTGGTGGCCTCCATCTTCATCATAGCTGTGTCAGCTCCATGACAGGGGCCTGCTGCCCTGGTCACCACACAGACGTCCCTCCTGGCACCCTCCTTCCATCCAGGCCTGCATCCCACAGCCTGTTCACACACCAGGCATGGGGTCCCCTGCACCACTGGCCTCTTCAGCACCCTCGTCACAGCCTGTTCCTCCACCCCCCAGCCCGGGACCTTCCTGCTGGCCTGGCGTCCTGGGGTCAGGGCAGGAGGAGGACTCACCCCATACTGTCATTTTTCTTAACAGCCCACATAGACTGTGTCCTATTACTATAGTGGAACAAACGTTTATGGCTGAATCTGACCCCTGACCCCCACTGGGACCCTGGGATTGCCCCCAAGCCTCCTAGCAGCAGGACCCCATGACTGATAGACAAGGAGAGGCTGCTGTCACAAACCCCAAGGCTGTGGGAAGCTCTGGGAGGTGTGCGGCCAGGGTCACCTCTGCAGCCAGGGCCTCTGTGCCCAAGGCTGGCTCAGCCGCATCCCTAGGGACCCCTGGCACCTAGACACACAATGAATCCCCCACACCAACTCTAAGACAGGTGAGAATCCCATTCAACAAGATAAGGAAGCTGAGGCATGGCGAAGTTCATGGGCTTGCCAACGAGCACCAGTGACACCGCGGCAGGGGAGAGGGGCAAACCCACGCCTTCCACGTGGACAGCGCTGCTGCGGGGGTGGAGTGTGCTGAGGGGCCAGACACTGCAGACACCAGCCCGGGGTTTGAGATGGCTTCCCAGGGAGGCAATGCGGGGGGAGTTGGGGTGCCGCAGGGATGGAAGTGGGGCGTGCATCCCACAAGGGCAGCATGAACAAAGGCCTGGATGGGGCTCGAGGCTCTCTGAACAGTTCCGTGTTGCTGGATCAACAAAGGCAGGGCAGGTCTTTGTTCAGGGTCTAGGCGATGCCGCTTCCAAGACTGCGCCTGCTCAGCCATGACCAGAGAGCAAAGGGCTGGAACTGGGGAGTGGGCTGAATGGGGACACTGGACACAGTTTGCGGCCTCTTGGCCTCTCTTGAACAGCACCCCCAGAGTAGAAGCCGGGACCTGCCTCCAGCCCCCCTTGCATCTAGGAAGCAGTCATGTGACTCGGCTCCACCAGTCAGAAGCCCGGGAGAGCCTGTGGTCTGGAGCAGCAACGTGGAGAAGCCGGCAGGGCGCACAGCCCGTCGTCTGAGGGCTGGACTCTGGAGTCAGGGCCCAAGTTTCTCTGCGTGACACTAGGAAGTGTCCTGTGCTCTCTGTGCCCCAGTGTAAAGATGTCCTGAACCGCCTATGGTCTTTGGACCAGACAGACCAAGTTTGAATTCAGACTAATTCACACACTGTGAGCTTCAGGACAAACACCCTAGTCTCTCTGAGCCTCAGTTTCTCTGCCGTCATCTGGACTAAGACCCACTATAGAGAGTCTAGGAGTGAATCCCATTTCATCCTCGCCAGATCCCTGTGGAGCTATTGAAGGAAGGCTCTAACTCACAGCTAAGGCTCAGAGAGGGCTAACACCTTGCCCGGGTTCACACAGCACATGGCAGAGACAGGATTCAAACCCAGGTCGGCCTGAGCCCAGACCCTGTGCCCTTGACCTCGCGCCAGCTGCCTCAGGGTAGGAGAAGGACAAGGTATCCAGCCCAACTGAGAGTCAGGGAAGGGACTTACTGACTCCAGGCACTATCAAGGGCCATTCTTGGACTGCTCCTTGGCCCTGGTGACACTGAAGACTTCATTTTCCTCGGACGCTTTGTCGTCTCTGAACCACAGACGTCAGTGGCCAAGGATGCAAAGGGAACAAGATCGGGTATGATGAGGGCAGCGAAATACCCAAAGGGTCTTCAATCAGCCAGCTCCTCTGTCCCAGATGGGGCCCCAGAGACCCTCTGATTCTCTCTCAATCCTTCTGCCTCCCTCTTTTCAGACCACAGTTATTTCAAAGAAACAACTTCCCAGGTAAGGGGCAAGGAGAGAAGGGAATCCCTTCTACCCAGGCCAGTTGGTCACTCAGCTTCTACCTGGGCTACCTGCCCATCTACCAGTTTACCCATTCACCCACCCACCTATCCACCCGTCCATCCATCCATCCATCCATCCTCTCACTTCCTTATTCATTCTTTCCTTCACTCATCAACAAGGCCCTATTAAGCACCTCCTTTGAGTCCACCCTGTACCCTTTTGGAGAAAACCATCCCCAACAATTCCTAGGGGAGCTGAAGGACCATACTTCCCTTCCTTTCCTCAGCCTCAGGCCACTAACCCAGTTTTTCCATGTCTCTAAGGGGTGAAGAACACACTGAAACAAGACTGGGGGATTGGAAGTGGGTTCCCACAGTGAGGACTAGGGAAGGCACAAGAGGCTGGCCACAATGGACCAGGCATGTTCTGTCTACCCACCTCCCACCCCACATTTCTCAGTAAAGCCCACCATCACTCAGCTCTGCCCCTACTTTCCTGTAGAAACTCAGCTCTGCTCTGTCCTGTCTCTAGACCTCAGTTTGCCCATATGTCAGATGAAATTGCCAGATTTAGATTCTTCCAGCCCTGACCTCCTTCTGGAAGTTGAGAGGAGGGATGACAGATGTGGCCAACGTGGGCAACACCCCCTGCCTGTGCCCATAGCAGACATCACTAATCAATCATACACTCTTTCCTATTGATTCCACACACAGAATCAGAATTCTTGTCAATGACACATTTCAGGCAGATACCACCAATTGGCCAGGTCTGGGTTCAAGATCAGATCACTTTAGGTCAGACATACCCAGCTCCCCAAACCAGTTATGAATGGAGCTGTTAGGAATTGCTCTTTTGGGATCCTATTTATAGATCTGACAATTTATAGATTCTCTTTAACCACAGAATCTGCCCAACCTTTGGGGGACAGGTTTCTCTCTCCATTACCAGACATATCTTAGCAGAAGGTCAATGAATCTGTCAGGAGGCTGCGGAAGGGACTTTGACCCTGAAAGGGACTGGACCATCTAGAGGTCCTGTCTAGCCAGGGATCTGTTCAGACAAAGCCCCAGGAGTGGGATCTTTACACCCTGGAATGGACAGCTGCCTTTCAGGGATGACTGAGCGTGGGGCCAGCAACTGGCAGCCCAGGGTAGGTCAGGGACCGAGCAGCCATGGGCCGCAAGACAGAGGGACTGAAGCTGTGGTGCTGGAGGGGGCGAGTGCTCACAGCAGGGTGCAGTTCTGGGAGCCCAGGGCCCAGCTTATCAGCTGCTGCTTCCAGTAAGTAAAGGGTGGATAGCGGATTTCTTTGAGCTTCTCCAGGCCTGGGTAGGAGAGCAGGCAGGCGCGGTGGTGGGAAAAGGTGTCGAAGGAGAACTTGCCGTGGTACCTGCCCATCCCGCTGTTGCCTGCATGGGCACAGAAAGTGAAGGGCTGAGAACAGGCAGCCCATCCAGACCTATGCCCCAGCCTCAGCCACAGCCCACCGCCCAGGCCAGAAGCCCACACTGCTGGCAGGGAGCTCAGAGAGAGCCAGGCCATTCTAAGAGCCATTTTACAGATAGGGAAACTGAGGCCTTGAGAGGCCCAAGGCCTGAATCAAGGTTGAACAGTGAGTGAAGGGACTTCCTGGGTCTGGGGTAACAAACCCAAGCTTCCTCGGGCTGTGGGCGGGACAGGGTGGAGCAGAGCAGAGACTCACCGACTCCCCCTAGTGGCAGGGATGGCAGAGTCAGGTAGACAAAGCCCTCGTTGCCTACAAAGCTGCCGCTGCTGGTCTGATCCAGCATCTGGTTCACTACCTGGGGGGAGGGGTGTGGGGGAAGAGGGAGGTAATGGGTTCCAATCATCTGGGAAGAGGGCTTGAGCCCCGAGCATCCCACAGGGAGGAAGAGGACCACAGCATCTCCAATGCCTTGCCCTCCTCCACCCCCGACTGAACAATCGTCTCTCCCCTAGGCACCTTCTACAAGTGATGTCTTTTCAGTGATGTTTAGGTGCCCAATATGGTTATTACCATGATGCAAAGATGGAGGAAGACCCACAGCATGGAACCCATGGCCGTGAGACGTTGCACTGAGGTGTGCAAGTCCCACCTGCGACCTGGATTTGCCCATCAGGTCCCCCCTTGTTCTCCCCCAGCCCACTCAGGGCTTCTGCTTGCCCACATAGAACTGTTGCACCGGTCAGGAAAAGGGGGCTCTCTGGACAGGCTAGATAGAAAAAAGCACCTCTTCCTCCTGGTGGAGGCTGCTCAGTCAGGACGGACAGCTGACCGGCCATGCACCTGGTGGGTTTTGACCCTGCCCCAGCCTCCTCTGCCCCCTCTGCCCCTCTGCCAGGCGTCCTTGTGTAGGAGGCAGTCAAACCATGTGGCCTAGAAAATAGTCACACTTGAGACATCTGCTTCCCCAAAGCCTCCCCAGGGAGGCTGTGAGAGGGAAGGTGGCCAGTCTATACCCCTTTCGGCCCCGCTGTTGCCCCCAGCATGGCCGTGCCCACCTGGCTGCTGTTGGAGAAGGCGTACAGGGCCAGGGGCTTCTCCCGCCGCTTGATGAAGTCGATGGCCTCATCCAGGCTCCTCACGTTCACGATGGGCAGGATGGGCCCAAAGATCTCCTCCTGCATCACCGGCTCCGTCTCCTGCACGTCCACCAGCACTGTGGGAGCTGCAGGGCACAGGGGACGCTCAGTACCAAGGCCGCAGATGGGACACACCCCTGGGGTGGGGCACTTGGGCAGGGCCAAGGACCCAGGGCTCTAGGCCGGGGAGTCCCAAATCTGACCTCCCAGGTCTCCAGGCTTCGGAGATGTTACAGGGAAGAAAGTCTCCCCACAGTCCCAGGCGGGGACCATACGGGCTTTCCCAGACTGCCCGGGGCCTCCGGAGCCCAGAGAATCCCCCAACCTTGGTCTCAGTCAGGGTGTCGGGATCTTAGAGTCCAAGGTCACAGCATCCCAGAATGTTGGAGCCACAGCGTCACCCTGAGCTGCTGAGCCATTGAGACCCAGTAGACTGGGAGGCTCAGGACGGGGCCATTGAAGTTTGCAACCTGAGATCCTGGGCTCCTGGTCAGGACCTCACGGAGCAGGACATGGTGGGACAGAAGTTTGGAGTCTCAGCACTCTGGACCCTAGAACCTGGGGTCAGAGCTTAGCAAATCCAGAGCTGCGGGACCAGAGTTTGGAGTCAAGGAGTCACAGGCTCAGGGCCACAGTGACGTGGAGCGTCAGTGTCCTGGAATTGTGCCACTGGGAACCGTGGACCCGGGCTGGGCTCTAGTGGCGGGGCGGTGGTTGCGGGTGGGGGCCCAGACTCGGGCCGGCTGTGGCCCCTCCAGAGTGGAAGGGCCTTGTCCCCGGGGCAGCTGTGGCAGGGAGAGTGGGACTCACCAATGTAGAGGTCGCTCTCGTCGCTCTGGCCACCGATGGCCACGCGGCCACAGCCCAGCAGTCCCTGCAGCCGCTGGAACTGTTTCTGGTTGATGATGCGGCCCAGGTTTGGGGAGCTCCGGGGGTCGTCGCCATAGAAGCGGGTGATGCTGCTCTGCAGGGCGGGCAGCAGCCGCTCCTGCGTTTCAGGGCTGCACAGGATGTAGTCGGGGGCCACGCAGGTCTGGCCGGCGTTGAAGTAGCGGAACAAGGCCACACGGTTGGCCACGGTCTGGGGGTCGCAGTCGTCGTCCACGTAGCAGGGGTTCTTGCCCCCCAGCTCCAGGGTGACGGGTGTCAGGTGCTTGGCGGCAGCAGCCATGATGATCTTGCCCACGCGGGGGCTCCCTAGGGACATGGTGAGGAGGCCCCCATCCTTAACAGGCCTGGCCGGATGGTCCAGGCACTTGACTCCTGCTCTACTTCTTTCCAGAGAGACCCTTCAAGCTCCAATCCTGCCCTGCCTGGGATCTGCCTCCAGCCCTGCTGCCCAAGATCTAATCTCTCTGAGACCCTTAGAGTCTCGATTGTCATCTGGGTCATGCTCCCACCACTGGCCCTGGCCTCGTCCCTCATCTCTTCTCCCTTCACCCCACCCTGTTCTCTGCTGTCCCCCATGCCACACACCCCAGGACCCCTGGCCAGGGCCACCCTCACCTGTGAAGAAGATGTAGTCAAACTTGTGCTCCAGCAGCCGGCCTGTCTCCTGGGGCCCACCCAGCACCACAGCAAAGCAGCTCTGCAAGACGGACAGGTGGCTCAGGGGACAGCAGGACCTCCTCAGCTGGCAGGGGCAGGGGTATGGGAACACTGGGCACTGAAGGGAGCAGGCCACCCTTACCTGGTCCAGGTACTGGGGCAGCATCTCGGCCAGGACCTTCTCCGTGCTCTTGCTTATTTCTGATGGCTTCAGCACCACACAGTTCCCTGCAGGGGCAGATGGGGAAGTCATGCGGGAGGCCAGTGCCCCTACACCCACCAAGGGGTGGACTCAGAGGGCCTGTGAGGCTGAGGGCACCACACAGCAGTATTCTGGAGGCTGTCTTTGGGAAGGACTATTGGGCTGGGGGGACACGGGGCTCAAGACCCTCTCCTCACCTGCCGCGAGGGCCCCCACCAGAGGCACCAGTGTCAGGTTCACAGGGTAGTTCCAGGGGGCGATGATTAGCACGAGGCCAAATGGCTCCTTCCGGACGAAGGCTGAGTCCAGCCTCGTGAGCTGGGGTGCAGGACGGACAGTGAGCCCTTGCCGAGGACCACCCCCAAACCCACCCCCCACACACTGGGGTCCTCAGCTCCCTGCACCATGGGATCCCGAGTGAGAAGATGAGGTCCAGAGGAAGTCAGGGATTGGCCCGGGTCTCTGGGGCAGGAAGGGGCCTGGGTCAGAGCTGCCCCTGCCCTCCCCCACCCCAGCAGGGCTCACCAGGCTCTTGCTGGCCGGCTCGTCCTTCATCCAGTCCTGCAGGTTCTTGAGCGCCAGGTCAACCTCGTTTTGGCTTGTGATGAGCTCAGATACGTCTGACTCAAACGGTGACTGTGGTGGGGTGGGATTCAAGGGGGTCAGGCCCAAGGCCCGGTCAGGAGGTGTCCAGGGTTTGGGGAGGGCAGAGTGGGTCCCTACCAGACACATAGAGAAAGTCTATGCACAGTACAGCAGCCCCGTGGGACATGCGTACCAGTTGGGAGTCCCAGCCCTGGAGCCAGGCTGCCTGGGCTCCAATTCCAGTCTGCCACTTCCTGGCTGTGTGACCTTGGGTGAGTGAATTAACCCCTGCGTGCCTCAGTTTCCCCACTAGTAACATGAGGATAACCATCAAAGCTGTCTCACAAGGTGGCTGTGAGTATTCACGAGTTAGTGTTGTAAGGTGCCTGTCATACACTACATGCCAGGAAGGGTCTGTTAAGTAAACAGGAGTAACTGGGGACACAGCTTGCACTCGTCGGGGGTACAGACCCTCCTCAGGAAGGACAAGATTGCCACAGAGGATGCAGCCCCTCCCTGGGACGGACACAGACTGCCCTGTCTGGAGTGCCCCCTGAGCCCACCTTGTGCAGGTCCTGCACCAGCGCGTCCTGCAGAAGCTGCTTGTTGTCCTGCAGGAAGCGGCTCAGGCCCTCCAGCTGCGCGGCCCGGAAGTCGGCTGGCCGGGTCCGCCCTGTGTTGAAGGCCTCCCGCAGCCGCCGCAGTGTGTCCTCGAAGGGGTCCATCCTGCGAGATGGGACAGCATGGACCAGGCACCCTCCCGCACCCCGGTCTCTGTGGCGCCCCCAGCTCTGCCTGCACCCATGTGGGCTCCCAGACATCCCCAAGAATTTTCCACCAACCCAGGTGCTGAAACAGCCTGCTGCAACCCGAGGACTAGTGTTAGCCAGCAGCTGCTGGGCGACCTGCCTTCACTCACCAGCCGGAGCTGGCCAACTTCCAAAAGCTTTGCTGGTGACAATGAGCTTTCTTTCAATGCAATACGTAGCATTTCTCTTTCAGTAAAACTCTCCACCCTTTCTTTGTTCTTTGGACTTATAGGAGACCACCCACTCTTTGTGTGTGTTCATGTTGCAACCCTGTTTTCCCAAATACAACGTTTTTCTTAAAGATTTGTCTCTATATTTTTTACCTTAACAGGTTTAACGTCCCCGCACCCCATGGTGGGCAGCGGCTCTCCCTCCTAGGTGCCCCACCCACCCCCACACCCAGGCCCGGCACACCCCACATCTCACGTGACCCCCCAGCCCCCCATCGCAGCTCTCTGCCCACACTCCCATCCCCCCAGACACCTCCCCCAGCCACCCCCATGGGCACCTGGCCACCCCTTCCCCCAGACCACCCAGGCCACATGCACAACCTGGGAACGGGGCTCTGCCGGGAATCTCCCTTCCCTCTGGGTTCTTTGCCTCAGAGGCCACAGAGCTTTCAAGGTTGCAGAGGGGGAAACTGAGGCAGGGGTGGCCCTAGGGGTGAGCACAGGTTTGGTGTCTGCTCTCGGGAGGTGGCAGCACTCAGCCGGTCTCAGAAGGAGGTCTCAAAGCAGGAGTAGAGGAGAATGTTCTGGGGCTGGGCTCCCATGGGCACAAGTGGGAGGTGGGGAGGGTTGGCAGAGCTGAGACTGCCCTGGGGCCTTAAACTATCTGGGCTTTAGCCCAAGGACCTAAGGGAGACTCAGTAGGGACAAGGGTGGAGAAGGGATCAGGGCTGGGGATAGGGAAAGGGACCCAGCTGGGGACATTCAGGAAGAGGATTGCAAGACGTAGAGCAAGGGGGGTCTGGGCACCCTATAGTGGGTTGAATTATGTCCCCCCAAATCTCAGTGAAGCTTGAATTGTGTGCCCAAATTTTATGTATTAGAAACTTGGCCCCGCCAGGGCTGGCCCGTGGCTCACTCGGGAGAGTGCGGTGCTGAGAACACCAAGGCCCCGGGTTCGGATCCTATATAGGGATGGCCGGTTTGCTCACTTGGGAGAGCATGGTGCTGACAACACCAAGTCAAGGGTTGAGATCCCCTTACTGGTCATCTTTATAAAAAAAAAAATAAAGAAACTTAGCCCCCACTGTGACTGTTAAGAGGGTGGGAAATCCTATTATGGTAACTGAAAGGTGGAGCCTTGAAGAGGTGATTGGATTGTAGGACCATACGGTATTGAATGGATTAAAACTGGTGCTCAGGGGTGTGGGTCTGAGGGCTTTAAAAGAAGAGGAGAGTCTGTCTTGCTCTCTCTCTGCTCTCTCTGCTTCCACCATCTTGCAATGTGAGACCCCTGGATCGCTGTTGCCACCACCAGATGGACTTTGGACTTCCCAGCCTCAGAAACTGTAAGCAATAAATGTCATTTTTGTTTATAAATCACTAGTTCCAGGTATTTTGTTACAAGCAACAAAAACAGACCAATATACACCCCAGCCCAGGGGTTGCAGAATGCTACATCAATCCCATGCATCTCTGTGTGCCTATGTGTGTGCACGAGTGTGCACACGCGTGTATGAGCGTGTCTGTGTGCACGTCTGTGTGTTCGTGAATGTGTCTGCGTGAAGATGTGGGCTGTCCTCAGCCTTGAGCAGCATGTCACAGGGCCATACTCAGGACCTCTGCCTCAGGCCATCGTTGGCCCTGGGAGTGAGACAGGGCTTCCTGGAGGCTGGTGGCCCCATCAACACCTGCACCCTCCTGGGGCCTCAGCAGGTCACTGTCCTCACCAGTGTAGCAGGGACAGTTGTCCTGTGTGGATACAACCTGCCAAGCCAACGGTGTGGTCACTGTTCTTAGGAACAATAAGAGATGCTGAGCCCACGCCGGCTCAGTGTGGCTGTCCCAGCTGACGAATGCAGGGAGACGGGAGCAGGTGCTGGACACATTCCTGGCCACACCTACAGACACACTCCGCCTCCATGGCAGCCTGCCGCCATTGCTGCCATGGGGACCTCCGTACTCACTGTGTGCGCCTCCCATGAGTGCCTGGAGGAGGAGCAGCGTACAGTAGGTACTCAGTAAAGACTCGTCAACCGACTATGCTCAGCCCCCATCTTGGGCTGGAAGGGGACCCAGATGGTGCCTTCCCTATCGCCAGGCCCTGGGGGAGTCCCACCTAGACTCCTGCCCCAGAGGGTGGGGGGACAGAGTGAAATTGTCCTAGACCCAGGCCCAACAGGGACCAGGGGCCATTCCCTGCTGAGCGCTTCCTGGAGGAGCTGGGCCCGGGTGGGGCTGCTTGGGGTCTGGAGCACTTCCAGGCCTTCGGGTTCCAGGGCCCTGACCCAAAGCTCTGCCTAGAATGCCGGCATTACCAGTCCTTACCCAGCTTTCCCCTCCTGGGCTTTAAGCAGCTCCTGGTCACATCTGCTCTAAGTTCTTCCGTGGCTCCCTAGTGCCTTTAGGGCTCAATGCCTCAGCCCCTGAATCAAGGCCTGGCATTCAAGGCCCAGAGTGGAGGAGTCTGGGAGGACCTCTGGCACCCAGGTGTCCTGACGTCCTGTGGTCACACATTTCCTAGGTGATGCAGGTTGGGCAAGGGAGCCCCTGCTCTTTCTCAACAGTCGTCACATGTGTCCTCACTTGTGCACACCTGATGCTCGATAAAATAATTGAGAAGCCAGCAGCGGCTGCTTGACAGATGAGGAAACAGCTGGGACTGGGGTCACAGCCTCCCAGGGGGCTGGAGCTGGACAGCTGGCTCCTGCCTCTCCTGCAAGGTGCTTTCTTGCCTGACCCACCACTGCAGGGGAGGGGGACCCGGGGCTTGCTGGGGCTGGGGCTGACTGGGGTCTCCTGGGTGCTTACCAGGCAAGCCCTGGCTGGACTGGGACCCCACAAGTGACCACAGCAGACATGGCCACCCTCGTGGACTTCACAGTCCAGACATGGGACAATAATGACACTGAAAGCAATATAATTGCAAACACAATGGGCTCTGACTGCCACGGGGAAGGGGCACAGGAGAGCCTTTCGCAGGGCGGGTGTTTTGGATCGAGGGATCAGCCCACGCAAAGACCCGGTGGCGGCAGATTTAGAGAAACAACGTGGCTGGGCAGGTTGACAGCCTGATGGGACCTGTCACGTAGGTGTTGGGATTTATTCCATGGGCAACGACACACCATAGAACAAAGGCTGGAAAAGTGGAGCTGGTCGCGCACCTCCTCTTGTTTAAGCCCAGCAGCTATTATCGTCAACCCATCGCAAGCAGGGGAAACTGAGGCTCTGAGAGGCTCCGATGTGCCCCTCACAGCTGCCACCTGAGGGACTCAACCCCGGCGCATGTGGCCCCTGCAGCCCCTGCCCACCGACCCCGCGGCCAGCGCATGCCCCACGCGCGTCGTGGTCTTCTCAGCCATGCCCAGTAGCTTCCAGACTCTCTACAATGAGGATGTTCCACTTCCAGAACCAGAAATGAACGATTAGTGCTGCTTTTAAAACCTGAAACCAGAGACATCTCTGGCCTGTCCCCCTTCGCGACCCCCCAACTCCCCGACCCCCTACTCCTCTGCACATCCTGAGCACGGTCCTGGTGACCCCTGCCGGGTCCCTGTCTGTCTGCAGCTGCCTCCTTCCCCAGCCTGGGAGCCCCTCAAGGGACAACGGAGTCTGTCCCCACCCCGGGGTTCCTGGGGAACGCACTTCATCTCCTAGGGTGCTTCCCTGGAACCTGTCTGTCACAAGGGAAAGTAAGGCTCAGACAGGACAATTGTCCCAAGCCCATGCGGCCAGCCAGGCCAGGACAAGCCCCACACCTCCCTGCCCAGCGGCCCCACGCCCATGCCCCGTCCCCCTGCAGCCCAGGCCCCTTGCTGGTCTCGCTCCCATCCCACATGCGGTGGCCCCTGCCTGTGAGCCCACGTCCCATTCTGCCCATGTTGCTGGCCCCTACCCAGTGCCTTTTGCCCTAAGGCCCCTCTGCCCCTGGGCCTCGCCCTGCGGCCCCACTTACCCCAGCGTGGGCTCTGACCCTGGATCCTCAGCTGCGCCCTTGCCCCCCTTCCCCGACATTCTGCCTCCAGATGCACCGAGTCTGCTCCTGTCCCCAGGTTTCACCTCTGCCCCTGCCAACGGCCGATCCTCCTGGGAGCCTCCTGTGCCACCACACCTGGCAGTGGAGTGGTGCCAGGCGGCCGCCTCCTAATTCCCGCATCTACCCGTCTCCCACTGCTCTGTCTGCCCTGTTCCCACAGTGTCCTGCCCTCCGGGGGCCACACCCCTCTGGCACAACTGGCCTTGGATAACAGGTCCGACAAGGCTACTCGAGGTTGTCTGAGGCTGCATCCATGTGTTGGTACAGGCTGGGCAGAGTTACCCGATAAGTGGAAAAGTCCCCCACGGGGGGTACAGGATGAAAATGTCAGCAGGACCCTGACAGCGTTGCTACCTCTTCCAGCAGCGCTCTGCAGCCCTGCCCGGCGTCCCAGCGCGACACCCTTCCCTCCACACGGCCCTCCACTCCCACGCCCCAGGGTGCACCAGTCAAGACTGGCAACTGCGGCCCCTTTACTGTCGCTCTCCTAATGTGCCTGATCCGGCAAACTCAGGGCAGAGACAGTTGCCGAGCGAGCGCGGCAGGCAGCAACATGCCCTTGTGCTGCCTCCGTTCATTTGCTCGTTTCTTCTCCGACTGACTGTGTGACCCTGGGCAAGTTGCTTAACCTCTCTGGCCCCCTCTCAAGTAATGATAGCACTTAATTGTCAGGGTTCCTGACAGGGTCACATGGAGAGATGTGAGAATAGACACAGCAGATCACAGCTCCTGGCACAAAATCCGTGTTTCTCAATGTTAGCTACTAATATTTCCACGGGTATTTACCGAGCACCTCGCTCAGGCCCTGCCACTGTCTCTCACTGCTGGTCTGACCCTGTCCCCACCCCAAGCCTGCCCGATGGGGACAAGGACACGCACTGCCGAGGGCTGTAGAGAGCATTTATCAGCAGAGCGTGTGGCCCCGTGGGCGGGTGGGACCTCTGAAATAACCCTTGGTTGTCACTGGAGCCAGTGGGAGCCACAGCCTGCTACCTACCCTAGCCCTGGGATCTTTGGTAGTCTCAGATGTAAACGCTGATGTGACACCAGGAAGGAACCTCAGGGCTGGCAAGCTCCAAACCATTGAGCTGTACCCTTTAACTGGGTGAACTGTATGGCGTGTGAATTCTATCATCTCAATAAAGCTTTTCTAAAAAACGGAACTAACACGAAATCTGAATAGCCTATAAGTAAATTAAAATATACTCAACCTCCATAGCCACTGGTAAAATGTGGAATAAAGCTACTGTAGGACGCGTCCGGCCCTTTGTTTTCTCTCCTCTGGCTGCTGTAACAAAGTAGCACAAACGGGGTGGTTGGAAACACCAGAAATTTACTCTCACGTGCTAAAGGCAGAAGCCCCAAATCCAGGCTGATTCAGCAGGGCTGCGCTGCCTCTGCAGGCTGCAGGGGAGGCTCCTTCCTGCCTCCTCCAGCTTCTGGTGGCTGCCGGCATTCTTTGGCTTGTGGCCACATCACTCCAGCCTCCGGCATGACGTTCTTGTCAGTGTGTCTCTTATCTCCTACCTCCCGCTTGTGACACTTGTGATTGCATTTGGGGCCCTCCCAGATAATCCTGGATAATTTCCTCATCTCAAGATCCTTCACTTAATCCTATCTGCAAAGACCCTTTTTCTAAATAAGGTTCTATTCGCAGCTTCTAGGGTTAGGAAGTGCACGTGTCTTCTGGAACTATTAGCCTTACCATAGGCAGCAAAAGCCACGTGCTTTGTCACCCCTGGGGAATGTTGGACCACTCCCACAGTCCCAGAAAAATGCATTCAAATGACCAAAAAAAATATTTGCTAAGCACCTGCTAAGTGGGCAGCTAAGCCCTGGGACGCAGCTGTGAACCAGTGCCACCTCAGGGTTCTCAGTCCAGAGAGGAGGCAACACTAAACAAGCCACCGGCCAGATGGCAAGAGAGGCAGATCGGAGTCTTGCAGGGTGAGAATGAGTCAGACATTCGCAAATGCACGTTCCAGGCTGAGGGACAAAGGGCAGAAGTCTGGGGGTAGGAAGGTGTTGGGAAAATACAGGAAAATGGTCAGGGCCCCTCAGATGTTCAGAATCTTGCCGAGCGTTTGATGTAAATATGCACGTGCGCCCAGGTGTTCCGTGGTTATTGTCTAATGTAATTGCGCATGTGCACCCAGGTGTCCTGGGTTATGGACTTACGTATAAAGGACGAGTGGCTCTGATCCATGGTGTCCCCCCGCCCCCGGGATGCCCCCAGGGCGGGGGCCATGGCGGGGCCACTACTGCTGCTGGAGGTTGTTGCTGCTGCTGCCAGCGCCCCCGGGATGCCCTGAAAGGCTGCGGCCACCACTGCTGTTGCTGTTGCTGTAAGATGCTGCTGCCATTGCTGAGGACTGAGCTCATGTCACCTGCCAACAGCTCCCGGGATCTTTCCCAATTACCTAGCATGGACCTGTGTGTGAAGGGGCTGGTGACCCAGCCTGGCATGTGAGGGGTCTGGCGACCCAGCCCGGCGTGTGACGGGTCTGCTGACCCAGTCTGTACAATGGGTTTGAAGGGCCTGAGCCCTAGCCCTGACAATGTAAATGGAAACCTAGTATAACTAAAATAATGAAACACTCGGCTTTAGTTATGACTTGCCTTACTCGACAACTGGCATAGTCGTGTAGCTTTACAGAGGGAGACCTCAGTGGAGAAAGCCAGGGGACAGGCCAGGAGCACCTCATCAGTGGGATACAGGAGTTGGGATTCAATCCCAAGAGCAGAGAGCAACCATGGTGGTGTTTCAAGCAAGTGGCACCACCGGAGTTGCACGTTTGGATGGTCTTTGATAGGCTGCTGGGGGAGGAGGGGGCAGGGAGGCAGGTGGAAGCTGCTGCGGTCACCAGGCTGGAGGATGGAGGCTGGGGCAAGGGGGTGGCTCTGCAGAGGCCGGGAGTGGACCCAGTAGGAGCTTTTACCAGCAGAACCTAAAGGACTTGTGCTGCACTGAGGGCCGGGGCAAGCCAAGGAGAGGGAGAAATCAGGGCAGCTGTGCAGGTTTTAGCTGAAGCAAAGGGTGGACAGAGGGAAGCCACTTCCTGTGATGGAGGTTCCACACAGTTGGAGGTGGGGACTCAGTCCTAAAACGTGTCAGCAAGAGGTGTCTTGTAAGCCACGGAGCAGGTGCTGGGAAGGTGAGTTAGGGGCTCAGGGCAGAGGCCGGCCAGGATATGAACCTGGGAGTTCTGACCTCACGGGTCATCTTTAAACCCTGGAGGAGGTCCCCATGGTGCCCAGGAATGAGCCATGAGGAACAGCAGCCCACAGGGCAGAGGACCGGGGGCAGACAGCAAAGAGGGCAGCCAGGGACAGAGCCAGACAGGACTAACGACCTTGGCAAGTGTCCTTGCAATGGACAGGTGGGTGAGAAGTCATGCTGGAGCAAGTTGAAGGTGAGCGGATCCAGAGGAAGGAGGCCACTGCATGGCCAGGGCTTCTCAAGTGAGAGGAGCACCTGGCTCACCTGTGGGCTTGTCCGAATGCAGGCTCCAGTCCAGTAGGTCTGGGTGGGACAGGATTCATCCTGAGCATGCCCCAGGTGCTGTTGGTCTGGGAACTGCACCTGCAAAGCCACATCTGGGCAGGGTTGCTCCACCCCGGCACTGCTGACCTTTGGGACTGGATAACTCTGTCCTGTGCACTGCATAACTGCCCAGTTACAACAACCAAAAATGTCTCCAGACATTGCCAAATGTCCCCTGGAGCACAACTCACTCACCCCTTGTTGAGAACCACTGACCTAGATGATTCTTCCAAGGAGTTCTGCTGCTGAAGAGAAGCAGGGAAGGGGCGATGGCTGGGGGCAGGGTGGTGCCAACAGTGGGGCGATCCAGGAGCACACATGGATGCTTATAAAAACAAATCGGTTAGCTCAGCTGGTTACAGCACGATGCTGGTAACACCAAGAGCCAAGGTTCAATCCCTGCACAGGCCAGCTGCCAAAAACAATTTTAAAAGGAGCCCCCGCTTTTCTAGGGGGTGGGGAAGGGAGGGAGAACATGTGGACTCAGGACAGGGGCCTGCAGAGCTATGGGGAGCAGGAGGGATGGTTTTCCTCTGGGGGTTTCTGTGTCCTCCATGAAGTAAGTACCCACCGCAAGTGGGGGAGGGAGCGGGTTGGGTGTGGCAGGTCCAAGGATGGGAGCAGTGGGCTCTGGTCAAGGCCTTTGAGGTTTGGCCATGAACCTCCAGTGAGATCTGACAGACTGCTATGAATTGAATTGTGTCCCCCAAATTCATATGTGGAAGCCCTAAGCCCCAGTGTGATGATAATTAGAGGTGGGGCCTTTGGAATGATTAGGGTCAGATGAGGTCATAAGAGTGGGGCCCTCGTGATGGAATTAGTGCCCTCGTAAGAAGAGACACCCGAGAGCTTCCTGGAACCACTCCCCACTCCCCACCATGTGAAGATGCAGCAAGAAGGCGGCTGTCTGCAAGCCAGGAAGAGAGCCCTCACCAGGAACCAACCCTGCTGGACCTTGATCTTGGACTTTCAGTCTCCAGAACTGTGGGAAACAAATTTCTGTTGTCTAAGCCACCCAGTCTGTGGTATTCTGTTTTGGCAGCCCAAGCTGCCTGATACACAGACCTAGCATGATTCTAACAGAGGCTGCCAGGGCGGTGAGGCCAGTTTCTCAGGGTGGAGGGGGAGATGGACAAAATGCTGTGTCCAGGCGAGGAGGAGCCTTCTTGGGCAGAGAAAGCAGCCAGGCCCAAGCCTCCAGACCCTGGCCTCCTTACCAGGACTCAAGGTTAATCCAGGGATCCTCCCATGCCTTGGAATCCCCTGGGCTTCTAGTTAAATTGCAGATTCCATGGTGCCACCTGTCTCCTCGGCCCCGGCATGTCTGGGATGAGCCCCAACATCAGCATTTTTAACCAGCTCCCCAGAGGATCATGAGGTGCAGACGGACTTAGAAACTGCCACTGGGTTCACTGGGCAGTGCAGGTGGCCCTGCCTGGATGCCCCTGGGAAAAGCCATCCAGTAGGGTTTGTCACAGATCTCAGGGCCCCTGGAAGCACCACTCCCCAGCCAGGGAACCGACCCTGCCCAGAAGGCCCAGAGCCTCAGTTTCCCCATCCTAGAATGGGGAAGAAGAAATAAAGTACAACTCCAATCTCGTGAGGTTGCTGGGAGGTATTATGGCATCAGGTGGAATCCTTCTGGAAACTTCAAAGCATCACAGACAGCAAGAGGCCCAAGGGGTGGTGGCAGGCACTGGAGTCGGTGTGTCCTCCCCAGCCCCACAGACCCAGTGAGGTGAAGGGGAGGGCAGGAGCCAGGGCTGGACAGAGAGGAGCCTGCGGGTCCCTCGCACCACAGTTTGGTCCCAGGGCAGGGGGGCAACCGGACCTGAGGCATAAGAAGCAGCCCTCAGCACCCCCAAAGATCCCCATGCCCTGAGACAGCTGCTGAGTGGGAGCCACATTTTGTCTAGCTGGCCAAAATCTCAGTTCTCCTGTCTGGGGACCCAGGGACACCTCATCCCAGCCCTGCTGAGGCCTGAATCTTGAATTGTAACATCTGAAAATCCCTAAGCCACTAAATTCTAGAATCATGGAAATAGTCTTGATCCAATCCAAACCACCCTAAATTTCAGCATATGGAGAACACTAGGATTTGGGCAAACAGAATCTTCTTTTTTATATACTTTTTGCAATAGTTTATATTAAATATAAAGGATGACATACAAACACTCAGGTATACACCACCGGGCTTTGTCAGATCTTAACATTTGTCTTATTTGCGTCAGTTTTTTAAAAATACAAAGTGTTCGATTACATTCGGTGCCTCTGTGAACCCTGCCTCGTGCCCCTTCTCTTCCTCAGAAGGAGACATTTATCACCCCCTGAATGTCTTTATCTTCTTGGTACACACGTTAGTATAGTTAACATGACACTGGATTGTTTGCCTCTTTTTAAACTTTAGACAATTAGCACCATATCTCTCTTATCTTTCTGCCACTTGCTTTGTTTCCCAGCATCATGTTTCTGAGGTTCCCCGCCCTGGGACGCGCTTGTCCACGTTGGACAGATCTGTCACAGCTGACAGGTCTGCTCCGCTGCTAGTGGACAGGTAGGGAGAACTTCGTCTTCGGCTGTTACCACCATCCAGGAGGTGGCCTGGCTCTGTCAACTAGGACTCAGTGTCTCCTGCTGAACGTGAGCATGTTCACAGAATATCAGCATCAGACAAAGCCATTCTGTGATCATGATGGATTAAGACAAAGACCAGACCATTCCATAAACGTGGCTGAACACGTGTTGCAAAATGCTAGGTTCTGAGGTCTGGGAATATTTCTCCATGGCTCTCATCCTTGGGTCTGTCCTCTGCGTCACCTCCCTTTTCCATGAAAGGAAGGCTGTGTTTGCAGCTGAGTGGTTTTCTCAGCCTGCATCTGCCAGTAGAGCTTGGCAGGTCCAATGCCCTCTTTTTGTTCTGTACTGTCTGTCCTGTCAGTCCAGGCCGGCAACTTTTCTCAAAAACTTTGTGGGAATTCTATGAATCTCATTGGCATTCACTTCATTCGATAAAGATTTTACCCACACATCTTTCTGAGACAAGCCCTTTCCTATCTGGGCTCCTGCTGAGAGGGCTGAGGGACCACACCCTTTATCTCATTAAGGCCCCTGTCAGTGAGGAATACTCCAACCCTTTGATCTTTCTAAGGTCTTAACAAAGTCAAACAAACTGTTACAACCTTGTTTTTATCTCTAAATTACAACTTTTTCCTGAGCCCTCAGAAGCCATTTCTCCATGTTAGCATCTTTTGTTGTCGGGCATTTGAAAAACCATCAAGTCCTGGCTCTCTTGTTGAACAATCCATCTCTGTCTTCCTGCATTTTACTGTAAGCAGCAAGAAGAAACCAGGCGGCACCTTCAGGACTTTGCTCCTTCCATGGATCACCAAGTTCACAAGACACGTTTTCTACTTTCCACAGGACTACAGATGACAGTGTCACTCAGCTTTCTGCAGCTACACTCCAGTAACACGGGCCTCCTTTGTTGGTTGGTTGGTTGGTTGTTTTTCTTTCACAGTGACCTGTACAGGAATCCGAACCCTTGACCGTGGTGTTCATTTACTTTTGAAAGCCAGTTTGAGGGTACATACCTAGAGGAATGGAAATCATCATGTCGAAGGGATCCCTGCGCTCTTGTGTTCATCACAGCTCTGTTCACAATAGCCAAGACATGGAATCAACCTAAATGTCCATTGATGGATGACTGGATAAGGAAACTGTGGTATATCTACACCATGGAATACTACTCTGCCATAAAAAAGAATGAAATACTCCCATTTGCAGCAACATGGATGAACCTGGAGAAACTTATGTTGAGTGAAATAAGCAAAGCACAAAGGGATAAATACCACATGTGCTCACTCATATGTGGGAGCTAAGAGAGAAAGAAGGCAGGAAAGAAAGACCACAGTGGTGCATTGGACTTGCAGACGGAGAGGACATTCCCTGGGCTACAAAGTGGAGTGCGGGGGAAAGGGGCAGAGAGAGGGAGGTTGGGGATAATTGGGTGGGGGACACGGGGGACACATGCAATTTGTGGTAATGGGTGTGCTGCCAGTATGAATCTGGCCCTCATATCATGCGCACGAGGAGTGACAATCAGCTTTGTATCTCATGAATATTCATAACCACCCCCCCAAAAAAAGCCCAGTTTGAAAGCTGCTCTCTCCTTTTTAGCTATTTGTTACGGAAGCAACCCACTTCCAGGTACCAAAATCAGTATTATTTATCTATTGCTGCATAACAAATTACCCCAAAACAACCATCCCTGATGAGCTCACAATTTCTCTGGGTCAGGAATCCATCTACAGCTTAGCTGGGTCCTCTGGCTCAGAGTCTTCCGTAGACCACGGCTAAGGTTTCAGCCTTGATTTGGGGATTGCTAGGGACCAGTGACCACTTAGGGCATCTCCCTTGCCCCCCCAACAGAAATGTCTGTAGCAGCTCTCCCGTGTGCAGGAGGGAAAAAGACTCCATTTCTGTTGTTTGTCCACTGACAGCTTCTAAGTCCCCATGCCTCCCCTTTGCCCCACATCTGGGCAGCCCAATAAGAAAGCCCAAGTGTGCCCTTTCCCCTTGGCACCAGTGGGAATTTCAAACCACTCGAGCCCCCGCCTGCACATGCACACTCCCACCCTTAATGCAACAAAAACCTGAAGCCACCTGGACACCCCCTCCCCACCTCACTGTTATTTTGCTCCAAACCAAACCTGAACCCTTCTTCTTAGGGAATCCTTTTGCTGTTTATTATGTGAGTAATAAATTTTACCTCACATCCATTGGTGCCTGCGTGTCATTCGTTCTCATATCCACAAATCCTGAGACCCTCGTGTCCTGCGGGGATGCCGGGCACCCCAACAAAACAGTGGGTGTTAGAGCAGGATGGCTGGACAGCAATCACTGGGTGATGCCTCTTTCTTCTCTCACTCTTGGCTGCATAACTGGGTCATTACTGCTGGCATGCCTGTGCTCTGGGCTGCGTTATGTTAGGTTGGTTCTCCTGGGTTTTCCAAGCCTCTGCCTTAAATTTATCTGGCTTAAGCCAGGTGTGATGATGGGGTAAGTGGCCGAGGAGCCAGACCCTGGGTAGGGCTGGGGGAGCATCAAGAGAAATTAGAAGCTGAGGATTCTGACCCCAGACCCTCCCCTCGTAGGTGCCGGGACCATTCACTGGAGAGAAAGGAGCCACGGTCACGTGTCTCAGCAGGCAACAGCCCCCACATTTCCCAAATGCTGCATGTAAAAGGACACGAGCTCCTGAGGTGGCCGCTGAAGGAGCAAGAGCTTCCATGGCATTCAGAGATGGGTCTTCAGGGCTCAGCAGGGTCACCATGCTGCTGTGGCTGTCACTGTCTGCACGGTTGCAATGTTCTGATTCACATGGAGATTCCCTGGGGAAAAAAAATATTAAATGAAGGTCCTCCTAAAATAGTTTGAACTACAAAAGGTAAGATAAAATGACTCAGGTAGAGAAAAGAAACCTGTCACGACTCAAACACAGTTCTGCCAAGTAAAAATCTCTTAGGTTAAAGTTCAGTTTATCATAATATTGTATCATAAAGGGACAAGGGAATGGCTGACTTACATCTGAGGGCCAGACCAGATGCAGCAGATCACCTGCAGTGAAGTCTTCGGCCCGAACGTCCTGCTCACTAAATGGGGAGCTGTGAATTTGTCATAGTCCCCACCGTGTCAACTAATCAAGATACCAGATTGGAATCCAGTCTATAAAACTTCCTAAAGGAGGGCGCCATTAGTCCAAGGGGTTTCCCCGTGAATAGTCTAATTTGGTCTACATTAAGACAAAATAAAAATGAATGATACCCGACTACAAATTCTCATAATGCTGCGGAACCTCATATAAAAGCCTCCAATTCCAAACACTATGAAAATAACAATTCTATTCAATCATCCATTAGATAATACCTTGCTGTCATAGGTTTGGCTAACAAGTTCAGTCCAGAACCTCCTCCAACAGCCTCCCATCCAAACTGCATTCACCTTTGATCTAGCACAGTACACTGTACTCAGCCCCCGGGATACCTGTACGGTCCAGCCAGCCCTCATTACCTGTGCAGATAGGACCGTAATCATATGCAGCTGTCCCCCAGAATCCAGGTGTGACACCTTATTGGTGACACTTTCCACCTAACACATCCAATGCTCATTAAAGAACTTTCTACTATACCAGCCAGCCACACACACAAAAAAGTTTCGAATAACATTTGTTGGGGCTATTTGATTTTTGAAGTGACACATTCCTACTAACAAATTTCATTAAAGCCTATTTATACAGTTTCTCATAAGTCTGCTCATTATAAATGGGATGCACTTCAGCTCAAGTCCTCAAAGCTGTGTAGAACAGCTCTGCCACCGCATCTGGTCACCCCGCACATATCCACACAGGCCACGCAGGTGACAGCCTGAACTGTGGCTCATCTGAGGACACCTTGTGATCCTCCTGGGACACCAGAGGAGAGGCCCATAGGAACTGCTACGAGGCCAGCCCCACAGGCCACCCTGTGTAAGTGGGAGGCTGTCAGGAGGCTGTTTTGCGTCACCTCCGGGTTCTGGTGAGCTCCGAGGCTTTCTGTGCCGCCCTCTTTGGAACAGAGCTATGGAATATAAAGTGCACAGCTGCCTCGAGAAGGACTCCTCAGCTGCGGGTATCCCATGACGCACCTTGCAGTCATCGATCGGCCCCTGTTATTTCCGGGCCGTCCTTTATGGTGTGTGGGACAAGTGTCACAGGAGCTGGCACCTTTGGCTTGTTCTCCTTTTCACTGTCTATGTTTATTAAAACTGCCTAAATCTAAAAGTGGCTTGATGTATCTTTCCCAAGAGAATCTGCCAATCTTGGCCTTGCCTTGCCCTGCATATGAACTTGCCAAGGGGCACCATGAACTCTACCACCAGCATCTCCTTGATGCCACCAGGGCACTCCTTTCTAGAGGAGACCTTAGGCGCCCTCACTCATACCTCCACGAGCCTCTGGGCTTCTCTGTATGGATGCCAATTGCCATGGGTTTCTAGTGCAAAAAATTGCCTTCTGCAACTCCCAGATGCACACCACCAAAAAAAAGGATTGCTGGCCATGTGTCGGGTCTTACTGCAGACTGAGCTGGTTCTTAAAGGGTGGCATTTTGGACAGTTGCTCCTTATACCTTGGGTCGTGGAGGCAACACCCTGAAGGTTCAGCTTGGTCATAAGAGGCAGCACGCTGTGGGTTTATCCCCTTGCTAGGTAAAAATGACATCTCTAGGATAAAGCCAGACCTGGGCCATCTGGCGTATCCCCTTTGCAGGAGGCAGGAGCTCCCTCTGTCCCCAGTCCTTTGCCTAAGGCTATAATGCCAGAGGAGGCCACCTCCTTCCCAGAGTCATTAGCCACTTTGGGAGCCCCTAAGAACAACTGAGCAAACAAGAAAGGGAGTTCATACACTTTGCAGACAGCAAAGACGGGACCCAAGGGTCAGCTCAAGTAGCTGAACCATAGGCTATGGTGAGCACCAGAGGGTGTCCTGACCAACCATCGACTTGTCTGAACTTTTCCTCACCTGGGCAGTGCTAGTATTGGTTTGGCTGCCTATAAACAAAATGTATTGCCTCACTAATATGCAATACAAACACACAATACAAAACGATCCACATTTTGACCTGTGCCGAATTTTCCAAATTCAACAACCAGCCTAAGACCTTATCTCCTCACAAAATGCAAAATGCTTGTCTCTCAAACAAGACATTCAGGAAAATTTCCACATTTGCAATCTTGCTCCCATCCTGCAAGGGAGAGAGACAAGACTGAGGCCAAAGGTGGATACCATTGAACATGGCCCTCTAATGATAACTTCCAAGAGGGCTCACCTTTGCTCTTTGTATCCTGCTGATGCTGCAAATTTACTGAAATATAAAATAAGCAATTAACCATCCTAATGATAATTTCTCACATGACAGTTAAGAATTAAAATTAGTACATTGAGTAGGAGATGCTCCCAAATCCTCCTGAGTACACGGATATTAAGTGAGGTCCCCAACGATACCTATTCCAAGTCGAGTCTTTCTAGGCCCTCAGATCTTTCTCTAAACTCATGCCATTGCACAAAATCGCCCCTGCTTGGTTCTGTACTCTTGAGTACAATGGAAATCTTTTCTGTCCCTTTCCCTAAAAGTGTTGCTTTTCTGTGGTCCCAGCTTTCTGCACAGCCTTAAAACCAACTCCCTCCCTGGTGTTGGCTGGGCCCTGCCTGCATGGCCATTAAAAGTCAGCACAGAGGGCAAGCCCGTGGCTCACTTGGGAGAGTGTGGTGCTGACAACACCAAGGCCATGGGTACGGATCCTGTATAGGGATGGCCGGTTCGCTCACTGGCTGAGCGTGGTGCTGACAACACCAAGCCAAGGGCTAAGATCCCCTTACCGGTCATCTTTTAAGACAAACAAACAAAAAGTCCCCCCGGCCCCCGGGTAGCTGCAGCTTCAGCTCCTCTGCCACCACCGTGGTTTTCAGTTAAACCGCTTCATTTTTGGCCCTCAGGGACTTTGCTTATTCTCTTGAGAGTTCAGTTACATATTTAAAAGGAAGTTTGTTTCTTATGTAGAATTTCTAGGTGTTTTTAAGAAGGAGATTTTTCAAGTTGCCTAACCTGCTGTTGAGAATTTAAAGAGTTAAAATCTTAGACTGGAGACTCTTGGAATCATAATTTTGAAATCTTCATAGTGCAAATGGACAAAGTTACAGAGCTGCTTTTGGAGCAATGATGGCGATAGGGGCAGAGGACGCAACACAGTCTGATCATCCACTCAGGAATTCCGAACCTCCACCCAGTCACCTTATCCGGGGGTGACAGGGACAGGGGAGATGACACCAATGCCAATGTCATAACTTATGATGAGACAGAGCTGGTAAGGGACTGGGCGTTCTCACCTGATGGCTGTCACCCCTGCCCAAAAATAGCCGGCCTGCTGGGGCTTGCTGCCAGGACCTGTCACACTCCTGTCCTGTGTGTGCGTGTGGTGCCTGTCATGTGTGTGGTGTATGATGTGTGCACATGTTGCTTAAGGTACCGTGTGGTGCCTGTCACAGGTGGTGCCCGTGTGTAGCCTATCACTTGTGAGTGTGTAGGTCTCATCCACATGCCAGGAGTAGCCAGCTGGCATGTGAAGTATCTCACGGGGACACACCCTGGTGAAAGGAGCATGGCCTGTGGTCACTCCAAGTGGCGACTCCGGGCACCTCAGCCACCTTCAGGTCTGCTCCTGAGTCTGTCCATTAGCATAACAGATGTTAGAAACAACTTTGAACTATGACAAACTGTAGACTCACCGGCCAGGCACCCCCTCCCCATCCTTGCCTGGCACGCCCAGGGCCACACCTTCCAAGCAGCACCCCGCCCTGCTTTCCGATGCTCATTATGTGTCTGGTTGCCCAACTCCGTCTGGATTTTAGCTGGACTCCTGCATGAGGATGTTGCCACATCTGCCTCCAGAGAACTTTCCCTTCTGTGACAGATGCTGATGGGGAACTGGAAGGACAGGGCTCTGGCTTCACTGAGCCTACTGGTCACACTGTGTGATCACTTATGGGTCTGCTAGCCATTGAAAGTCTGCATGTTGGGGCTGACCCATGGCTCACTCGGGAGAGTGCGGTGCTGATAACATCGAGGCCACAGGTTCGGATCCCTATATAGGGATGGCCGGTTAGCTCACTTGGGTGAGTGTGGTGCTGACAACACCAAGTCAAGGGTTAAGATCCCTTTACCAGTCATCTTTTAAAAAAAAGAGTCTGCATGTTATATGTATTTTAGCAATAAAGACTTTTAGTACTCCATAGGAGAAAAAAAAAAGAGAGAGAAAAAGTCTGTGTGTGAGGCAGGCAGCTTTCCCTCCAAAATTTAGAAAACTTGAATTCTGCTGCATGCTTGTGAATTTCCCACAAGGCCTGGTCCCACAGGGGACCTTGGAGCCACTACGCTAAGGGACCTGATACGTGTCTTTTTTTTTTTTTTACGAGATACACTTTACAGAGAAGGATCCTGTGGCTCAGATGGGTCAACTCCTTGCCCGAGGCCACACAGCCTGGCTCTAGGACCCACTAGAGGCTGCTAGAACCAAACTCAAGGAGACAGGGGAGCCATGTGGATAACCTAGAATCTAAGAGACCCAATGCTGAAGTGGGTGTGGAGCTGAGGTAGAGACATGGGTTTGGCTGCCAGGGGCTGTAGGGAGTGAGGAAGGGTGTGGCCCCAGCCGAAGACCTTTTGGGGTACAGGTGGGGGCTTCCTGACCCTCCCACCCAACCGTGCAGAACTCTTCACAGTGGGGTCTCAGTCTCCTCGGGCATACAGGGCATGGAGGAAAGGGCCCCCTCGGGCCTCAGAGAGGGTCTGCGTTTCTCATGGGCATCATGGGTGAGGCTACAGCCTGGAAAGGACAGTGACCAGGTTTACCTGGGTCAAACAACCATTCCCCAGGTCCGTACTGGGCACAGGGTGACCCCAAGGTGGCTCAGAAGTGGATCCTGTCTCCAAAGGTGTTCCTTGAAGAGCTGCGGGCAGAAACGCCTTAATAGACAAAAACAGATGGGGTGGGCTGGGGAAGCTTGCAGGCTACCTGGAGGGGGCAGCAGGCAAGGGCCTCTGGGTCTGTCCCGTCCTCTAGACCCAGCAGACACTGGCAACCCCATCACACCCTCCTCCGCTGAGGTCCCTGCCAAGCCACCCAGCGGCTTTTTCCTCCCAGGCAGACGGGATGGGATTCGCAAAAGCAGGCAGGCGGGGCGAAACGGCCTCCAGGAGGGAGGCCACCTGGTGGGCGGGGCCAAGGGGACAGGGGCCGGCCCTCCATACACCCCACCGTTCCGAGGGGTTAAGGCCTCTTATGACAGTGCCCCAGGGTCAGGGTCAGCCAGGCGCACACCCCAGGCACACACTCCGTCCAGCCCACGGCCTGAGGCTCCTGTCAGGACAATACAAAATTTATTGCTCATTTTGTATAAAAAGCCGGGCGTCTTGGCTGACCCCGGGGATAGGAAAGCGGAGCGCGCGCGCGCGCGGCTGCAGCCAGAGCTGGGGCGGGGTGGGGGGCGGGGCCGGGGGCTGCGGTTTGCAAAAGAGCCTGTCCCTGCTCCGGGGCCGGGGCACTGGGCCGTGGAGACGGGGTCCGGACGGCGGCCCCTCCAGGTTTCGGCCGTGCTCTCGAACCCGGGCCTTGCATGGGGCTGCGGCAATCCCAGGTGGCCCGGGCTCTGGGAGGGGCGTTCCTTAACACGGGGGAGGGCACAGAGGGTCCTTCCTGGAGATGGCGCCGGACTCAGAAGGGGCTCCCAGCCTGAGTCCGCTGAGCAGGGAGGCTGAGGCCGGGGCCCGTCACTGCTCCTCGGGCCCGTCGCCCCCCAGCGCCTGCTCGTAGGGGCAGGGCCGGCGACAGGGGCCGGCTGGCTCGGGACCCGGCCGGGGCCCCGCAGGCTGCGCCTCGGCCTCCACGCCGGCCCCCCGAGCGGCCCCGCGGTCTCCCTCCGCGTCGCTCTCGTCCGAGTTGTCCTCCTCCAGGTAGCGGTAGCCGCGCACCTTGTGCTGGGGCCGCGGGATGCGGGGCTGGCGCGGGACCACGCCCCGCCGCAGCTGCTGCTCCATCCGCAGGTACGAGGCCGCCGCCGCCACCAGCGTCACCAGCAGCACAGCCAGCTTGGCCTGGGCGGCAGAGGAGGGATGCAGGCGACCCGCGGCCGCCTCGCCAGCTCACCCTGACCCACGCCCACCCTCGCCTCTCATATCCTTCAGTCAGTCTCTCCAGCCACATGTCCTGGGCCTCCTCCTGCAGGCAAGGCTCAAATCCCGGTACTGTCCCTTACTACGCCATACCCCTGGGACCTCAGTTCCCCTGACTGTAAGAGGCGAGAATGACCATCCCTGGGCCTCACGGGGTAGTGGTAAAGTGCTGGTTCGGCCTGGCCCTTCTGTACCTGGGCTTAGATTATTCCACGTCCCTTAAATAGGCATGAACCATAGTAATGCTTTTCAGACACTTTTGACTGTAACTCAGTCAGGAGTAACTTTACATCATATCTCAGTATATTTGCATGCATACACCCTGCTATTCCCTATTTTATTTCATTTTTTAAAATACGTTGATCAAGACCTGCTAAACTGACCCACCACTGCTGGGGAGCAGAGTACGAGGAACCCCCTCCCCTCCAGGCCATGAAGGGAGACAGGCCCTGGGCACCCAGCTCCAAGCCCAGCATCTGGTGGATAGGTTATGGAGTGGCTGGGATGCACCCACAAGGAAAGAGCAAACTTTGAATCCCTTCACAGATGGGTAAACTGAGGCTGGCCAGAAGTAAGGCAGCAAGTGGGATGCTGGGTTGGGGACCACCCAACAGCCTGGGGGAATGGGTCCTTGGCCCACAGCCTGGCCCTTGGGAAATAATGCCCTTTAGAAGGCTGTGAAGCCATGGCGGGCGCTCAGAAAGTATCTGTTGCCTGGGGGTTGCCCTAACCCTGCCCAAACTCACCTTCATGGGCAGGCTGGAGCCCAGGTACATGGCAAAGATGGCCATGGCCTGCCACCAGTGGTAGATGGTGAAGATGAAGTCCTGCCTTTCCTTGTCTTCATACAGGATTCCTAGGAGTGCTGCAGGCAGGTGGGACAGGGCAGACAGTGGAGAGGTGTTACCTGGGGCTGCTGATTTCCTGTCTGTGACTCTCCTAGGCACTGCCCTGGTCCCAGCCCAGGGCCCCACAGCTTCCAGGAAGCACTGTACAGTGGTCCTGGCCCACCCCCTAGTGGACAACTGGTCACCACACAGCCCAGATGCTGAGCAGAGGTAGGAGCATGTGAGCATCCACTTGTGGGCATGCAGATAGGTCTCGCTCTGGGTCACATGCAGCCCGAAAAGAGGAAAGCTCTGTGTTCAGTTCTGTCCTGTCCCTGACCCCAGCGTGCAGTGCAAAGGACTCAGGGGCTGTTTTCTCCTCCTTGCCCAGGGCTGGGGAGGGCAAACTGTTTGCAGCATCCAACTTTCTACAAATCAAACCTGGGGTGGGGGAGACTTGTTTCCCAAAGAATCCTCCCCAGGTGGGCAGAAATGGAGTCAGGAGGCTCAGACTCTAGTTATCAGGACTATAAGGTGGAGAGAATTGGGAGTTTAGAGGTACAGAGAAGTGGATTCAGTGCTAGCTCTGTGGGTGATTTGGGGTAAATTACTTAATTCCCCAGAGCTACTCTTCCCAACCGTGAGATAAGCTTACACATATTCTATGTTGTATCACGAAGTTCTAAGGCGGTATCCACAGATCTCACACTGACTGCCCAGGGTCCATAGGGCTGTGTTCTGAAGTGTCAACAGAACATCCATGGCATAGAACTCCCTCCCATACCTGCCTCCCGAGTGTCCACAACCCTCCCAATCTGTCCCTACAGTGTCCACAGAACTTCCTTCCACCCCTGGAGTGTCTGCAGGAATCTCCACCTACCTCTACTATGTCCACAGGACCCCATGGCAGACCCCATGTATGTCCATGGGACCCCCATGTCCATCCAGGGATGTCTATGCCCCACCCAAAGGCAGCCAGAAGGCCCCCTGCCCAACCATCCCAGTGCCCATGGCTATACTCACTGCTGAGCCCCGTCTTGTTGAGGGCGCTGCCCACACCCCACAGGGTGGCTGCCGCATAGAGGATCCAGCTGTGTTGCAGGACCCGAGGCACGGGGGCCCAGAAAAAGAGGCCGAGGGTAAGCAGCAGGTGCAGCCCCGCCCCAGCCACCAGTGGCACTGAGCGTGGCAGCCACAGCCCCAGCAGACCCAGGAGTGAGGCGGATGAGGCACCCAGGCTGTAAGCCAGGAGGAGGTAGGCCAGCCGTTCCAGCCCCACCGAGCACACGCCATAGCCCTGAGGGGACAGGGAGTGAGCATTGGAGGTCACATAGCCCAAGCTCTGGCCCTTCCATGTGAGAATGACTCTAGGCCACGCCCTGCCCTCTCTGAACCACAGGGCACTAACTCCCTCCGAGGCTCACATGAAAAGGCTCCAAGGGTAAAATATGAGAAGACTTGGGCCATGTCCCCAGACACCAAGGGCCGTGTCCCACATGGAACCACATAGTTTATGGGCATTATCCCATTTCAACGTCTGAGAGGTTAAAATAACCCACATAAGGTAAAGGGGTAGGGTAATGGGGGCAGGAGAGGGAAGAGAAAGAGACGGCGATATTCGGGAATACCTGTACATATTTAAACTTACTCGCTACTTATCTGAAATTCAAACTTAACTGGACGTGCTCTTTTATCTGGCAACCCCGCGCAGCTTGTACCTACCAGGGCAAGACCGGTGCAGGCGAAGAGCACCTCGAAGCCGCTATAGATAAAGAAGGGCACAAGGTGGCGCAGACGGAAGTCACGCACGTGCTTGAAGGGCAGCTGGAAGATGTTGCCCCAGCCCACGCTGCGCAGATCGATCTCCTCCGTGGGTCGGTACGCGGCTCCGCACAGACAGAGGACCTGCCGGCCGGCGGGTGAACGGGCGGCAGGCCAAGCACCCGGCCCCGCCCTCAGCCCCAGGCCCCGCCCTCAGCCACACCCACCAGCCTGGGCCTTGCCCCTAGGCCCCGCCCTCAGCCCCGCCTCCCAGCCAAGGCCCTACCTTTCAACCACGCCCCCCAAGCCTACCCACAATGCTCTAGTCATTCCGCCCCCTGGGTTTGAGCCACACCTTCCAGTCTATGACCGTGGGTCCGGTGCCCAGGCCCTTCACAGGCCACAGCCAATCCTCTTGGACTCTGTCTCCAGCTCGACGCTGGGGACCGGACCCGGTCCTCCCTCCCCTTGGCCTCTGGGATTCCCGCTCCAGCCTGGGTCCACAGCCATCAGCCGTGCCTACGAGCCTCAGGCCCCCACCCTAGGACTCATCCCTGGCTCCCCAACTCAGACCTTGCTCAGGCCACGCCTCCAGGCCTAGACCCTTTCTCCCCGACTGGGACCCCAGACCCACGCTCTGCCTCATTGACTCTGCCCCACCCCCGTCCCAGCCGCACCAGCAGCATGGCCAGGAAGGCCACTGCCATGAGCACACTCTCCACCACAATGAGGTTTCGGCTCTGTGGCAGCGTCCGCAGAACTGTCTTGTTGAAGCCACTGAGGATGCCTTGGCTGTTGGTGCCTGGGAAGGGGTGGGTGGGGACATGCTGAGGTGGGGAGCAGGGCACACTGTCAGTGAAAAAATGCAGCAAGGCAGCAAGGAGGGGGCGGGGGACAGTGGTGCAAAGGCAGGGTCCGTTTAGGGAGCAGCTTGGAGGTTAGGGCCACTGGGGTTGGGTGTGCTCCCAAGAAGAGGGGCATCTCTCGTTCCTTCCTGCCCTATTGCCCCGAGGCTCAGGAAAGGCACCAACCCACTTCCCATCTCCAGACATTCACCCTGCACTGACTGAGTTCTGACCATATACCCAGCCCCAAGAGAGATCCCACTGGAGTTTCGGCCCAGATGGCACCTCTTCCAGGCAGCCGTCACTGCCCACTCCCTCAACCCCCATTCTGGGTCAGATGTCCTAACTACACACTACTTCAGGGCCCTGTGCCTTACCCACCCAGAACTGTGGGATGCTGGGCTTCCAGCTCTGAACCCTGTGAGTGAGGGCCTGGTGCCTTCTGAATGATGGAATGGGGAAAGTAAACAAGCTTTGGGGACCCCCCTTGAGGACTAACCGCAGCTGTGCACGTTGTGCAGCGTGTGGTTTAGGTCATACAGGTAGTGGTTCAGGAAGTAGATCATGGGCAGCTGGGCGCAGGCAAAGCTCAGCTGTGGGCAGGACAGTTGGGGCCACACTCAGGTGTGGAGCCAGGCAGGGGACTGGGCATGGCCTGGGGAGGGGTGTCGGCACAGCCTTGGAGGAAAGGAGCCCTCCCACCTTTGGGGACAGCCTGGTGATGGTAGTGGGGGGTGCCCAACATAGGAGGACTTCCTCCTGGAGCTCTGTAGACAGGGAGGGAATGAGGCCTGTCAGTAGAGGTAAGCCTGCAGGACTTGGCTCAGGAAAAGGAAGGTGGGACTAGAGACCTGAGAAGACTGGGGAATGGGCTCCAAAGTACGGGTTCTGGGCCCGCAATATCACCCCTGCCAAATGGCCCCATGTGGCACTCACATGAAAGAAGCTATAGAAGATGGCTTGGAAGACCATGAGATAGGGTGCATGGGAGCCCCGCGGTGGGCGCTTCTGAAGTCCCTGCTCCTCCTCCTTGTAGTGGGAATACTCATAGTACTTCTGCGCCATCCTGGACCACAAAGGAGACAAGACCCTTCCCACCTCTGCCACGCCTCTGCTTCCTGCACCCAGAGCTTGGGCTGACCAGCCCCTGTGTCTCACAGATGGGGAAACTGAGGCCCAGAGGGCAGAAGGAGCTTGCCCAAGGTCTCCCAGCCAAAGTTGGCAATGCAGCACAAGCTTGGCCAGGTATGCAGCCCCCCACCCCGCTGCCAGCATGCTCACCTGGTGATGTAGTTGCCTATGGAGGCCCAAAGAGGCACGATGGCCATACCCAGGGCCACAGCTGAGGGCACAAGCGTGTAGTAGCGCTCCCAGTAGTTGGTGGAAACAAAGAGGGCGTAGATACCCACAGCCAGGAACATCATCCACTTAGTGCCAAAAAACCTGTGGGCAGCGGGAAGGATGCTGGCACCATGGGTCTACTGGACTGCCATGGCCTGACACCAGACAGGGCTGCAGCTCGTTTCCAGCTCACGAGTCTGTGTGAGGTGGGGAAAGACCCCTCACCTTGGAGTCAAGGACCCTAAGATTGGAGAGAAGCAGGGGAGCGTGGCCGTGGGCACAGCCAGCCCTCACTCATGTCCTGGGGTCTCTGACTCTCCAATCCCCCCTTCTCCTCCCAAGCTCTTGTGCTGTGACTGGAGCTTGACCCAGGCTGGAATAGGAGAGAAGAGGCCCCCTGCTGGTAAGCAGCAGAGCTGGAACCCTGGTGCCCCTTCCTCCCTGTCCATTGCTCTGGTGATCGGTCAGGTTTCCTCTTCTCTGGGTCTGAGAAAAGGTCATGTGGTGACAATGAAGGGGGCTTGCTGAGTGACAGGATAATGGCCCAAACAGGAACAGGAAGCTGGTCAAGCTAAAAACCACTATTTGCATCTCTGGGTGTTCTTTATTTGTGCTCATTAGTCACTTTCTTTGTCTTGACTTCCAGGAAGCTCAAAGCTAAATGACCCTGGTTTTCTGACACTTTCTCTATTACAGGACCCTGCTTCTTTCCTGATCCCTATTTTGCCACGTAATAAATAGGCAGCCTTCTCTGATTTGGGGGAGGGCAGGTCACAAAAGATGCACTGTGCATCTTGATAGAGCAAAACAGCAAAAAAGTAAAAATGCCAAGACTCATTCATTGCTGGTGAGCATGCAGTTTAAAAATGACACATATAGCCAGTAGTTGTACAGATTATAACCCTTCGAAAAATCAGCCTGGTAGTTTTGGCAGGGATGGGCATGCAGGTTTGAGTCACTGCCGGGGTTCAAGGCTTCAGTCTGCCGGTCACCGCCCATGGCCTGGGGCAAGTTATTTAAACTCATGGTTTCTTCATGTTTAAAATCAGAAAACCTACTTGGATTGTTGGAAGTGAAACAGCACTTATAAAGTGCCCAACACACAGGAAACAAAATAAGGGTTACCTGTTGTTATTAAATGTGATAGGTTTCGGGCCGACCCCATGGCTCACTCGGGAGAGTGCGGCGCTGGGAGAGCCGAGGCCGCAGGTTCAGATCCTATATAGGGATGGCCAGTGCGCTCACTGGCTGAGCGTGGTGTGAGCGACACCAAGCCAAGGGTTACGATCCCCTTACCGGTCACACACAAACAAACAAACAAACAAAAAACAAACAAAAAATGTGATAGGTTTCAAGAGCCAGAAAGCCTTGCATATGCCTTTGACCTAGTAAGGGCACTGCTGGAAATTTATCTTAGGATTTTTTTTTTTTTTTTTTTTGGTCTTGAAAAGAAACAGCTATCAGCACAGCAGGAGCTGCAGTGTTGAACTCTGAGCCACAGTTCAGTTCATCTCTGCAGAAGACGTTCCCATCGCCAGGGACTGTGCAGGCTGTAGAACAGGCTAAGAAATATTAAGTGTCAGGGCCGGCCCATGGCTCACTTGGTAGAGTGTGGTGCTGATAACACCACGGCCATGGGTTCGGATCCCTATATAGGGATGGCCAGTGAGCTCACTTGGGAGAGTGTGGTGCTGACAACACCAAGTCAGGGGTTAAGATCCCCTTACTGGTCCTCTAAAAAAAAAAAAAAAAGAAGAAGAAGAAAGAAATATTAAGTGAAAGGAAGTAAGACGGCAAAGTGAACGCTGCACACGCACATGCTCTGGTGACAAGGACACAAACATTATCCATGCGTGGTGGTGGGACAGCAGAGTCAGCCAATTTACTGGAGAACTTAGGAGGGGTTCTCTTTTTCCCATTTCAGTTACTATGATTCTAATGCTGTTTGTGCACTTAAAATCAAAGAGAATAATAAAAAAAAAAAAAGATGGAGGAACTAAAACCAACCCAATTTGTCCACTGGTCTCCAGGTCCCATCAGGGAGGGTGCTGTGGAGGGGATTTTTGCATTAGCTAGAAGGCTGGACTACATGCCTCCAAGGCTCTGGGGTAGACCCTCTGGGGCACCTGCCCAGCCATGTCCTTTTCTGTGAGAAGTGCCCCCTCAACAGCAGTCACAGCTGACCAGGCCAGGAGTTGAGTGCCTGGACTTTGCTGGCTGATCAGATTCTCTCCAGAGAGTATACAGCCCCAACCCAGAAGGTCACAGTGGCTCTGGGCCGCCTCAGAGGATGCCACATGAGGGCACAGGCAAGTGGAGGGAAGGAGCCTGCACGAATCTGTTGCACGAAACCAAAACCAAATGTATCTGAGCCAAAGCTCTTGTGTCCTTTCCCAAGCCCGGGTCTCGCCCCCTTCAATCTCCCCCTCCCAGGCAGGCAAGGCCTCTCCCCAGCTCCCTGCCGCCACCACCCCAGCAAACACTAGGGCAGCTGGAGGCCTCATGGTCCAACAACCTCTGCACCCCTTCGAGATCTGGGTGACAGCCCAGCCCTCACAGGGACGGCGACGTCGCACCTGATGAGCACAGGTGTGTAGAGCAGGGCCGCAATGGGCGTCACGTTGATGCCCATCAGCATCTTGCTGTCGATGTCGGGTAGCCCCATGTTGCCGTACTTCACCTCGCGGTAGGTCTCGTCGTAGTGCAGGATCAGCTGCATTTGCAGGAGGCCTGGGGACAGGGAGCCGGTATGGAGGGAATAGCCTGGCTCTGCGGGCGACCAAGCAGCGGCCGGGACGCCAGCCTCGCGGGGAGCTCCAGTCGCCAAAAGGACCCGATTCCAACGCCCGCCAGGACAGAGGGGGGGATCCCGGGCTGCGCCAAGCATTCAGCCAGCTGGTGGCAGCCTCGGGGACTTGAAGCCAGACCGTCCCTCCCCGCGCAGTGCTCCGCCGGCGCTCCCAATGCTGAAGGCGCAAACCTGCCGGGTGCCGAGCCCCCGCCCGCCCCCACGAAGGCTCCGGCTGGGACCCGGGGACCCCGCCCTGTGGGACACCCCCTCCCGGCCCCACGTGGGGCGGCGGCAGCTGCAGCGGCGATGGCGCACAGGGGGAAGTGAAAGGGGAAGGGAGGCGGGAGGCCGCAGCTCTGTCCCCGCTCCGGGGCTGGGAGCGAGGCGGGGGCGGCCGTACCCAGGTAGACGCCGTAGGTGAGCGCGCCGCCCGCGCTGGCCGCCAGCACGTTCTTGAGCACGCCCAGGCGCTTGCGGCGGTAGTAGCGCCGCTCCTCCTCCTCCTCGTTGTAGTCGGGGTAGGCGCCCACCAGCTCGTCCAGCTGCGGGCCACGCACGCCGCTCGCAGCCGGCTCGCCCCGGCCCGCGACCCCCCGGCCGCCCTCGCCCCGACCCCGCGCCCCGGCCCGCGCCCCGCCCCCGCCCCCGCCGCGGGCAGCCCCGACCCTCCGGGGACCGCGCCCCCTCGCGCTCCTGGTCCCCGCTCACCGGCGCCTCGGGCCCGTCGGGAACGCCGAGCCCGTCCTCGTCGACCTGTGGCCCTGCGGCCCCCGCCACCGGGTAGAGCGGCGGCTTCGCCTCCATGGCCCGAGCCCGACAGACAACTCGCCGCGGGTGCCCCGGGAGCCCCACGAGGAGCCCCCTGCCGCCAGCCGGTCGCTCGCCCCGCCCCGCCCCGCCCCGCGGGCCGCCCCCTCCGTGCACGCGCCCGTGTGAACGTCCGTGCGCGTGTTTAGGGGCGTGCGTGTGTATCGGGACGTGCGCGTGCGTGTAGGGGCGTGCGTGAGCGCGCGCGCGTATGTATGTGCGTGCGCGTGTTTAGGGACGTGCGTGGGTATAGGGACGTGCGCATGCGTGAGCGCGGGCGCGTGTGTGTAGGGGCGTGCCCGCGTGCGGCCAGGGACTCGGCCACCGACATGTGGTGAGGTTCCGCGCTATGGGGCTTTAGGAATTAGTTCACATCCCTGTGCCTCAGTGTCCTCACCCGTAAAACGGGACACTCGGACGACTTCCTAGGACTGTGGCGGAATTACTGAGTTAACGCAAAGCCTTAGAGAGTGCCAGGCGCGTCCTACGCTCCCGCAGTGTTGCCTTCGTCATCCCCGGCTCTAGCCCCGGGCCCTGCTCCGAGTGTCTGGGTCGGGACAGCAGTGACGCCCACTGGCTGCACCCCCAGCACAGGAGTGAGCAGCCCCAGCCCCTCCCACACCCCCTCCGGGCATCTGCAGTGGGAGCTCGGGCCGGGCCACTGGGAGGCGAGATTGTGGTAGCTGCTGGACTACAGTGGGCGACACCGCCACCTCCCTGCGTGGGGGTCCAGAGCCTCTGCCTGCCGGCTGGGTCCGGGCTGTGGCGGAACTGCCACTCCATAGTGCGTGCTGTCCACCTGCCTGGAACCACCTGGGAAGCTTTGTGAAATATCCGGAAAATACCCAGTTCCCCTGCCCCCTTCTGTTTCTTCTGGTTGGAGTGCCCTTCCTCCTCCTGCTTGTCTTAGGACATTTCCTTCCCATTGTCAGCTCTCAGAATAAGAAGCCGTCCTTGACGGGGTGTTCAACCACTGCCCCCACCCCCCCACACACACATGCTATTTCCCTTCCGGTTTCCTGTGGTTTGATTGTCCTCCTGGGTGACTGATCACCATGTACCCCTCATGCAGAAGATTGTGTTGGGCACTTAGTAAGTGATCAGTAAACGTGACTGGATGGATAGACAAGTGAATGGATGACAAATACCCCCCCAACCCCCCAACACATAAGGGGTTCTGGGAAGGTGGAGGGCTGCACGTGGGTGGGCACGAATTTGCAGTGGCTTCAGGCTTTGAGGAGGTGGCACTTCCTCCAAGTGATGCCCAGGTGCAAATGTGGGTGAAGCAGACAGGTGGATTCAGGCAGATGGGTGCCTGGAACTGGGAGATACGGAAGGAGCCGGAGAGAGAGAGCAGGGCCCGAGGCACGGGGCAGGAGGCGGCGGGAGAGCAAGGATGCAGTGGGCACTGGGAGTCCCCCAGGCCGTGAGGCTATGAGAGGTCAGAGAGTGGACACTGAGGTACATTACCTTGGGTGAGGACACAGTTCAGAGTGTGGCCTGGAGGTGAGTGGTCATTGGGCAGTGACACATGGGGGAGCAGAGGGCAGTGGACTTTGAAGCCCCAGGAGGATTCGGTCCTGTAGAATTCAGTAGGCAGAAGATGTGGCCAGGAGACAGAGAACCAGAGGCCTGAGGTGGGCAGTGTGGGCAATGTGGGCAATATTTGACTAGAATAATATTTCACTGCTTTGGGCTGTTAGGGAAAGAAATTATGGAAAAGGGATTATGGAGGCTCCAAGGAGGGAGAGAACTCCATGAATGATCCCCTACCCTCCCAGGAGCGAGCCCACCTACAACCACATTGGAAACGGGGCCCCTGTGCCTGGGTGGAGACCAGCGTCTGTTGTCCCTAATATTGGTCCTCAGGGCCAGCTTAACATCAGCACAGCCAGGTTAAGCAACTTGCCCCTCCACTCTCCCTCCCCTTTCCCTTTTCTGCTCTAGGAACTGGTCAGTGAAATTCCTCTCCTGGGAGGGGGCAACATGACTATTATCATCAAAGGAACGTCGTGGGGGCCGTGTTAGCCGGCTTGGGGCTGCAACACTTTGTACTGACATAGGGGCAACACTAATTAGAAGCCTATGCCCTAACCAACCAGACGTTAGCAGTCCACAAGGGCTGTGTCACCGTGTGACCACTGATTTCAAAATTGCCCATTACTCTGCTGGAACCCTCAAAGGTTTATAAACCCCCCTGCTTTCCTTTGTTCAGGGGAACTGATCAGACTCAGTCTCCCCTCCACATTGGTAGAATAAAGCCTCCTGCTAAGCCCAAATAGCACCTTGGCTCAGGTCTCTCTCTCCCTTTTCTACGTCTTGCCGAACCTAACACCTAAAGCCCGTGCCCTTCCCTAACTCATTAGACCCACTTCACTGCTTTGGGCTGTTAGGGAAAGAAATATCTAAACCGTGTGCTCTAGGGCTGGCAGCCACATTCCTCCCAGCAGAGGACCCAGGACAAGCCAGGAAGGAAAAGGTTGGGGGAAGGGCCCTCTTGCCACAGAATGCAGTCCACAGGGCATCCTCCAGCCAGTGCCTGGTTCTCTCCGGGCACTGGTGTGGGAAGCCCCTCACCTGTCCTGCGCACACTCACTGTTTCCTTGCCTGCAAAAGGCAGCGCTCTCCTGGGTGGGAGTTATCTGCTCAGGGACAGAAGGAGCAAGGCTCATTGAAACAGTAGATGCCTTGGGCAGACCCAGAACTCAATGGTTTTGTATCTCCCACTGCAAGAGACCCTGTACTAGTTAGCATTCTCCAGAGAAACAGAATGAATAGGATGTGTGTATATATACAAATTAAGAGAGATTTATTTTAAGGAATTGGCTTACATGGTTGTGGAGGCTGGCAAAGTCCAAAATCTGCAAGGTAGAGCGGCAGGCTGGAGTCCCAGGAAAAAGTGGCAGTTTGAGTCTGAAGGCTGCCTCCTGGCAGATTTCCCTCTTTCTCCAGGGAAGTCAGTCTTTTTCTACACAGGCCTTCCATTGATTGAATGAGGCCCACCACAGTATGGAAGACAACCTGTATTTGCAACCAAACAAGGCCTGTTGCCTGATGCACAGCAAGCCAGTCACTGACACTGGTCTTTGCAGCAGAGAAAAATGTTTATTTGCAAGGCAGCCAAACAAGAAGACAGGAGAAATAAATCTCAAATCTGCCTTCTCCACACGAGAAGTAAGGGATATTTATGGGGGAGTAGTTATGGGTGGCGCAAGGCACGGGGGAGCGTGACTGGGTAAAGGGTGTGAGGAGTTCTTCAGTGATCTGCACGAGTGCAAGCCATCTGCATGCCTCTTCGTGGGTCGTGTGTTCAAAACTGGTGGCATTAGCATGATCTGGAGGTGGAGTTTTCAGCCCTCTGATGTCAAAAGGTCACCCGGCAGACATTCCCGCAGGCTCAGTAGAGAGGTCTGCAGGCTCAACCAGTTTAGCCCAGTTTGTGCTGGGCCATGCTGACTCTAAGCCTCCTGCAAAACAACCATGGCACACAGTTTGTGACTTCTGCGCCAGAGGCGTTATCTTAAAAGGCAGACAGGAAGAAACAGAGTGAGAGGTTAGTTATGGAAATTTACTGAAAGAACAAGCAATTTCAATAGGATAAATTTTAACTGAAAAATCACCTGTTACACTTTATTCAGAGTCTACTGATTTAAATGTCAATCTCATCCAAAAAACACCTTCACAACAACATCTAGAATAATATTTGACTAAGTATCTGGATCCTGCAGTCTAGCCAAGTTACCACATAAAATTAACCATCAAAGACCCCAAGACAAAATCAAGAGGAGTGTGTTTTTAGAAACAGCCAGAAAGCAAAGGGCAGATAGGAGGACAGCAGGAAGGTGACTGTAGGAAGCAGAGGTACACCCTGTGGGGAAGCCACCAGTATCGACTTGTGGCTGTCGGCTCCCCGTGCCACGCCCACAAGGGCGATGTCTCATGCTCAGCGGGGTAAGAGCTCAACACTGTCAGACACTGACTTGCATCAATAGTGCGTGACTACTCCGGGGTCATGACCCATGCCTGTAAATGAGGTTACTCTAAAGTTTAGGGTCTCAGAATTATTTAATTTAAACCCCTGTGACTTGTGGACTCCTTCTGTGGTCTGTTTGTACCTTTTAATTTTAAATTGCTGTGTTAAAAGACTCATTTCATTTTTTTAAAACACCAACACAAAAGATACAAATCCAGATGTCCCAAGTTTAGTAAGGAGCAATTTCAGTCTTGTTAGTGTTCCCACGCGGTGACACCATATGAATTTGGGAAACAGGTACTTTCAGCCCCACGGCTCCTGAAATCTGCTGATGCTCGGGAACGCGGTCAATAAGCGAGAAAAAACATCTCTGGAACAATCCAGACTTTAAATTTGGGTGTGACTGGCAACCTGCTCCAAGAGACAAGAGCTTTCAAATACTTGAGCAGAAGACCCCTCGCACTTTGGCTTCTGAGTAGATTTGGCCCTTGGAGGGGGTGGTGGCAGACAGGGCGGGAGAGGCCCGGGTTCTTCTGTTCCTGCCACCTCGGCTTTGGAGAGGCGCTTGGCTGTGGCTTGACTCCTCCAAGTTCTCAGTGTGTGAAGAGCAGGCCCACCATAGTTCTAGATTTCCCTGGGGGACCCTGACCCTCTGGGGTCCAGTGACATCACTTCCTCGCTTGTCCCTCCAGGCCTGGGGGTGGCGGTGGCTTGCTAGGGTTGCTAATCCTGGGGCTGTCTCCCCCTGACTGGCTTCTCCAGCTCTTGCATAGCCAATTCCCTGGACTGAATGTGTCCTACTCAAAAGACCCAGAGTGGTTTCTCTTTTGGCACGGAACCCTGACTGACACGTCTCTTTCCAGAAAGGATTGTTCAGGTGGCTTGTGAAGTTGCTATCAGGGACCCTTGAGACTGCCTGAGAGGTGGGAATAGGGCCACCCAGATGGACACACCCGGTGTGACCCGCAGGATAGAAAACCCACAAAGGCTGGCACCCCAGCCCACCACCGCTCGCTGCCACATCCCCAGTGACGAGCAGCAGAGCCCCCTCGCTCACTGTTTCCAAGTGATTTTCTTAATAAATAATACAGTTTATTTTTTGTTCTCATGATGAACATAATAGATGTCCTGTACAGAAAAGCAAGCAAGAGAGAGCAAACATTGCTTCCACTTGGAACACCCTGAATCAGTTCCTCAGAACTCGGTCACCCTGCGTGGCATCCAACACAGCAGCATGCCGGGCACGCTGCCTGACCCACCTGACACCGCTTCCCTGGCACTGATGCTGCTCTGCAACGTTTTGAAATTAAAAACAATCAGGTTGATGCTCATTGAGTCTGGCTCACAGGCTGTTGGGAGGTCCCCGAGCTGTGGCGTGCCAAGGACCCTGCCCAGTGCCTGGCACAGCAAACATCCAGGAATCGGCGGCTGCTGCTTTCAGCTGAGACACGAGGCTCCCTGGAGTCGGGGGTGAGGGGCTCACCCAGGGCCAAGGACCCCAACCTGACTCCTACACAAGGAGGGCTCTGGGCACTCTGGAAATGCCCTGAGTCAGGCCTGGCTGGGGCTTTAGTCCCGTGTGTCCTTCTCACTGTGTGGCTCTGGCCGGGTCACTGCATGTCTCTGAGCCTGTGGTCTCAGTTGTAAAGCACAGACGATAATGTCTGAGAATTGCATGAGAGTTTGTGTGAAGTGCCTGGCACCCAGTAGGCGCTTAGGAAAGGTTTGCTGAGTGAGGGTGAAGGAGTAAGCAGCAGTCGCCGCTGCTCGTGGAGGGTCCACGGTGGCCTGGGCACACGCCCCCACGGCCTCTGACCTTGCACCTGGGAGGGTTGCACTGGCTTCTGAGGAGAGCCCACTCGGTGGAGGCAGGGGGGTCCTGGCCTTCAGGGCCAGGGCCTCGGGGACAAAGCCTGGGGCAGCTGCTTCCTGAGGAGGGTAGTGAAGGGGCAGGAGGGTGTTGACCTGTACCGGGCACCTGCTGTGAGCCAGCTGCCCTATCAGGTGCTTTCCAGACATGCCCTTGTTTCACCCTCACGGCAGCCCCGTGAGGCAGGTAGAATCAACCCCACTTTACAGGTGAGGAGACTGAGGCCCAGCGAAGCGACGTGACTTGCTCAGGTCACTTAGCAGGTGGGCTGAGGAGCCTGTCAGCAGGGGAGGCAGTGACATGCGCTTGGCAGGTCTGAGGCCCTTAGAGCCAGGCTCAGTAGGGGTCTGAGCGAGGGAATGAATGAATGAATGAATCTGCCAGATGCCTTAGCTTACGCCCAGCCCACCCTGTCCTGCCCCTGTGGCCCGGAGAAAGGCCAAGGGTGCAAGTGATCAGGGACTTTTCACCAAATCCTCCAAAGGAAACAGCAGAGGCCCTGCTGCCAGACGGGGCCAGGGGAGGTGGGTACAGGGAAGCAGGGCCTGGCCCCCACCCCCACGGGTCCCGGCCAGGGGGAGGCGGGGAGGAGTCCCGAGCTGAGGGGCAGTGCCCTGGGCCATCCCCGGCTCTGTCCAGGCCTCAGCCCTCCCCTGCAGCACGGCAGGCAGTGCGGGCAGTGGGGAAGCCAAAGCTGGAGGCCCCGGCAGAGCATGGTGGAGGCTGGGGGGTCTGGAGGGCAGGTGGACTAGGCCTCCCTCCTGTCCTGGAGTCTGGGCGATGGCTCCTGGCCTCCTTCAGAGGGGGACAGGGGACTTGGAATGGCAACAATTCCAGGCCCGCGCACGTGGATTGATTTATTTCATCCTCACAGTCACTTGGGCACGTGTTGCTACTACACACCCCACTTCATAGATGGGAACACAGAGGCACAGAGAGGGTAAGGCACTAACCCAAGGCCACACAGATAAGAGACGGGACCAGGACTTGAACCCAGGCCTCACACTTGAGGCTTCAGCTCCTCTGTGCCAGGTGTGGAGCTGAGTGCGTCACCGCAGCCTCACTTACCCATCAGTGCCCCTGGTGCTGTCATTGGCCGCATTTTCACATGACACCGAGACCCGGAGAGGTAAAGTGATTGCCTCTTGAAGCGACCGCACTATGAGCAAGAGACAGGACAAGAGCCAGTCCTGTCTGACCCGGAGACATGAGCTTGGCCACGGCAGGAACTTCAGAATCTTGTGGCCTTCCCACCATGTCACAGAGCCCCCTCCACACCAGAGCTGCCTCCCAGAATGACTCCTAGTGGCAACCCACCAGAGGGTCCCCCATTTATCCCAGGCTTTCCTCAACAAGGACATAAGTCCCAGGCCCCACTGAGCCTCTGGAGTGTGGAGGAGCAGCGGGAGGCTCTGCTCCCAGGGAGCGGAGGGGCCTGCCCTGCTGCCCCCGAGGTGCAGAGCCCTCCCAGACTGGGGGGACTTCATTTGCAGGACAGGTTAGGTTCCCTGTCCCAGGAGGACAGGCCTCTTTGAGGACCTTCTCCCAGGCTGTTCCTAAGTTCCTGACAAGTTCAACCCCTTGGGGGAATCCCCTCACAGCCCCCCTGGCCAGGGAGGGGGCCCTCAGGATCCTTTAACACCTTTCCCACCCACCAGTACCTCCCCAGATGGGTCCCTGATTTGCTGTGTGGCCTTAGACCAGTGGCCGCCCCTCTCTGGGCCTTATTCCTGGCTGAGAGCTACAGGCTCAGCCCCAGCTCAGCCCCTCCTGGCACCCGCTCTGCTTTTGCTTCTGCCTGGCTCAGTTCCAGAAAGCAGCAGGGCACAGCTGTCACATGCTGAACCACGTGACAGGCGGCGGCTGGGGGCTCCAGTCCACACAGAACGGGGGCCTCTGCAGCCCATTACCCCTCCCTCTAAGGGCTGCCAGAGCGGGCGTGGACCGGGAGACCTCCCTGCTGTCCCAGGTAGGCAGGGGAGCTGGGAGGTGCGGGTAGTGACGAGCCTCTCCCAGAGGCCCCGGGCCAGGAGCCCAGGCAGACCCAGGGCACCAGTGCAGAGGGGCTACAGCATCCACGGCACAAAGGATGTCCCTCCCCGCACCCCTGTAACCCAATCAGCTGCCTGTCTGACACCAGCAGCTGCTCGGGAATCACCTCTCTCTGTCCTGGTTCTGATGGGTATATCCAGGGTGGGGCTGGGGGCAAGGCAGGGGACAGGCCCCCTGGCACAGCTCCTGCTCCTGAGCAACAGCAGGACCACAGGAATCACCATGGTGACACTTAGTTGTCCTAGACTGCTGTCCTAGAGAGTGAAGGGCAGTGCTTGTCCCCAGGAGGTGGACGGGACATCCAGGGATGGACACAGCCCCAGTTCCAGAGCAAAAAGTCCTGCCATGCATGCCCCATGTGGTCAAGTCCCGTCCTTTCTCTGGGTCCCCACTTCCTCATTTGTAAAATGTCAAGTTTTGGGGATGATGGGCTCTGTGAATGGGGTGCTCCGTGGGGCGGTGTTGAGGGACACAGATACACAGGGAAACAGAACAGGCAGAGGACATGGTCCCTGAACTGTATTTCTGGACTCCAGCCATCTTTGGGTCCGCCCTCTTCATTTTGCAGATGGGGAAACTGAGGCTGGGATTGGAGGGGAACAAGGCCTTCCTTGCCATTTCAGGCCACTCTCCCCCACCGCCCACCATGATTCCCAGAGCCACTGCCCTGGGCTCTGCTTCTCCTGGGGCTGAGCCCCTCGGCTCAGAACTCCAACCCACCGTGTGGCTCTGGCCTGGTGCCAGCCCTGTCTGGGCCCTGCCTCCTTCTCAGTGGCCTAAGAGAGGATCCAGAGGCCCCTGAGGGAGGTGGTAGTGAACCCTGGGCCGGTAGCCTCCCGCTGGCCCACAGCCAAGGTCAGGCACGAGGCCAGGGAGGCCCCACCCTGGGGCCGGCCCAGCGTTGGACGTTTGGCAAGGGCAGGTGACACGGCCGGGTGGAGGGACGGCAGGAGGAAGCGCAGCGTGGCTGGGCCTCAGGTACCGTAGCCGGGAGGCTGGGGCTGCAGCGGGCGAGCGTTGGCCGGGATCTGGCTCAGCACCTCGGGGCTGCAGGTTGTGCAGGCAGGTCTGGCTGCTGGTGCTATGCACACAGGTGGCCTTGTCCTTGCTGAACTTGTCGCCTGCCCCGGAGAAAGAAGAAGCAGCGGAGGGAGGGCCGAGGAGATGAACGGGGCGCCTGGGGCCCCCACTTTGCCCGAGCGGGGCTTCTGAGGCCTCCTCTTACTGGGGTTACTGGACATCCTTTAAGGGGACCCAGCTGCCCCAGGAAGGAATGCACTTCCCATCCCTGGAGGGGCCAAGTATCTCTTCAGGAAACAGCTATTTCCTGAGTGCCACCATGCACACCCCATGCTGGCACAGGCATAGTGACCCCGGGAGAGATTCGTTCTTCATGATGGACTTTGTCAGGGTCCAGGGAAGGAGGGACTAGCCAGCCCTGCCCTGTCTCGAGGAGGTATTATCATCAGAGGGACTTTGCTGGGGTTAGGGAGCCCTGGCAGCGTGGGGTGGGGCTGGGGGTCAGCTCGGGTCATGAGCAAAGGGACACCTTGGGCCCCAGCTGCCCAAGGACCTCACAGAAGGGAGGGGGCCTCTGCCCAGAGCTTTAGGAAACCTCATGAAAATCTGGGCTGAGACTGTCAAAAGACAAAATTATAGCAAGTTTAGTCATAGATCTAACTGGCTTTTATTTGTGATTCATGAATCGGAGCAGCCCCCATTCTGCAAAACAGAGCACGAGCTTCCACAGGGCACAGAGCAGTTTCGCAAGGTGGCAACAAGGGAATGGAACAGTAGGAAAAATGCTGATTGGGTAACATCAGGTCACTTTTCATAAGAGTTAAAGCAGAGGGGACCTCCTTATTACACTGGCTCAGGTAGACTGGACTCTCCTGTTTTCAGGAAAAACTGGTCTGTTTTGGGATCTATCCGCTTTTTGAAAGTTTCAGTTTCATTATGTAGCACTTAGCATGAATGACTCCATTTTGATTTAGTACGGTCTGTTGGGACTTAGTGTAGGAGCTCAGTCCAAAACAATGGCCTCTCATAACCTTTGTTTAACTACGCTAAATGGCAGGTGAGAATTGGTGACACTGTGGTATGGGGGCCTGTGGGGACTTTGAGGCCGACCCCAGTGACCCTGACTCCTGGCAGCCCTGATGTGGGTCCCCCAGGCCCTCAGACCACCATGTTCACTCACCTCTGCCCCCACCTGGGTCTCAGGTTGATGTCCTGTCCTCCCGTGGCACCCACGTCAAGGTCCCCTCAGGCCAAGGGGTCTCCTCCGCCAACCCCCCTCTGGCACATCTGTTCTTCACAGTCTGTGTGAATAACGATCACTCAGAGCCACCGTCACCGAGCACTTCTGGGGCTCACCCCTGCGCTGTCTTTACGAAGCTTCATGTGTGAATTCTTCCAACAGTGCTGTGAGGTGGCTGCGAGGACCACCCCCATTTTACAAATGGGAAAAGTGAGCCACGGAGAGGCTGAGCGACCCCAAGTTCTCGCAGCTAACAAATGTGGCTGTGATTTGAGCCAGGTCGTTGGGCACACCAACCATGCCATACAGGGAGGATGCTCCTAGAAGGCCTGTCATACAATGAGGAAATTGAGGCAGAAAGAATGAGAGAATAGGCCGGCTTTCCTCCCCCAAGAATCCAGCCCACTTGACAGGCTGGGGGTGGGAGACGAGCAGGGATCTGCCCCATGGGAGAATCCATCATCAGAACCTTGCCAGGGGGTCTGGGGCAGGGGGCAGGGGCTTGGGCAGTGGTCAATTCCCCAGAGTGCCGACCCCATTCCTCCCCCTCCTCTATTCACATGACCTCTTTAGAGCGCCATGCCAAACCCACGGGCACCCACATCAAGCACCCATGGTGGCACAAAGCCTGGCATCGCAGCCCCTGTTATTATTTTTAGAGGAAACCACAGGCCCATGGCCTTGAGGAGTAGAACTCGACATCCTTAGGAACTTGCACAGTGGGAGATGTACCAGGGGAGGTGGGCTCGGGGGGGCCCCAGCGCAGCCATGCCTGGATGCAGAAGAGCCCTGCTCTGTGCGTCTGCAATGGCTGCTCAGCTCCCTTGTTAGGTCACAGGCCCAGGCTCCCCCCAGATCCCGGGCAGAAAGCGGCCTTGGCTCCTCCACTTGTCTGGGTCCTGCCCAGCTCCCCACCCCCACGCTGGGCACTCAGCCCCCTGGGGGCATGAGTCCATAGCGACCAACCACAGGGGCACAGCCAGGCCCCTGGCCTGCAGGAGATGTGTATCCTGCTGCCCTGGGTGAGTGGGCCTCAGTGTTGCTAGGAGGCAGCTGGAATGTTCCAGCCAGACCTCCACCCCCGCAGAGCTCCCCTGCCCATCACTCTGTCCACATGTCCCCCATTCAAGTTACGTGCCTCACATTTCTGTGGGTTCTGCAGAGATTCTTATGAAAGGCAGGAGGGGCAGCTGTGCTTTGCCTTGGCATCCTTCAGTGGAAGTCTGAAGGTGAGAGCAGAGCAGAGAAAGGAGTGGGACAGTGGGGAGGGGAAGTAAATATTTGTAGATGACTTAGTGAAAAAAAAAGAACCCATAGAAAGCCATAGCTGACCTTTACCGAGCACTTTCTATGTGCATGATGGCAAGTGCTTTATGCAGCACTGTGTCATGTAATCCTCACAGCGACACCAGGAGCTATTATCATGCTCATTTTACAAACAAGGAAACTGAGGCAAAGAGGGTGAGCAACTTGCCCAAGATCCCACAGCTGGTAAGAGGCAGAGCCAGGAGCCCAGCTCTCATGTCCCCCTGCAACACACCCATCCTCTCTGGGGACCGTGGTGCCTGTTCTGTGCTCAGGCAACTGCCCAGTTTCTCCTAATCAGGGCAGGAAGCCCATGGTGTCAGCTCAGCCCCTCAGTCACGCCAGCTGGGGACAGCCTAGGGCTCCAAACCAGGCTCCTGGCACAGCTGTCGGGCAGGCATCCTGCAGCTGGGGCAGGCATCCTGCGGCTGGAGCAGGCAGCTGGAGAGCCTTCCTCAGTGTGGCCTTCTGACAACAAGAGCTCGCAGTCATGGGGACACTGATGCCCGGCCCTGGGCCTGGAACTGGAGAGCGTGCTCTCATCCCTGGTGAACACTCTGCCAGCTGGTGGGTGCTGCCATTGTGCCCCTAACAGATGAGGTGTTTCGGGCACTAAGACCCAAATGATGAGCTAAGTAGGCAAAGAGGGGTCTGCCTTCCAGTCCAGGGGGAGCAGGCCTGGGAGGAGGAGGTGTGGGGGGAGCTGGGAAGGTGGACAGTGGAACCAGGCATCTATCACTGTACGACCCAGTACAGTGGGGAGCAGAGCGAAGGGGCCACTGTGAGAGTGGATGAGGGGCTCATCACGGCGGGCTGCCTGGAGGAGGCATCCGCCAAGCTGACACCTGAAGGGAAAGGAGTCAGAGAAGAAAGAGGAAAGGGTCCCCATGGGTCCTTGGCACCAGGCCAAGGAGTGCGTGCGTCAGAGTGCTCCTCTGATGAGCTTCAAGTAAACAGGCAGGGCCCAGGGGAATGTCAGGGCCCCTAGCTCGCCTGCCAGCCCTGGCTGGTGACAGCATGGAGGCACTACCACCCCTCACCCCTCGCCCCCTCCCCCACTGTCACCTCCTCCTGCAAACATGGCGGCCAGGCCAGGTGGGCAGCAAGGCCTCCGGGAGTTATTTGTTTCCCTCTGGCGCAGGGAGTGGAGGCCACTGCCCGAGGTCACCCAGGCCTCTGAGCCATGCCTGGCTGGGGGCAGGAAAGGGTGGAGGATTCTGTGTCTGGAATGCTCCAAAGTGGTGGCCACGGTGGCAGTTGATAGAATGTCCCTCACTTATCAACCTCCTGTTTACTACACTCAGGCCAGGCAGGAGGGGCACCACAGTGGGTTGGGGTGGTGGCTTGGGGCTCATTTGCACATGGCAGAAACAAGTGTGACCCTCTGCCTGCCTGCCTGCCCACCCTTGAGGGCCATGGAGTAGCTGTCCCCGAGCCAACGCCCAGTCCCACAGCCTCCTTGAGGCCCACTGGCCGAGCAGAGTGGTCTGTGGGACTGTCAGTGTGTGTCTAGGTATGTCTTATGGGGGGACCAAGGGGGCACAGGCAGCCCCTGTAGGGTTATCCCAGTGAGTCCCTGTGTGTGTCCCCATGTGCGGATAAGGTGGGGGTGGGTGCAGGCAGAGCTGGGGGTGCTGCTGACCCCAGGGCGCCAGAGGGTGCCTGGTCCATGCTGTCCCATCCGGCAGGATGGACCCCTTTGAGGACACACTGCGGCGGCTGCGGGAGGCCTTCAACACGGGGCGGACCCGGCCGGCTGCCTTCCGGGCCGCGCAGCTGGAGGGCCTGGGCCGCTTCCTGCAGGACAACAAGCAGCTTCTGCAGGACGCGCTGGCGCAGGACCTGCACAAGGTGGGCTGTGGAGAGGAGGTGTGGGGGGTGCACGAGGGGCAGAAGGGGCGCAGAGGTGGTGTAGCTGGGACAAAGGTCATGGGGACACTGCATCCTGCATGAAGGGAACAAAAAGCCCATCAGTCCCAGCTCCTCCCACAGGCCCGAGCTGCTCTTCTGCATTCATCCCCCCGGCATTTCCACACTCACACAACAACTATGTACTGAGCACCTACTATGTGCCAGGGACTGCTCCAGGCTCCAGGGACACAGTGTAGAATAAAACAAAGTCCCCACGCCTATGGAGCCAACCTCCTGGGGGGAGACAATACAACAGTAAACAAGTCATTGCGCACATGTTGGGCCCTAATGAGTGCAGTGGAGACACTCCCAGTGTTAAGAGGGAGTGAGGGGCCAGGATCAGGTGCTGTTTTATGTCTGCGGGTCAGGGAAGGTTCTCTGAGAAGGGAGCATCAGAGCAGAGACATGAAGGAGAAGAGGGAGAGATGCACACGGACGCTGGGGGAAGTGGCAGCGGGTGCAGCATGTGCAAAGGCCCTGAGGCAGGTGGTGCTGGGAGTGTTTGTGCTTGAGGAGCAGCGGGGTGCTGGCGTGGCTGGAGGTGGGTGGGAGAGGCAGAGAGATACCAAAGTGAGGTCTTTGGTGGGGGGGAGGGGGGTCACACCATGTAGGGCCCCTGTAGGCTGCAGAGCACTTGGGCTTCACTCTGGGTACAGTGGGCATCATGGCCTATGTCTGAAACTAGGACTGTCCAAGGGGCTGCCCCCAGTCACCTCTTCTTTGGACAAAATGTCCCCTGCTGTTGTCCAAAGGCCACAGTGTCCAGATCCTCCCCTGGCCTGCTGGGCTCTCTGGGGACTGACTCCTCTCCCACCACTGAGCCTTTGCCACTGTCTACCTGCCGGCCCAGCCTGGCCACCTCTGTGAGACTTGACCAGACTGTCTGTCTGGTCCCTTTTCTCCCTTTGGCTCAGATTTCACCTCTTGGCTTCCCATCCCTACTCCAGGAGCCTGGGTCCCACAAAGGGAGCAGCAACCCAGAAAATTTAATCCAGTCCCTCCCTCTGGTCTTGGCCAGCCTGCTGTCCCACCCCCAGCAGGCAGCATCTGCCCAGCACAGCATAAATTCTCTCATTTAACCTCTGACAGCCCTTCTTGGAAGGGGCAGTCATGCCCAGTTACTCCCAGAGGGGACTCAGAGAGGGCACGTTCTTGCCCAAGGGCACACAGCCAGGAAGAGCAGAGCCAGAGTTGGACCTGGCTCAAACTAGCCAGCCCTTCCAAAGTCGTGGGTTCAGCTGGGTCCAGACTGTCCTGAAAACTGGCCCAAACCTGGCTCAGGCCCCAGACGACTTAACCAGGTGTGGTAGGCAGGCCACAAGGTTGGCTGTGCAGGAGCGCGGGCTGGACACAGGTGCAGCTGGAGGCATAGCCAGGCAGCACTGGGGATGTGGTGTCCTCCTCCAGAGTCATGGCCCGGTCTCAGGCTCAGCTCCGGCCCTGGCCTGCCACGGTTCGTTCACCCTCTCACCCATGACCCTGTGCTCTAACACAGGAGTGCACACACCTCAGGCAGGCAGACAGCCTGGCTCTGGTGCCACCCTGGCCCTGGCCTCTAGTCACAGCCACTGGCTGGGTCTCTCCTGCAGGGGAGGAGCACATATTAGCTGGTGGAGATCAGGACAGTATCCCTACAATTTTTGTCTCCTTCTAACTCCTGTCCTAGAAACCTGATGGTGGCCCCTGACCCCTGGGCTGTGGGAGCTGATGGCATTTAACCAGGGATGGCTGTGCCTTGTGTCTGCTGCAGACCAATCTCCACACAGTGGGCCACAGCAGGCCCCGCCGACAGTCCTGTTAAAACCTGAGTCGGGGCCGAGCCCGTGGCGCACTCGGGAGAGTGTGGCGCTGGGAGCGCGGCGACGCTCCCGCTGCGGGTTCGGATCCTATATAGGAATGGCCGGTGCACTCACTGGCTGAGTGCTGGTCACGAAAAAGACAAAAACAAAAACAAAAACAAAAAAAAACCTGAGTCGGATCCTGTCCCTGCTCTGCTCAGTAGTCCTCCCCCTGCTGCCTGGCCCCATCTCCTTGGTGAATCTGCTTCTTGCTAAGCAGGAACAGAGCAAGCTGCGCCCACCTTAGGGCCTTTGCACCTGCCAGGACCTCTGCCCAGAATATTCTGCTTCCAGGCATCTACAGGTGCCCTCCCTCCCTCCCTCCTCCAGATCACTGCTCATATAACCCAGGAGGCCTGCACTGCCCATCTTGTACAAACTAGAGTGAATATGCACACCCATGCACACACTCGAGCACACTGTGCACACCCACGCACGCACATTCCAGCGGTGTCTGCCCTCTCCCTGTGCCACTTTTTCCATAGCACCTGTCCTGTGCTAGTGCAGCCATCAGTGTTCTCACGGCCATGGTGACTGTCCCCTGCAACATCAGCCCCAGGAGGCAGGTTTCTCCATCTGCTTTGGTCATGGCTGGGTTCCCAGCACAGGAGCAGCACTGGCACACAGGAAGCGCTTGCTGAACATGGAGGAAAGGAGGGAATGAATGAATGAATGAATGAATGAATGAGTCAATGACAGCAGGCCTTGCCTGGAGGAGGCTGTGTGCTCCCCAGGGCTCTGGCCACCTGCTGATCCTGGGGTTCCCGCCCCTCCCACAGCCGGCCTTCGAGTCTGAGGTGTCTGAGATCGCCACCAGCCAGGGCGAGGTTAACTTGGCCCTCAGGAACCTGCGGGCCTGGATGAAGGATGAGAGAGTGCCCAAGAACCTGGTAAGCAGGCCTGGGGGTCAGGGCAGGCGGGGCATTCAGGGACTATTTGCTCTCCCTGGTGGCCTCTCTGGATAGAATGGGTGGTGGCTGCTGAGGGGTCCTGGGCGCCTCATGGCTCACCCCCGGCTCCTGGCTCAGGCCACACAGCTGGACTCAGCCTTCATCCGGAAGGAGCCCTTTGGCCTGGTGCTCATCATCGCCCCCTGGAACTACCCCCTGAACCTGACACTGGTGCCCCTGGTGGGTGCCCTCGCCGCAGGTGAGATCCAGCCTCCACCTTCCCACTGCCCTTCCCTGCCTTGAGGCCTCAGGACCACCCATGGAGCCAGGAAGGACATGGGGGAGCTGGCACCAGGTGGCAAAGAAAGCCTGGTTCCACGTGGTCCACTGTCTCCAGGCGATGTGGGCCTTGGGCCTGTCATGTCACCTCTCTGAACCAGGTTCTTCGCCTGAAAATGGGCAAGGCCAGCATCCACCCTACAGGTGTGTGGAGTCCGGGAGTGGGCTACCTCTCCCAGCTCCCCGCTGCACTGCCCTGCAGGGAACTGTGTGGTGCTGAAGCCATCGGAGATCAGCAAGAGCATCGAGAAGGTCCTGGCCGAGGTTCTGCCCCGATACCTGGACCAGGTCAGCAGGGTTGTGGGGCAGCTGGAGCAGGGACAGGCAGAGCCTTGTGGGCTGGACAGCCCTGGCATGGCCGGGCCTGTCGGTCAGACCCAAATCCCAACCTCAATCCTGTCACCTCCCCTCTTAGCCTCAGTTTCCCTCTGAGGAATAGAGAGGGTGAGCTGTCCCCTGGGGGTCCTGTATCTGTCTGGTCAGTCCTGCTCATCCAGCCTCAGCCCTCCCTCCAGCCATGGCCGGACCCCCACCTCACACCTGCTAGGTTGGACTGCCCAGGCCCAGCACCCTTGGGGAGCTCCCCATCCCTCATCTCGCCCCACCCAGCCTACCCACAGCCCTGGCAACTCTGGCTCAGGCCAGGCAAAGGCAGGGAGCAGGGTCTGGGTAGGGCAGGGCAGGCCACCCTGGGCTCTCCAAGCCGAGGTTCCAGAGGACACCCTCATGCACCCCGTCTTGCAGAGCTGCTTTGCTGTGGTGCTGGGCGGGCCCCAGGAGACGGGCCGGCTGCTGGAGCACAAGTTCGACTACATCTTCTTCACAGGTGAGGCCAGAGAGAGGCTGAGGGTGGAGGCCTGAGCCCAGCCCCTCCCTCAGGGGTCTCATCCCTATCTTTGAGAGTCCGGAAGGGACCAAGGCAGCCAGCCAGCCAGGGGACCCAGACTGGGCCAGCGCTGGGAGGGGCCCTTGGGGCTCCCTGACCCACTTGCTTGACCAGGCTGGAAGCAGCGCTGGACCTCTCAGGACCCGTCAGGAAGGGACAGAGTCCCATGTCCAGGGCCACAGCCTGCTCTGCCAACCGCAATCTCACAAACCACACAGCATCTTCCCTTGCTGAGTTCCTGCTGTGCCAAGCCCTTATACACTACCCTGCTGCCCCCAGGGCCTTATATGAGAGCCCATTGGTCCCTATGGCCCTCCCTGCAGAATAGACAGAGCCTCCTGCAGGCTGGAGACTCAGGGTGATGAAGGGACACAGTGCCCTGCCCAGGCTGGGATCTGCACACAAGCCCTTGGTGAAAATTGATCCCAGAGGTCACCTGCCATCACGCAGGCATGTGCCCATGTGGCCCAGACACCATCTGGCTTCAAGTGACCAGGATAAATTTCTAGAAGAGAGGAAATTTCCCTTGTATGCTGCACATGTGGTCAAAGCAGGAGACGATGGTCTTGCCCTCTCCTCTCTAGGCCACGCCTCGAGCACAGGAAAAGCCCTGCCTGTCCCCAGCTGGGAAGGGGGGTGGTGATGGGAGCAATAGGGTAGGGTCCTTAGATGCTGGAAAAGGACAGCACCTCCTGCAGATGCCCACGGGATGTGAGGAGTGGCAGGAGGTGGTGAGAGGTCTCCAGCCCACCTCCTACCTCATGCCCCACAGCTTCAGGTGGGTGCTGGGCCTTGGCCACCCAGGATGAGGGTACAGAGCAAGGGAGACCCAAGGAGGCCAGCATCCAGGCCAGGTCCCGGATCAGCCCACGTGGAGGCCAACAGTCCCAGCTGGGACCTACTCTGTTGCACCTCCTCACTTCAGGCCTCAGTTTCCTTCTCCGTAAAACTGGAAAATCCTTAAATCACAGGCCTGTCCTGAGGACGGATGAAGTCAAGTACAAAGTCCTTTATTGCAGCATGTACCTCTGGGAAGCATCCCTCCTTCCCTCAATGCCCCAGCCTGGAATGTCTACTGAGAGCGCATGCCACATGCCAGACACTGTTGGAGGCTTGTGACAGAGCAGGCACCAGAAAGACAATGGGGCAGAGAGCAAGCAGGGAACGGGATGGGAATTACGGGGTGATGTGGGGTGAAACCCTGGCCAAGTGGGTCAGGGCAGTGTGGGAAGCAAAGACTATGGGGGCGGGGCCCTGGTGACACTCTAGGAACGAGGGGAAGGAGTGGGTAGGAGGGAGCAGGGATGAGATCAGGGAAGTGACAAGTGGATCCTGGGCTGTGAGCCTTGGCTCCTGTGGGGACTAGGACCATCCCATCCGGGGAGGGGCTCCTGTGACCCAGCTGGGCTGTAGGGCAGAGGAGGCTGAGTGGGGGAGGGGGGTGTCAGGCCCCAGGAGGGCAGCACAGAGCAGAGGTGAGGCCAAGTCAGGCAGGATGTGTGGACGCCACATGGCATCAGCTCCAGCCAGTCCACTTAGAGCCCAAGGGTCACAGGGGAGGGACAGGGGTGGTGAGGGAGGCCAGCTGCCAGGTTTAGGTCAGAGAGAGGGAGACAATGTCAGCCAGGCTAAGCACTGAACTCCAGCCTTGGGCGATAAGGGGTCACCAAATGTTCCAGAGAAGAATGGAGAGGCGGAGAGGAGGGTGCGGTGGGGGCGTGTTAGACAGAATCGCCTGCAAGGTGAGCCAGGGTCAAAGGCAGGAGGAGCTGAGGGGCTCAGCTCAGGAGGGAGCTGGGACTCAGTGGTGCTGTGTGTACCAAGCATCGTCTGGGGCTGTGGGGGGTGGGGATGAGCAGAGTCCCGGGCTATGGGTGGCAGCAAGTGGCAGGAAAGGCCAGGGAAGAGCTGGCTCTGTCCTAATGCAACCATCTCTCAGAGGAAAAGTGGGGCCCCAGACTGAGGCCATCCCACCTGGTGCAGGTGACTGAAGGGCCACTTGGGTTTCTTTTCACGCCAAGGGAGCCCCCGCGTGGGCAAGATCGTCATGGCTGCTGCCGCCAAGCATCTGACACCCGTCACCCTGGAGTTGGGGGGCAAGAACCCCTGCTACGTGGACGACGACTGCGACCCCCAGACCGTGGCCAACCGTGTGGCCTTGTTCCGCTACTTCAACGCCGGCCAGACCTGCGTGGCCCCCGACTACATCCTGTGCAGCCCTGAAACGCAGGAGCGGCTGCTGCCCGCCCTGCAGAGCAGCATCACCCGCTTCTATGGCGACGACCCCCGGAGCTCCCCAAACCTGGGCCGCATCATCAACCAGAAACAGTTCCAGCGGCTGCAGGGACTGCTGGGCTGTGGCCGCGTGGCCATCGGTGGCCAGAGCGACGAGAGCGACCTCTACATCGGTGAGTCCCACTCTCCCTGCCACAGCTGCCCCAGGGACAAGGCCCTTCCACGCTGGAGGGGCCACAGCCGGCCCGAGTCTGGGCCCCCACCCGCAACCACCGCCCTGCCACTAGAGCCCAGCCCGGGTCCACGGTTCCCAGTGGCACAATTCCAGGACACTGACGCTCCACGTCACTGTGGTCCTGAGCCTGTGACTCCTTGACTCCAAACTCTGGTCCCGCAGCTCTGGATTTGCTAAGCTCTGACCCCAGGTTCTAGGGTCCAGAGTGCTGAGACTCCAAACTTCTGTCCCACCATGTCCTGCTCCGTGAGGTCCTGACCAGGAGCCCAGGATCTCAGGTTGCAAACTTCAATGGCCCCGTCCTGAGCCTCCCAGTCTACTGGGTCTGAATGGCTCAGCAGCTCAGGGTGACGCTGTGGCTCCAACATTCTGGGAGGCTGTGACCTTGGACTCTAAGATCCCGACACCCTGACTGAGACCAAGGTTGGGGGATTCTCTGGGCTCCGGAGGCCCCGGGCAGTCCGGGAAAGCCCGTATGGTCCCCGCCTGGGACTGTGGGGAGACTTTCTTCCCTGTAACATCTCCGAAGCCTGGAGACCTGGGAGGTCAGATTTGGGACTCCCCGGCCTAGAGCCCTGGGTCCTTGGCCCTGCCCAAGTGCCCCACCCCAGGGGTGTGTTCCATCTGCGGCCTTGGTGCTGAGTGTCCCCTGTGCCCTGCAGCTCCCACGGTGCTGGTGGACGTGCAGGAGACGGAGACGGTGATGCAGGAGGAGATCTTTGGGCCCATCCTGCCCATCGTGAACGTGAGGAGCCTGGATGAGGCCATCGACTTCATCAAGCGGCGGGAGAAGCCCCTGGCCCTGTACGCCTTCTCCAACAGCAGCCAGGTGGGCACGGCCATGCTGGGCCGTGGTGGGGGCAGGTGCCAGCAGTGGGCAGTGGGAGTGGTAGCAGCAGAGGGGACAGGACTTCAGGGATGGTGTCCTTCTTGGCTCTGTCCCTGCCCTCTCCCCAACCCCCACCACATTCCTCTGGGACTTCAGTGGGCGGCCCCCTGGGGTCTTCTCCAGGGCCGTGTCCCCTCTAGGTCAGCCCCTGCCTTCATTCTTCCTTACACATCTGGGTGCAGTGACCCTGCTCAGTGCCTGGATCACTGAAGGCACATGGCACATGCTGGGGAATGACCAGAACATGCAGGCCCAAGAAGGATCCCTGGCTACCCCCATCCCTTCTGACACCTGTGTGGCCAGCCTGAGAGGCCCAAGGACATATGGGCAGTGTCCCCAGCTTAGGACACACTGAGAGGCACCCACAGTGCCCACGCACCCTCCCCAGGCCCACTCACCCTACTCTCAATAGATTCCCTCCCTGCCTAATGTTTTTTTTTAATAAACTTTTTATTTGAGAATAACTTTAGATTTACAGAAAAGTCGCGAAGATGGTACAGAGAACCCATATACCCCCCTGCCCCGTATCCCCCATTAAAGGGCTCTTAAATTGGCCAAAATGGAGAAAGTGACATCAGTACACTATATACTTTCTTCAGATTTCACCAGTTTTTCCCTTACTGCCCTCTTTCTGCTCCGGGATCCAAGCCAGGGTCCCATGCTGCAAGAACGAAGCTTCTCAGCTTGAAGAGTGCTGGCTAGGTCTCCCGTAGAATGTCCCTGATCTCGTTGTCTGGTGTTTTTCTCATGATTAGGTAGGGTTCTGGCTCTTTGGAGAGAATACCACAGAGGCCAGGACCGGTCTCTTCACATTGTGTTGGGGTACGCGAGGCCCACACGTGGCTGGAGAGGTTGCCTTCTGCATGCGGTCAAGGCGGTGCCTGCAGGGTCCCCACTGTGAAGTTACTATTGCTCCTTTCTTTACTTGCTGGAAGCAATCTTTAAATCTAGCCCACCCCCAACAGGAGGGGGTGTAATTAAGTTCTAGCTGCTGAAGGGGGGATATCTACATATACTTTTGCTAAGATTAGTCTCTTGAATTATTTGCTGAGATCAGTATGGACTCATGTATATTTATGTGAGTCTACTGGCTATAATCCAGCCCCACATGATGTGTTCCAGGCTAGGGTGCTGGTGCGCCAGTGTTCCTGTGACATGTCCCAGCGTTTGTGCTTTGACTCCTTCCTTCCTCCTGGTTCTACAAGAAGCTCCAGGCTCAGTTTGTAATTTCCCTGCCCCAACTCTAGAACCAGCCCTTCCTCCAAGGAGCCCTAGTTTCTCTGGATACTCTAACTTGAGAAAACACTACATAGGTGTTTTGGCAGGGAGGTTATCTGGCACAGTGGCTTTCAAGCTTCTCTGACTGCCCAGCACCGGTCCTAGGACACACAGTCACATGTAGGACACATGTCAAATAAACATGACCCGCCCTCTTTGCTCGAGAGCACTCTAATGCTTTCTGCTCCATCTTCTGCAGCTGTTGTTGCTGGTAAAGCTGGTTTCAATACGACAAAACGACATCTGAATCCACTGGTGTGGGGTCCACTCTGCCTCCCCTCAGACAAGCCCTGACCTGGCCATTGTCTTAGAGCCACACCGATGGGAACTAGACATAGTGAAGTCGTTGTGCAGTAACTGTTTAGCGTCTACCCACCTTTTCCTTTCATTTTTTAAACAAGCCTAGATTGAAGAGGAAGATCCTTCATTAAGTCAAGCAAGGGCCAAGCTCATGATTCTAAACTGCAAATCTGGCCCCTCATCAGGTCTTTATGTGTCCCCTGGGCTCACGCCACATGAGCTCCTTGGTTTCCCTGTCCCTGGGCCTCCACTCTGCTTGAACGACTTGGCGGGCACCCCACATCCCTCCCCTGGGATGCCTCCCTGACGACCTGGCACTGCTGTCACTGCACCCTCCATGGCCCCAGGTGACTCTGGGTCTGTCTCCCCCTCAGGCCTGAAAGTGTGTCCCCAGCACCCTGCACAGGCCACACATGAGCAGATGCTGCCACACAACCACACAGCCCACCTGTCCCACCATACCACCTTCAGCTAACACGGTGGCCTCAGACCCTTTCTGAAACAAAAGCAGGGTGACCGAGTTCAGCCCTGAGGGGTGCGGACAGTCGGTGACAGTCTTGTGCACTTTCTGCCCTCTCCCAGGTGGTGGAACAGGTACTGGCCCGCACCAGCAGCGGGGGCTTCTGCGGCAATGACGGCTTCATGCACTTGACCCTCACCAGCCTGCCTTTTGGAGGAGTGGGTAGGTGCTGGCAGAGCCCTGCCCTTCTGTCACCATCCTTGGATTGAATCGCAAGTGACACTTGAACACATTCTCATCATAAAACATTCAAGCCCACCCTTGGTCTACAGGGACAGGCAAGGGGGCCCCTCTTGACTGGTCACGTCCCAGTGCCTCCACCTTGCTCCCCTCCCCGTGCTCTGAAGTGGAACCTTCTAGACCTGTCTCTGCACTTACAAACGTAGGCGGGCCCACAGATACACCATTTTGGTGTTTTTTAACACAACTGTGATCACATTGTCCACTGTAGGGCTACTCGCTTCTGTCCCCAACAGCAAAACATGATGTCTGCCCATCAGCACACAGAGTGCCTCTGTGTTCTCTCTGCTCCGTGGCACGGCTGATCCCCCAGCCCCCTCGCCGTGTCCTCTCTGAGCCTCGCCACCTCACGAAGCTGCTGCCACAGCTGTTGTGACTCCCCCGCCTGAGGGAGAGTGCAGATGCCCTGATACAGCTGCAAAGTCCTGGCCTCCCGAGTTGGGAAACCTCACAGCTGGTCACAGCAACTCCCCGGCAGGCTGTGTGACCTGCGGCAGCTACTTCCCCTTGCTGAGCCCACTTCCTCCTTGGCGACATGGCAGGGCCAGAGCAGGGGATGTGAGGTTCCTCCTCCTGTCCACAAGCAGCACCTGTTCCCATAGCACTCATCACAGTCCAGCCTACTACATAATTTACTTGTTTATTGCAGGCCTGGCCTGTCTACTCTGCCAATGTGTCTGCTCCTCAAGGGCACGGCTCTTTGTCTGTCTTGTCCACTGATATATCCCAAGCGCTCACAACAGCACACCTAATGGTGTTTAATAAATATGTGCTAATGGCAAACTGCCCCTGGTGGCACCTGTGCCACAGGAGCACGCAGCAGGTGGAGAGCTGACGTCATGGCAGTGCACCTGGGTCGCTGCCCCAGACCCCACCTAGCTAGCCCTCTCCAGCCCTAGCCCTCCTCAGCCCACCTCCTCTGCCCCAGGGAAAAGTGGGGTCTGTCTGTGGGCAAATCTGAGGACAACCCCCCACAGCTCCCAGCCCCTGACTCACAGCGTCTTGAGGCTGGCCCTTCCTGGCCTGCCCATGGGATCCTGCTCCCCCTTCCCTCCAGCTCCCTGCTTCCCTGCCTGCTACTCCAGCTATACTGAGCTCTGTCCAGGTCTCTAACACACCTGGTGTCACCCACCTGTAAGGCTACCACTTGTCCCCAACCCTGGGCCCCTCTTTCCCCCACCTACCCTCAGCTTCGGTTAACTACACATTCCTCACTCACTCCAGGAAGCCCTCCCTGATTATGCCCTCACTCCACTCAGGCTGTGTCCCCTGGACTTCCCTGGCCTGGGTCCTTGTCTGCCTCCGATCTAGACACTGAGGAGAACACACAACGACACAGCATACACTGTGTCCCTTAATACCTGCTGCAGCCCTAGGTGGTGGGTGCCACTGTCACCCCATGTCACAGAGGAGATCGAGGCACACTCTGTTGCCCTAGATGACACAGCTAGTTTGTAGCAGAGCCGAGATTCAAGCCCAGTCAATCTGGCTCCGGAATCCACACCCTTGACCACTGTCTGCATGTCTTGCCTGGCACCTGGTGTCCCCAACACTTACTGAGCTGGTGCTGGTGCCAGGCTGAGGACCAAACCCCTACCCACAGTGCTTAATGATTAGCCCACTGGACGGGTGGAAAACTGCAGCTCAGAGGAGTTAAGCAACCCACTGAGGTCCCACTGTGTGTGACTGGCAGAGCCCAGGTCTGTCTGACATCCCCTCAGCTGGCCCCTCGGGGCCTGACCACCTGTGTTCTGTGCCACTGTACAGGTGCCAGCGGGATGGGCAGGTACCACGGCAAGTTCTCCTTCGACACCTTCTCCCACCACCGCGCCTGCCTGCTGCGCAGCCCCGGGATGGAGAAAATCAACGACCTCCGCTACCCGCCCTACTCGCCGCGCAACCTGAGGGTGCTGCTGGTGGCCATGGAGGCCCGCGGCTGCAGGTGCACGCTGCTCTGAGCCCATCGGCGTCCCTCCCAGGCTCATGTCTGAGGCCACTGCTGCCACCCCCAGCTGGTGGACGTCGCCTGGGGTCCAGGTCACAGGAGGGAAAGAGCTGCCATGGCCACAGAGCAGCCTGCTCAGCCCACACCAGTGCTTGCCCCCCTCCCTCCCGGGGCTTCCCTTTCCTGACCCTCAGCCTCCCCCAGCTAGGATGGGCCAAGGGGAGGGAGCACGGGAAACAGTGCAGTGACCCGCCCCCTCCCATGCTAGAGGGCAGATGTGGGCACCTCTGAGCCTCCCATCTTCCTGTGGAGGACGCAGCAGAGGGGCCCTGACATCTGGTCCAGCCAACATCATGGAACCACTGTGACCTGGGCCATTCCTCTCTGAGCCTCAGTTTTCCCATCTGCACAATGGAGATGATTAAAAATTATACCTCCTGAGACCGTTACAAGGATTAAATCAGGGAGTTACAGACTGCGAGCTTCAAGAGTCCTCCCCACTCTCCTGCCAGATCAGGCTGCGGTGCCTGCAGCAGCCTCTCCCTTCCCTCAGTCTGGGCCTTGGGGCTCTGAACACCTTACCCTCACCATGCCCCACACTGGACTCATCCTCCTCCCCAGCCTGCTCATCCTCCCGGGCCTCCCAGCCACTCGGCCGCCAAAGCCAAAACCCCAGGTCTCCTGTTTGACACCCTTTCTCACCTCCCAAGTCGCATCTTTGAGCAAATCCTGATGATTCTGTAACGCCACGGGATTTCCCCGATGCACACGCAGGGCCAGGGCCTGGTGCAGGCCACTATCCGCTCACCTCCTTCTCCGCAGGCCTGGCCCCCCTCCTCAGGGCACCCACTGAGCTTCCCAAAACTCACTCGGACCTTGTCCCTCCTCGGTGTGTCTCCCTGAGGACAAGTTCCATGTCCCTAACAGTCCTGAGGACGCTCTGCCCACCTCTCTGGGGACTCGGGTCACCAAGCCCCTCTGCCCCACACTCAGCCAGTCCCTGTCCTCTCCTAACATGCCTGTCCTCTGTTCGAAGCAGCCCTGCACACGGTGGACGTGCCACTGCGGGCCGGCACGATCCCGACGCACCGTCAGCGTAGACACCACCTCCTCCAGGAAGCCTTCCCTGACCACCACCCCTGACAATACACGCAGACTGCTGCCGCGGGTCCCTCTGCCACAGAATTCACGGGGAGGAATCCCAGGCGGGTGGAGAGAGGGGCCCCCGAGCCATACAGATCCACGCACAGGTCAGGCGGCCGCACCCCGCCGCTCCAGGGCTGCGGGAGTCACTCAGCGCCTCTGCACAGTGATAACGATAGTTCCTCCGCACGCGGCTGCCGTGAGAATGAGAGGAGGCCGCGCGGGCACAGCGTTTGCGCTCGGAGTCGCTGCGGGCCGTGATTCTCACCGTTCCCGCGGTCGTCACCTTTGTGACACGACACCGCTGTCCGCGCCGCCCTCCCACGGCGCCAGGGCGACCCGGAACCGCTCCCTAAACCACGCCCCGGACGCCCCGCCTCCAGCGGCTCGGGGTTCCTTGCTTATTGACCCCTCCAAAGCAACATGGCGACGCCCCACAAAACTTCAAGCGCCGGCTCTCTCTTAGCCAATGAGAGGGAAGATCTTGCTGGATCCCGCCTCCTCAGCATCGCCACTGGCCAATCAGACCACAGCATGACTAAGACAGTCGGCCCAATGGCAGCGCCCCCGAGTGTAAGCTCCGCCTCTCGGCTGTCCGGCCCGCTCGGCCAGGGAAGGAACTGCGGCACCGCAAGGTGGGCGTTCAGGACTCGGCCGTGGAGGCCGGGCCTGGGCAGCGCGGCGTCGGGGGCGAGCATAGTGTCCCTGTTAGCTCCACCAGCTCTGCGCCCGGGCTTCACCTCAGCCCGCTCAGGACCCGCGGCCTCTGTGTCCTTTAGCGTGTAGCGGGATGACCGGGACGCCGGCACCGCAGGGCACAGCTGGGCACCTTTGGCGCCCTTGGGGTCAGAGGTCACGAGGAAGGTCGCAGAGGGTGCTGGCTTGGGTGCTTGGGACTGAAGTCAGTGGTCCAAAGAAGTGAGCTCGCTAGAGATTGCAGGTCACGGAAGGGGCACTTTTGAGCTCTGTCCAGCTAAGTTTCAGGCTCTGGGCTCACCCTTGGCATATACGAACTCTCTTAATTCTCATGACCACCCCACCCCCCCATTTCACAGGTGAGAAGACTGAGGCCAGGTGACGTCACCTGCTCAAGGTCACTCGGCAGGCTAGGGGACAGTTCCAGGAGGACCTTGAAGCTGGGGAAAGGAATTTGATCCTGGGGATTATTTAAGCTTTTAAGAGTTTACAGCAGGGGACGCCTGCATTCGAATCCTGCGCCCACCCGTCTAATGTGTGACTTTGGGCAGAGCCCTTAAGAAACTGAGCTGCAGCTTCTCATGTGGGCCTTCCTTGTAAGGTCCTTGTAAGGACAAGAGGGCAGTACATGTGACCCCTTGCACCCCTTTGCCTGGCACAAAGTTAGTTCTCAATGTATGGGGGAGGGAGCTAGGAGGCAGGAGCTCTGGGAAGGGAGGGAAGAGAGGGATGGATTTTAAAAGTTTCTTAGGCGAGATAGTTAGAACTTGGGGTCCACAGGAACTCATAGTTGAGCTGGGTCAGGTTGAGGGGTTGGGAGGTGTTCTGCCAGGTATGGGGTGTGAGTAGGGCACGAGATGACACGGTGGCCTGGGGTTGAGCTTCAGAGCTCCTGCATTGCCAGCTTTCTGGGGAGGACGGATCTTGGGCACACCCCAGGCCTCCCTCCCTTTTTATGCCCCCAGATGCGCTGCCTGACCACACCCTTGCTGCTGCGGGCCCTGGCCCAGGCCCAGGCTGCATGTGCAGGTAGGAACAGGGAGCCTTTCCTGGGGGCAGGGCAATCCAGTCTCCCAGCATGAGGTCAGGGTCACGGAGCATCACCCCTCTCCTTGCAGGACATCCCGGTGGCCGGAGCCTCCACAGCAGTGCAGTGGCAGCCACCTATAGTGAGTAGCAGAGTGGCCTGTGACTTCAGGCTTTCCTGGTCCTGTCAGAGGTGGGGGAGGAGATCTGGGTTCTAATCTTGGCTTTGTCAGAGGCTGCCTTCTCTGAGCCTCGGTTTCTACTCTTAAAATGAGGGTGATGATTGAAATTGAGTGTGATCGTGAGGGCAGAATCCATTGTTAGCAGGTGTGACCTCAGCTCCACTGGGTGTGATGGGCAGGTGTGTCAGGTGTGGACCTTGGGTGCCTGTGCCTCTTCACCAGGTCCCCTGGTGAAAGTAAGGGCCCAACCCCCTCATCTGCCGCCCTCGACTCCTCTTTAAAGCCCTGCTTGAATGGCCCCCAGGGCCAGAGGCTGGCCTCACGGGCCCTCGCCGAGGCTGGGAAAGTGTTGGGGGATGAGCAAACCCAGGGAGTGCAGCTGTTGGGTGTGGAGGTGAGGACAACCTCGTCTCCCTGAGCTGGATTCCTCCTGCCATGGTCTCTCTGCCCGCCTCCCTGCAGAGTATGTGAACATGCAGGAGCCGGTGATGGACATGCGGTCAGTGACCGATGGGGCAGCTCGGACCCTGCTGTGGACCGAGCTCATCCGAGGTGGGTCATGGGGGTCAGGGGACAGGGCAGACTGGGGATGGGGGGGCCACAGATGTGTTGGGGAGGAGGGTGCCCCCATCCACCATGCCCATGCTGCCCACAGGCCTGGGCATGACCCTGAGCTACATGTTCCGGGAGCCAGCCACCATCAACTACCCATTTGAGAAGGGCCCACTGAGCCCGCGCTTCCGCGGGGAGCACGCACTGCGCCGTTACCCATCTGGGGAGGAGCGCTGCATCGCCTGCAAGCTGTGCGAGGCCATCTGCCCTGCCCAGGTGAGCCCCTGCCCCACCTGGCTGCCACCTTAGCCCCTGCCACTGGGGGAGAGAGGCCAGGCAGCCCTGGCCCGAATTCTGGCTACCTGCGTGATGTGTGTCCCCAGGAAAGTCCCTTTCCCTCTCTGAGCCTCTTCCCCCCGCTGTGAACAGGAATGATAAGGCCTTGTTGCTGGGGTGTTCTGAGTCAGTGAGCCAGCTGAGTACAGATTCCAGCACTGAGCGGACCATGTGACACATGTGGGTCCTGCCCTTGGGGGTCTGGTCAGGGATGTGGAATCTGGGCCTGTAAGCCATGGGTCGCACCTAAGGGTGTCTGCTTTTCCCTGGAGCCCTGCCTGTGTGCCTGTCACAGGCTGGCCCCAGGACACACATGCCACAGCCGAGGGTTCCCCCAATCCCTGATTATTGCTGTTTTGAGCCTGGCCTTTGGTTCTGTTAGTGGATCTTGCACAGGTCCCCAGAGCCAGGGCCTGTTGGTGCAGAAGCAGGAAGGTGCAGCCACATGCACCTGGTCCAGCCCCATGATGTGCCCAGCAAGAACCCCAGCAAGTTTGACCCCTTCCTGGTGGTGTTCCTTCCGTGCCTTAGGGCAGCTCCTGTTCAAGTTTAACCTAGTCCCCTGGACCACTCCCAGGTCCTGTGGTCTGTGGCCTTGATGTCTCCACTCAAGCCACCGACCAGGAACACATAGGAGAGTCCCGAAACAACAGTAGTCATGGCTTCCAGGTAGTGAGTGCTGTCACAGACCAAAAAAGCACTGTGCTAAGCTCCTGACTTACATTATCTCACTTAATCTTTACGATGGCTCTGCGAGGTAGAGATTATTATCCCCAGTTTTATAGGCACAGAAAGATGAGGCTGCTAGCCAAAAGTCCCACTGTGAATAGTGGGCATTCTACTCCTACGGTGGGGGGCTAATGAGGGTTATTGTCAAGCACTTCTGAAGGTCCTCCCAGCTGTGGGGGGCCCCAGGCCATTCCTCTGCCAGCTGGCACAAGGCTGTACCCAGGAACTGAGAGTGAAGGACATTCCTTCAAGTCTGGGCTCTGCCCCTCGTTTGCTGTGTGGCTTCGGGAAGCCCCTCAACCTCTCTGAGCCTGTTTTCTCATCCATCACTTGGGGATAATTAGACCCAAGTCAGAGGGTTCAGCACACAACAGACAGCAATGGAGCACTTTCTACAGGGTGAGACTCCTCGGTAACAGCCCTGCCCTCGTGGGAATTATGTTCCTGGGCAGGAGATGCCAGCAGCTAACAAACAAACAGACGAGAAGATTGTCAGCTGGGGCAAGTGCTGAGAAGGACACTGAAAGACCGATGTGGTGGAAGCAAGGGGTGGCCTCGGGAGGAGTCAGGCATCTGAGGGGGTGAGGGCATCCGTGCAGGCACCGGGGATTGGAATGAGCAGAGAGGGATACACCCAGGGGCCGGGACGTGGCTGGGCAATGTGGCAGTGCCTGGTGGCCACTCCCCCCAGGCCATCACTATCGAGGCCGAGCCGAGGGCCGATGGCAGCCGCAGGACCACCCGCTACGACATTGACATGACCAAGTGCATCTACTGCGGCTTTTGCCAGGAGGCTTGCCCTGTGGATGCCATTGTTGAGGTGAGTGGGCCCCGGGGTGGGGGAGGCTGGAGTAGAGGCTCCTTGCAAGGGCCTGACACAGCCGCCCCTCCACCCACACCTGCTGCAGGGCCCCAACTTTGAGTTCTCCACGGAGACACATGAGGAGCTTCTGTACAACAAGGAAAAGCTGCTCAACAATGGGGACAAGTGGGAGGCCGAGATTGCCGCCAACATCCAGGCCGACTACCTCTACCGGTGACGCCCCGCCCGCTCAGCTTGGCCCCGCAGCCCCTGCTGCCCAATAAAAGCTCTGACCCCCCCACCGCGTCCTGTCTTGAATTGGGCACTCCAGGGTGCCTGAGGCCTGTGGATTGCCCCAGCTGGACGGGTCGTGGTCCACCAGCCATGTTCTCAGTGGGTTCCTGCTGCCCACAACCCTTGCCAGTCTGGCAGAGTGGTCCAGCCTTCCCACGTGACTCCATGGGACCCATTGGGCCCTCTTCACAGCTGGGCCCAGCCCACAGCATCGCTGTTGCCCACATCTTCCTGCGCATCTTCCCCGAGGCATGGCATCCATGGTTCTGGGTGTCTAAGGGCAGGGGCCTGGGCCTGCCTCTCCTGAGGGCCACCCACAACTAAGATTCTTAGGACTTGGAGCCTCCCAGGGTCTCAGGCTGAAGAACATCAAGTGGCAGAAACTCAGGCCAAGGTGTCCTTGTTGGGTAGGGGGAAGCCTGCTCTGGGGGTGATAGACACGAGGGGTGAGTGACACAGACACTGCTGCCCCTGAGCTGGCCTTGCTTCCAGCCACTTCCCCTTTCCTCCCCAAGTTCCCCAACCAGTCCCCTGACTCACAGCTTGGCTTCTGTCCTCACGACTGCTTAGCGGTGTGGTTCCCCCGGGGCTACATGCAAGCCCAGTGCCAATATCATAGCCAAAACGGCCCCTTGAACTTGGTGCTGAGCACTGTTAAAGGGTCTTGCTCATTCTTAGCATTGAGAAGCCAGCTAAGAGGGTGAGGTGACTTGCTCAGAGTCACAGCATGTGCTCGGGTCTGAGACCCTGAGTCCTTCCCCTATCACCTTCAAAAGCACTTTTTAAAAAAACACTAATCCCCCAAGATGTGTCTTGGAAAGAAGATGGGAGGGTGTTCTGTGGACCAGTAAGTAGGAAATGCCCCAAGTGCTAGACATGCAAGGCTCTAAGAAGGCCTGCAGCGAAGAAACCCAGCCTTTTACCCGCCCATTTCCAGGGAGCCCCTTCCATTCCCAGGGAGCCCCTTTCATCAGATCACCTGCTGGCACCCAGGCCTACTTCCCAGGCCTACAGAAGTGGCCCAGTCCCTGCTTGGGCCCCACCACTGGCCAAGGCTTTGGGGCCCCCATAGCTTGTGGAACTCGGGTTAGAAGTTACTGCAGGAACCAAAGGGAAGACAAGCCCAGGAAATGTCCATGCATCCAGCCCACTGCTAGTCGTGGTGGATGCTGGAGATAGGAGCTCTTTCTAAAAATGAGCCGGGCTTAGAAATCTCAATCACCTCTAATTTAGCTGTTCACAGACACAACTGCTGCTAGATCATTGACATAGAACCTATATTTGTGCACAGACATAGAATATTTTTATTAAACGGGTCAGACTATGTCCAGTTCATAACTTGGTTCTTTCATTACTGCTAACGTCTAAGGCATCAGGAGCGGAGCTATACACCATCCTGTAACCACTATAGAGTCCCGTTCACCCCACACTGTGAAGTAATGACTTGAGGGCCCCCTCCGATGCTGTTTGGTTGTATAGCGGTCCTCTCATCAGAACAGACCTATGACGCCCAAGCACATGTTCCCCAAATTTCTGAGGATACTGACCTTGGCTGTGACAGTTTCTGAGCCTGGCTCTGGGGCTCCATTTGTCCACCCCTCAGAGACTCTTGCTCACTGCGTGGGGCTAAAGGATAACCAGAGCTGAGGGGCCCCTCACCCCTCTGGTCCCCAGTGGGTAGGGTCCAGGCCTGCCAAAGTGCAGGCAGCTGGATGCTCCTGAGTTGCTTTCCAGGTACCAGGACGTGATGAACCACATGGAGCCGATCAGGAGTGAGGTCACGGTGACCCCCCCGCCCAGCTGCAGGGTGTGGGACCCTGAGCAGAATAACACAACATGGCCTGGCCCTCAATGTCCTGCTGTCATTGAAGAAAAAGGCCCAGAGAGGGGCAGCAACCCACCCAAAGGCACAGAGTCCTGGGCTCCAGGCCCTATTGCCTATCAGGCAGGAAGGTGTTTAAGTGCCACCAGGTTTAGGTGTCACTTCACCCACGAGCGAGGGGGTCTCGGAGGTGGGGGAGCGTCCTGGGGAGACGCGGGTCCTGCACCCCAGGCTAGTCTGAGTGTGCTGGGGTCTCATCAGTCATGGGCCCAGCGAGTTCTCTAGGTGGGAGCTCCCCCAGCCCGGAGCTGGGGCTGAGCCCGGCGCCTCCCTGCTCAGTTATCCCCGCTCCAGACTGCAGTCCGAGTCGCCCGGATTAAGCGCCCGACGGCCCTGGATGGTTTCCCAGCCGCCGGCGGGGACCGGTCCGCGAGGTCCAGGCCCGGACCCTGCCTCCCCCGCGGGCTCCCCGGCTCCGGGAGGGGCGGGGCGTCCCTGGCTCCGCCCCGTCGGCCCCGCCCGCGGGGAAGGAGTGAGCTGCGTGGGCGTCGCGGCGGGAAGCGCAGTGCAGCGTCCGGCCCGGCCCGCGCCGAGGACAGCGACGAGCGACCCGGGGTGAGTGCCCAGCTCTGCCTGCCAGCCCTGCCTCCCCCGCCCCGGGAAGGGGTCCTGGCGCCCCACCCAGCTGGGTCGGTGGATGCAGCTCAGTCCTCCACCTCGCCGGTGTCAGGCCTTGCTGGGGGTCCCGGGGGCGAGGAGGAGGAGCTGCCGACAACCACTGAGCCCAACTCTGCCGGGCATGGTGTGCTCGGAGCTTTCGCTGCTGTCTTCCTCGAGGGTGGGACCCATTCTACAGATGAGGAAACTGAGGCCTACCCAACTCAGAAGCGTCAGAGCTGGGGACAAGCCGGATCGTTAGGACTCCAGAGCCCTCCAGTCTGGAACGGAGGCAGCAGACCCTCCTTCCTGACCATCTCATCATCCCCAGGACAAGGGCTCAGAGATCTGGTGGGGTCCTGGAGGAGAAGCCTTAGCCTCCAGCTTCCTGAGGGACTGGAGAGGGGCACAGGGTGGAGTGGACTGACGTCTGGGACATGAAGGCTGCAGGATGGAGCATTTCACTCACTTGCTCCCTAAATGTAACTGGGGTGGCCCTGGCTAGGGTAGGGGCCAGGGGGGACCAGGAGCAGGAAGCAAGCCAGCAGAGGCCTCATATGCCAGGGGAGGGGTCTGACTAGGTCCCTACGCACACCCATGCCCACCACCGGTTGTGCCCAGGCCCGAGGGAGCCAACCCCTAGGCAAAGGGACCATGGGGAGCCCCAGTGGCCCTGTGAATCAAGGGTACCAGGGTGGAGTTGTGACAGCTGCTGCCTGGGGCTACTCCACCGGCTGGGTCCCCAGACCTGGCTCCCTCCAACCCCTTATTTGGCCAGCGCAGCCCCACAGGGTACCCGGGTCAGAGAACAGCTCTCTGAGCACATACTGTGTGCTGGAACCTCCAAACCTGCAGCCCCAGGGCCGGGCTCCTGTCTGGCTTGGCCATTGGCTGGGCATGGGACCTTGGACCTCACCTCTCCAAGTCTCAATCGACTCACCTGTAAAACAGGGCTGCAGAGCCCTGTCCCCCCAGATTGCTGTTCAGAATTAGCATAAGGCAGTGTGGGTAAAGGGATTATATGGGGGCTCTGGTTATCTGTCCTGTCCTGCCAGGGGTAGCCAAGGTCCTGTCTCTGCCCCACCTAGGTCCTGTCACTGCCAGGGGTAGCCAAGTGACATTAACCCAAAGAGGAAATGGAGGCCCAGAAGGGGTGAGAGACTTGCCCAAGGTCACACAGCCAGTCCCAGCCTACACAGGGCCCCAAGCCCTGGTTCCTGGCCCACCGCCCTGTGGCCAGAGCCATGTCCTTGGGTGATAGAACCCAGCTCTTCCAGCGCACCCTCCATGTCCAGGGCCCAGTCCTTCTGCAGCCTCGGGCTGCCCTCTCGGCATTCTCTCCTTTCCCAGGCTGGGGACAGGGCTGCACTTCCCTATTTAGAGTTAAGTAAACTGGGCCCAGGGGAGGAAGTGACCCGCTGGGCAGGCCCTGGCTGGCCCAGACGGCAGGCGGGGCACTCTCAGCAGGGCTCACACTGGGGCTTGTCCCCTCCGCCCTGATTTGAGAGCTAAGGAAACTTGAGTCCTACAGAGGGACCCTGGGTCCCAGGAGCAGCAGCAGCAGCAGAGCAGGCGGGACCTGGGAGCCTGGCTTGCGGGCTGGGACATCTGCAGAGCCCGCGGGAGGCCACCCTGTCCCTCCTGCTGCAGCATTTGAGCAAGGCCTGCCCGCCTCTTCCCGCCCATGTCAGTTTCACTTTCCATCGGTTTCGACACCTGGAAGGCTGCTCCCGCCCCCAGCTCCCACCACACAGGCCCGGGACTCACGGAGGGTCCCCCTGGGAAGGTCCCCCCCAGCAGTGCCCCTGCTACTGCTCCCTGCCCTTCCTGAGCCCGGGGGACCCAGGGGAGACACCCACCCCCTCAGCACAGGCAGACCCCACAGGGAGGTAGGGGGGCTCCAGCTGCCACCACCCCAGCCGTGTTTGTCCCTTGTCACAGCTTGCTGGAGTAGAAAGGCAAGGCTCTGAGACAGGCCTGGGCCCCAGGGATGAGTGAGAGGAGGGGCAGTGGGAGCAAAGGTGGGAGCAGAGCCAGTGTTGTCTAAGCAACTGGGGTGGGGACCTGGGGCAGGGGACCCCCACGGGCAGAGTGAGCTGGGAGAGAGCTTGAGGCTGCGGATCAACCCGTCCAGTTTCTGCTCCTAGTCACGCTGCTTGCTTCCTCTGTGAGCAGCACCCCATCTCACCTTCCTGGGCCTCAGTTTCCCCATCTGCCAGATGGGGGTGGTAGCAGTACCTTCCAGGATTCCATGAGCTGAGGTGTGTGGGATACCTACTCTGTGGCCCACTGCACAGGACCATGGGCTCCATGTTCCGGAGTGAGGAGGTGGTGCTGGTCCAGCTCTTCCTGCCCACGGCTGCTGCCTACACCTGCGTGAGCCAGCTGGGTGAGCTGGGCCTCGTGGAGTTCCGAGATGTGAGTAGGGGTTGGGACACGTGAGGAGGGGCTTCCTCCTGAGGCGTTGCTGCTGAAACAACCCTATAAGCTCGTCCTAGATGGGAGACCACCTCCCCCATGATGGCCCCTGGCCCCTCTTGAATCCCAGCAGCCCTGCCGTAGATCCTGAGCTTGTAGAAAGGCCACAGCTGAGGCCCCTGTCCTGGCCTGGGTTCAGCCAGGCCTCCTGGGCTCCTGCTCATGCCCTCCCAGGGGCACCAGGGGTCTGGCCTGTGCTCCAGTTGGGCATCTGGAGGCTCAAGGTGTGTTCAGCACCTGTTTGGAGGAGGCAGCTAAGGCCAGAGGAGTCAGGCCTGGGCCCCAGGGTGGGGACCTTGCTAGAACCCTCCCTGGGACACTGACCCCTCCATGTGGCAACCACAGCTCAACGCCTCAGTGAGTGCCTTCCAGAGACGCTTTGTGGTGGATGTTCGGCGCTGTGAAGAGCTGGAGAAGACCTTTAGTGAGTTCGCCCCATGCCCACATCCCAGACAGGCTTCCTGGAGGAAGCACCAGCCAAGCTTGATCAGAAAGGAAGAGTCTGGGTTACCCAGATGGAAGGCACAGAAAGGAGGTGAAGGCAGGGCCCTGCAGAGCCAAGACAGAGCAGCTGGGATTTGTAGGGAGTTCTTGGGAATGGGGCAGCCTTGAGTGGGCTGAGCAGAGGGCCTAGGGCAGGGCTGGCTTGGAGGAGGCATCGGACACTGCGTGAGGGCCCAGGTCTTCATCCTGTGGATGCTGGGGAGCCACAAGGGTTTCTAAGCAGGAGAGAGGCATGGACGGAGCTTTCTTCTCTGTGGATGGACTGGGGTGGGCAGAGGCCAGGATACAGGGTTGGGTGTCCCCAAGGAGCGGCTTAGCTTCTTCTTGGATCCAACCAAGAGGAACCCCTACCCTGGGCCCTGCTCTGGCAACCTTTCCCAGGAGGAGCCTGCAACACCAGGAGATCACGCCGCCCTGCCTCCTCCAAGCCCAGAGCGTAGAGTAGAGCAGGTTTTATTTTGTGGTTTGTTAATTTGATTACTAGCTTTTAAAAGACCAGGCAAGGGGCCGGCCCGTGGCTCACGCGGGAGAGTGTGGTGCTGATAACACCAAGGCCACGGGTTCGGATCCCTATATAGTGATGGCCCGTGGCTCACTTGGGAGAGTGTGGTGCTGACAACACCAAGTCAAGGGTTAAGATCCCCTTACCGGTCATCTTTAAAAAAAAAAAAAAAAACAACACCAGGCAGGTATTCCATTTAAGCTCTTGTCCCAGAGCCTGTAATGCTAGGGCCAGTGGCCGAGGAGACTGTGGGGCTCAGGCTCTGGGGTGGGCAGTGGTCCAGGGACGGGGAAAGGGCAGCAGCCTGGATTTGAGGTCAGAGGGAGGGGCGCAGACCTTCAGGGATGGACATTTGGCCTGGGGGTTTCCGACTCACTGAATTAGTTAGCTGGTAGCAATGGAGTTTGGGTTGGCATTTGGGATCCCCCAGAAAGTCTTGCTGCTGTTGGTTAACAGGGACAGTAGCTGGTGTGGCCCCTGAGTGGCCTGCCCTGACCCCGTCCCTCTGCACCAGCCTTCCTGCAGGAGGAGGTGCGGCGGGCTGGGCTGACGCTGCCCCTGCCCGAGGGGAAACTGCCAGCGCCCCCGCCCCACGACCTGCTGCGCATCCAGGAGGAGACGGAGCGCCTGGCACAGGAGCTGCGGGACGTGCGGGGCAACCAGCAGGCCCTGCGGGCCCAGCTGCACCAGCTGCAGCTCCACTTGGCTGTGCTGGGCCAGGGCCATGGCCACAGCCCCCAGGTCAGCTCCAGCCTGGGCAGGGGCGGGGCAGGGCATGCCAGGCCTGTCCTGGGCTGGAGCTCATGGTGTCTCTGGGCTCCTAGCTGGCAGCCGTCCACACAGATGGGCTCTCAGAGAGGACCCTCCTGCTCCAGCCCCCCGGGGGGCCACACCAGGACCTGAGGGTCAAGTGAGTGAGGGACAACTTAGCACTCTTTCCCATCAGCCCCAGAGCCCCTGACCAGTCGCGGGGGAGGCCAGCAAGCTGGGACTCCTTGCACAGTGCTCCTCCCTATCCTCCCTCAGGCCCGGAACTTTGCACAGTACCGAGCCCTTGCCCTTGGGGGTGTCTTCTCTTCTGGCCCTGCCCGGTGGCCTCCTGCCTTTTCCTTGGAGGCAGGGCCAGTGCGCCTGGTGGGCGATCCGGGCGGGGCAAGGTGGGACGTGGAGGGAGGCTGGAGCAGCCCCGCCCAGCCTCCCGGCCGCAGCTTCGTGGCAGGTGCCGTGGAACCCCACAAGGCCGCCGCCCTGGAGCGCCTGCTCTGGAGGGCCTGCCGCGGCTTCCTCATCGCCAGCTTCAGGGAGATGGAGCGGCCGCTGGAGGACCCCGTGACGGTGAGCCACTGGGTGGCCAGGCTCGGGGTGGCCTGGTTGGAGCCAGAATCCAGGGTAAACTGAGCCCGGTCCCCGCAGGGTGAGCCTGCCACTTGGATGACCTTCCTCATCTCCTACTGGGGTGAGCAGATCGGACAGAAGATCCGCAAGATCACTGACTGGTGAGCTGCCGGGGGACTGGCCACCTGCTGCCCCACCCTGGGTCTTGGCAGGCGTTCAGAGCCCTGCCCAGACGGCTCTGGGCACTTGTGGGCCCCCGCCCCTGCATGTCACCTCCACCAAGCCTTCCCTGTCCCCCCTGATGTCATCCTCCTCCCCTGACAGCTTTCACTGCCACGTCTTCCCATTCCTGGAGCAGGAGGAGGCCCGCCGCGGGGCCCTGCAGCAGCTGCAGCAGCAGAGCCAGGAGCTGCAGGAGGTGGGCCTGACCTGACCCCACCTGCCCATCCCCTGCTCATCTTGCCTGCTCCTGCCCATCCCCAGCCCCTCTGGACGCCATCTACCTCTCCCCCGCTCCTCCTATCCCCACCTGCCCCTTCCGCCCCCCTCCTGTCCCTCCCCAGCCTCTTCTGACCCTGCCCTGGTCCCCAGGTCCTGGGGGAGACAGAGCGGTTCCTGAGCCAGGTGCTGGGCCGGGTACAGCGCCTGCTGCCACCAGGGCAGTTGCAGGTCCGCAAGATGAAGGCTGTGTACCTGGCCCTCAACCAGTGCAGCGTGAGCACCACACACAAGTGCCTCATCGCCGAGGCCTGGTGTGCCTCGTGTGACCTGCCCACCCTGCAGCAGACTCTGCAGGACAGCTCGGTGAGCCTATGTGGCCTCCATGGCCTCGCTCCTCTCCCTGCCCTCCCCTCCTACCAGGAAGGTGTCTGTTTCTGCCTCACATCATCACATCTCATGTTCCCAACCCCTCGCCTTTGCCCAGGGCTCTCTCTCCTCCCAGCCTCCTCCACAGCCCTCCTCCTCCAGGGAGTCCACCCTGATGGCCTTGGACCAGCAAGCCCTCCCGCTCTGACTTCCCAGAGTCCCTGGAGGCTGCTCAAGGCAGTTACAAGTCCTGTGAGACTTGTAACCTCAAATCCAAGTTCCCCAGGCACTGGCCATGTGACCCTGCCCCCAGAGGTTGCTGTGGCTCACACCTGCTGCTGCGTAGCAGTTGCACACCGGTGCGGCTGGGGCTTCTTCTGTTAAGTCGCACACTTTTCTTTCCCAAGCAATTTCCAGTCTGGGGGATGTCTTCGGGCCTCCCTAAGTCTGGGACAGGGTGGGGCTGATCATCCCATTTCAGAGAAGGGAAAGGGGTGCCTGGGCTCCCCAGTGCCCACCTGGGTAGCCCCCACGGAGCTCCGCATCTCCAGCTGGCCCTGGCTGGGGGGTCCCAGGGTCCCTGAAAGGCCCCAACATGAGTCTCTGTCTCTCTGCCGGGCCCTAGCACGAGGCAGGAGTGAGCGCTGTGGCTCACCGCATCCCCTGCCGGGACATGCCCCCGACACTCATCCGCACCAATCGCTTCACGGCCAGCTTCCAGGGCATTGTGGACGCCTACGGTGTGGGCCGCTACCAGGAGGTCAACCCCGGTGAGAACCAGGGCGCCCTCACCCTGCCCAGCCCCCAGGTCCTCCGCCTAGTCTTGAGAAGCTCAGCTGCCCCGTGGGTGCAAGCAGAGGTGGGAGGTGTCTGCTCTGTGGGCCCGCTGCCCTCTTTAGATGCGAGGTGCATCTCACAGGGCTGTGGCGTTATCCAGCCCGGTACGGGGGCTTTGTTTATCCCCAGCAAACTCCCCCTGTTTACAAGGGAGCCAGCACAGGCTTGTGCAAAGAACAGTGGCTTTGCAGTGGGAATAGCCCAGGTTTGAAGTTTGGTTGCTTACTTTGGTAAGTGTCTGAGCTTCTCTGAGCCTGTTTCCTCATCTGTGAAGTGGAAATAACAGGACAAGCCCCAGAGGTGTCAGGAAGGTTAGTGATCATCAGAGACCGCACACCAGCCGCCCACATGTCAGCCTGCTTGTGTCATGTGTTTGGACACACCGTGTTTTTTAAAAAGTATGAATTAATGCTGTCTTAGGATTCTTCCTGAGATGGACATTCTGGCGTAAGTGATCTATTAAGGGATGTACTCTCAGGAGAAACCAGAAAGGGATGGAGGCAGGGGGCGGTGGGGTGAGGGAGAGAAGCTGAGCATGGGTGAGGGAGAAGCGGGCACGGAGGGGAGAAGCTGGGCACGGCTGGTCTCCACAGAGCCCCAGCCTTGCCTGCCCCTGCAGGGAGCTTTGGCATGTGCATTACACCTCATTGTGTCCTACCTCAAGGCCAGCGAGCAGGGGGCTTTCAAATCCAGCACCATCGGTCACTGGTCCATGCCAGCTTGGGGCTGGGGGATGAGGCCGGTCACTCCAGGCACATCTGTTTGGGTGCTTGTCCATCTGGCAAGGCAGCCCCAGGCCCAAGGGGGGTGTCTGAAAGTGGCCTGTTGATACTGTTCTCAGCAAAGCCAGGGGAGGGGGGAATGGGAAGCTGAGGGGCTGGGCAGAGTGTCAAAGATGTCCACTGTGGGTGCCAATGCTGAAAATGTGGGTTTTTACAAAAGTCTGCATTTTCCCAAGTCTTTTGCAAAAATTGTGAGATTTGGCAGAGAGTGTTGCCTGTACAGCAACAGCCTTGTGCTGGGCGGTGGCCGTTTCCTTTGGGGGATCATGCAGGCTCCTCTTTGCCAGATCCCCCCTCGCCGCCCAGGGTCAGGGGCGCCGCTCCCGCTCTCTGGACTCCTGAGCCCTGCGATACGGGCTCTCTCCTCTGCCTGTGCCTCACCCTCAGCGCCAGCATCCCGGGGCCTGATCTCACCTGTCCCTCAGCTCCTCGGTATTGACAGACACCGGTTCAGTTAGAACAAGCTATAGGAGACAGTATGTTCCCAGCTGTCAAAGCAAGATCCTCGGGGGAAGTATTAGTTTTGCTGTGTAGCAAAGTGCCATAGCCGGGGCAGCTTCAACAGCAGAGACCGTCTCACCTGCTGGAGGCTGACAGTCCAAGATCAAGGTGTCGGCAGGTGGCTCCTTCTGAGAGCTGTGCGGGAGTCTGTTCCAGCCTCTCCTTGGCGTGTAGACATTGTCTTCCTCTTCACGTGGTGTCCTCCCTCTGTGTGTCTGTGTCCAAATTCCCCTTTCTACAGGGACACTGTCTGGCCACAGTGGACTGGTTATCAGCTTTAACCTGATGACCTCTGTAAAGACCTTTTCTCCACCTCAGGTCACATTCTGAGGTACTGGGGGTTAGGACTCCATCACTTCTTTTTTTCGGGGGTCGTGCATTGGTATCTCCGTAACCCCCATGAGGATTTGTTCCCATTTTACTAAGGAGAAATCAAGACTTCAGAGACTAAGTGACCAGCTCAGCCTTTTGGAACTTGCCATGTGTCAGCCAGGGCTCTCTGGCCTCTGTCCTCTCTGTGGTTCTGCCTCTTGCTCTTATAAATAACAGAAGCTAGAGCTGCTTACAGTGTATGGAGCACCTGTGGTCTGCCAGGTACTGCCCCTGGTGACGCTCACTTATAATAAGCCTGTGAAGTGGCACTGCTGTCACCGCCACTCTACAGATGGGGAAACAGAGGCTCAGAGAGGTTAAGTAGCTGGCCCTCATCACATAGCTCCTAAGTGGCGGGTTCTTGAAGGCCAGCTGGGGCCCCTGCCTCGCCAACACGGCCTTGGCAGTCCCTGTGGGGGTCCTGGCTGACCATGCCCCCCTGTCCACAGCGCCCTACACCATCGTCACCTTCCCCTTCCTCTTCGCTGTGATGTTCGGTGACGTGGGCCACGGGCTGCTCATGTTCCTCTTCGCCCTGGCCATGGTCCTCGCCGAGAACCAGCCGGCCGTGAAGACCGCACAGAATGAGGTGACAGAGGGACAGGGGCTGGCGAGGGTGGGCGGCGGGGACCGGGCAGCCCCTCATGGGACCACCCCCGCCCCCAGATCTGGCGGACTTTCTTCGGGGGCCGCTATCTGCTCCTGCTCATGGGCCTGTTCTCTGTCTACACCGGCTTTATCTACAATGAGTGCTTCAGCCGTGCCACCACGATTTTCTCCTCGGGCTGGAGCGTGGCCGCCATGGCCAACCAGTCTGGCTGGAGGTGAGGGCCCTGGCCCCCACCCCAACCCAAGGTCCCTGACAGCCCCACACAACCCCTGATCCCGCTGCCCACTGTCACCACAGCGACGCATTCCTGGCCCAGCACCCGGTGCTTACCCTGGACCCCAACATCACAGGCGTCTTCTTGGGACCCTACCCCTTCGGCATTGACCCTGTGAGTCCTGGGCACTTGAGCGCCCATGGGTGGTAGAGGGAGGCCAGGCACTTCCTGTCACTGAGCACCTCCCTCATGCCAGGCCCTGTCCTCGGCACAGGGACAGATGAGGTGCCTGCCCTGCCGGGCCCATGTCATAGTCACCTGAGCAGGCAGAGGCATGTGAGGGTCACACTCTGTCACTTGCCCTTGCGGTCAGCACTGTTGTGAGGCCTTCTGTGAAGTGATTTTATATCTGATCCTCACAACAACCCCATGGGGTGCACATTAGCATTAACCCCGTTCTGTAGATGAGGAAAGTGAGGCACAGATTACGTGCCCAAGGTCCCCCAGCTGGGAAGAGCTGAGGTTGGCACCCAGAGTGTCTGGTAACCGTTCCCTTCTATTGCCCCACGATGGGCGGATGACAGATGGTACTGCGGACTCAAGGGGCAAGCAGGGTGACAAGAGAGTGACTTGGGCCGAGGGGCTCTCTAACAGTCTTGGCCAGGGAGCCCCTTGAGTCCAGCCAGCCCCTCCTGCCACCGCAGGTCTGGAGCCTGGCTGCCAACCACCTGAGCTTCCTCAACTCCTTCAAGATGAAGATGTCCGTCATCCTGGGGGTCACACACATGGCCTTCGGGGTGCTCCTCAGCATCTTCAACCACGTGTGAGGCCCAGGGTGACAGTGGGCTGCGGGAGGCCAGGCAGGGCAGGGCGGGCCCTGTGACTCACTCTGTCCTCCCCACCCAGGCACTTCGGCCAGGTGCACCGGCTACTGCTGGAGACCCTGCCCGAGCTCGTCTTCCTGCTGGGGCTCTTCGGCTACCTCGTCTTCCTGGTCGTCTACAAGTGGCTGCAGGTGTCGGCAGCTGGCGCTGCCTCTGCACCCAGTATCCTCATCCACTTCATCAACATGTTCCTCTTCGCCCGCAGCCCCACCAACCAGCCACTTTATCCCGGGCAGGTGGGCTGGGCCAGGGAATCTGGGCTCATGCCCCTCAGGGGGCCCCTGGGGTCACCCTGCCACTCGGAGCTGCAGGATCCATGTCTGAGAAGCAGGGAGCTGGCCTGAGGCCGTGTGGACGGGGCAGTGAGAGGCAGTGGCGTAGGGCTCTGTGCAAGGTGACACACAGTGGGTGCTGGAAGCCTGAGGTCCCTTCTCTAGGAGTCCTGACTGGGAGCTATCCCTACCTAGTCAGGAGCGCAGGAGACCCCGAGGGACCCTGGGGGGTGGGGCGCTACAGGCTCTCTGGGCCTCTGTGACCTGAGTTCATGTGCCATGCATGGTGGGGGCTCCCTGACTCGGCCCCATCTCCTGCAGAAGGTGGTGCAGTCCACACTGGTGGTCCTGGCCTTGGCCATGGTGCCCGTGCTGCTGCTGGGCACGCCCTTGTACCTGCTGTGCTGCCGCCGCCGCCATCGCCACCACGGCCAATCGTGGAGGAGGCCCACGGGTGGACAGGTAGTGCCAGGAGCACACGGGCTGGGGGGTTGCTGGGGTGGGCCTGACTTCAGCATCCTCGCAAGGGGCTGTGAGCAGCAGCAAGGGGTGGGCGGCTAACGCTGCCTCTCTCCACCCCCAGGGTGAGGACAAGGCCGGGGTCCTGGACTCACCTGACATGTCCGTGAACGGCTGGGGCTCTGACGAGGAGAAGGCGGGGTACCCAGGGGATGAAGAGGAGGCCGAGGTGGGTGCAGCACCTTCTTGAGTGGTGGAGGGGGAAGGGCCAGCCCAGCCGGCCCCTCACTGCCACCTGCCCATAGGGCGTCGCCTCCGAGGTGCTCATGCACCAGGCCATCCACACCATCGAGTTCTGCCTGGGCTGCATCTCCAACACGGCCTCCTACCTGCGCCTCTGGGCCCTGAGCCTGGCTCATGCCCGTGAGTGACGCAGCACACACGGCTGCTGGCTGGGGGCCTGGGCGGGTCACTTCTCTCTGGGCTCCTGAGGAGGGCCCTCACCGGCCTCTCGGGCAGGGAAGGCTGAGGGCTGCCGAGGGGCTGGTGTGCACCCCTTGCCCTTGTCCCCACACCCCCCTTTGCCCACAGAGCTGTCAGAGGTCCTGTGGGCCATGGTGATGCGCAGTGGCCTGCTCATGGGCCGGGACGTGGGCATGGCCGCCGTGGTGCTGGTCCCTGTCTTCGCTGGCTTCGCCGTGCTGACCGTGGCCATCCTGCTGGTGATGGAGGGGCTCTCGGCCTTCCTGCACGCCCTGCGGCTGCACTGGTGAGAGCCCACCTGGCCGGCCTGGGCAGCCTGGGGCGGGGAGGCGGGGGGTTCCCTTCACCAACCTCTTCCCTCCTCACCCCTTAGGGTGGAGTTCCAGAACAAGTTCTACTCCGGTACTGGCTACAAGCTGAGCCCATTCACCTTCACCATCAAGGATGAATAGCACCCACCTGGGGGTCATGCCCACACCCGTCCTTACCTCTCTGGGGCAGGAAAGGAATAAAGAGGAGAGAGGCCCAGAAACTGTGTTTTGGTCCTGTCCAGAACACCAGGGGCTAGGCTAGAGCCAGAGCGGGCAGGGCCCTGGGTTCTTGGCATGGTCAGCCCCTGCGCCTCCATTTCCTTGGCTGATCCCATGCCAGCCTCTGGTGTCTCCATTACACCCTCCTTTCTAGCTGAGGTAGGTGGAGGGGGCGGGCAGGAGACATTGGTCTAAGATCTGAGGCCTTGAGAAGTCGGGGAGAGGACCCATAAGCACATCTGTTTCACACCTTGGGGTGAAACAGGGGCAGAACTAGGGCCGAGGAGGGATGTTTCCAGCACATTCTTGCTCGCAGTGTGTGTCTTCCCAGGTCAGTTGAGCGGGTTCCTCATTCTTGGAGGTGTGCTGACTGGTTCTAACAGTGTCAGGATACTCTGGTGGGCGGGTGGTGCCTGTCCTCAATCCAGCCGGTATTCCACGCCTTGGTGCTGCCCTCAGGGGCTTGAGGGGCTCCAATCCTGGCCCTGTGCTGCACGTGGGACCAAGGCGTCACATACCCAGGCCATACTGCTGCAGGGAAGAACAGTGGCTTTCCAGAGGAATCATTCAGGGCCCTGAGAGTCCAGGTCCTGCCTCCCCATCCCTGAGGCCACAGTCTGCTCCACCCCTCCCTGGGTGGCCAATCCCCCGTGTGTGGTGTGTGGGGAGGGAGTGTAGGGGGGGACAGTGCTCTACTCCTGCGGTTCTCCTGGCCTGGGTCCCACCACTGGCTGGGAGGCAGAGCCAGTGCTTCTCAGAGGCCTCGGGCTTTCTGGCCAACAAGCTTGCAAAGTGGTTCTTCCAGCTGGAGGCCCCAGGAACAAAGGTGGCTTTGAGGCCACAGCCGTTGGGCGCAGCAGCCTGAGGCAACCTGGCCCCACAGTTGTGGCTCTCGTCTGGCCAGCTGCTGGGAGGAGCCTGTCCCTTGGGTCCTAGACTGCCCTATCAAGACCTCCAGACACCAGGCGGGGGTACGATGGGCTCCAAGGCAGTTCCACATGCTTGGCAGAGACTTGGCTCAGAGAAACGTCAGTAACAGTGCGGGGGCAGGGACAGAGAGGGCCAAACGCCAGACTCAGGAGGGCTACAGACGGGTCTGGACTAAACCCAGAACCTAAAGCCTTACCCTTCCTGGGGAGCAGAACTGGGCAGAGACCCTGGAGGGTGGGGTGGGGGTGTGACCGATGAACAGATGCTAAGAGCTTAGGGTAAGGCAGCTGTGGGATCCCCTGCCCTGGCTTTGACACATGGGCGTCTGGTAGGGCTGGCTGGAGAAGCCCAGTTGTCATGGAAACAGCATATGCGAAGACACTCACTCACTCCTGGCTAGAATGTGCTGGAAACATCCCTCCTGGGCACCTGAACTGAGGACTGCCAGTGAACAGGAAGGGGGCCTGCTCATGTGAGCTGACGGTCTAGCACAGGAGACAACTGAGTGAACCAGTCAGAACACCAGGAAAAACAGAGCCGCATGAAGAAAGTGTGATGTGCCGGGGCAGCTGTAGGGGGAGGGTGGTTTCAGGAACAGCCCGCCATAGATGGAAGAGCTTTAAAAGGCCTGAAGAGGTGACTTTTTGAGCTGACAGTGGGACAAAGTGAAGGAGCCCCTTGGCTGAAGACAGGACTCAGAGCATCTCGGCCAGGAAACCGCACGCGAGCTTGATGTGTTTAGGGAGGAGCAGGGCTGGAGCATGGCCGAGCAAGGGTGGGGAGAACTGGCAGGGCCATGTGGCCACAGGGACCCTGTGGGAACAGGAAGGAGTTGGCACCTTTATTCTAAGCAATAAGGGAGAAGCTACGGGACATCTAGTGCAGGAATACAATATCATTTACTGTTTTGGTTTGATATCAAAACTCATTCATTGCTTAAATTTTAAATGTCTAGAAGGGTAAACAGTGAGAAGTCTCCATTCTGCCCAGCTGCTCAGTGTGCTCCCCAGCCACAACCACCGCTTCCAACTTCTCCTACATCCTCTCAGGGTCTTCGTATCTGGGGAAGAAGCAGGGACGGGTAAGGACAAGTCTGCGAGGGCTGCAGGGCTAGTGTGCTGGGTGAGATCATCCTGGGACCCCGGGGAAGAGGCCATGGGCAGACTGAAGCCCTGACATTTGGGGCCCAGCTATGGAAGAAGAGTTGGTAAAGGTGCCCTAGGAATGGGGCCGGGGGGCAGAGAGAAACCAGTGTGGCAGCCCATATGATAAACTATCTCCATGAGGAAGGGACAGAGGAAGAGAGTCAACTGAGCCCGGGCCTGTGACAGCTGGAGCCTCCTGTGGGTACTTTAAGGTAACGGGAGCCCTCCTGAGATTTAGGGCACATCCAAGGGTGACAGCTTGAGGCAGGGTTTCCAATTTTTTTTATTCATTTGTACAGTACAGTCTCTGTGGTAGCAGAAATATATGCACAAAAAACAATTCAAATGAGTTCAGAGTAAAAAAAATTCCTAAATTCATACCATAGGACATTTCATGTATCGGATTTCACAGCTATACTCTACCCACGCCCCCACATTCCACATACAGGCTGCAGTTGCCCATAACAATGCCCACATCATTTAGGGACACTGGGGAAAAGTGATGGCCGGGAAAGCTGGCCATGCGGAGAGCCAAGGCCGGGGTGTCTCTCTCCCTATTCAGGGGCAGCAGGAGACAGAGGGGCCCTGGGGCAGGACCATCCCCTGGGGAAGCCAGCCCAGGTCATGGAACCCCAAGCTCCAGGCCGAGCAGAGGGGAGAACAGAAAGGCTCAGAGAGCCAGGCTAAGCAGTCTGTTCTTGGAAGGAGAGACAAGAGGGTAGGAAGACAGGGAGGTCCCCACACAGCCCCTGTGACCACAGTGTCACTCTCTGATGCTGGAGTATCAAGCACACTCAAGAGGAAATGGCAGAGATTATATCCAGTTAAAGTGAAACTCATCAGTATAACAAAATATGTATGACACAGAAAAGCTACATTCATCTACAGCAGATGATAGCTCATGTGCAATCTGCTTTCTCCAGCATCAGCCGTTTGGACCATAAGGGTGAAAGAGCAGCCTCTGGAGACGCTGGGCGGAGACTGCCCTGTGTCAGTGACACCAGGAGGTGGGCTCAGGCCCTGGAGCGATTCACAGTATGTCTGCTCACTCACCGTCCCCGGGAGTAAGTAGTGTCTACAACACACTGTCACCTATAAAGAGCTGGTCACAATGTTCACCTGGTCAGCATTAACCATGGTACCCTCAGTAACACTTCTTACTGTTCACCATATTTGACTGAAAACCTTGAGCTCTAAATAGAAAACATCATCTCTAGATTAAGAGGATTCTGAGATATTGCACTATTGTACTATATTTCTGCTTCCCAATCTGGTTTCAGAGTCCTAGTGAAATCGTAAACAAAATCTGAAATAAATGTTACTCCATTTTAATACAGTCTTTAGTATCATACATGTCTGAGTTCAGTAGCCAGATACCAAAAGTCTTCGGGCCAAAGCTGCAGTAGTCGAAGCAATGGAGGGGACCCGGTCAGCTGCCTCCCCACGCGGTCTGGTGACGAAGTGGCTGGAGTCCTCCCCGCAGTCACACCCCAAGCTTCCTCTTCTGGTCGAAATAGGCATCAAACCTTACTTGGGCATAGTCCTAGGAAACAGCATAAACAGATAAAGAGAAGCCTCACCAAGGGCTCCTGCTTGCCTGGACCCTGCCCATGTGTCCACCCCAAGCAAGAGCTGAGGGCACAGACCCAAGAGGACCATCAGGACGGGACAGGACTCTGCTGCAGGGCTGCTTGGGAGGTACAGTCTCTTCAAGCTTTCTGCACTGTCCCCGTCATACCTTTGTGTTAAGTACACCTGGCTCACAGCCACCTCAGCAAGGACTTCTCTACGTATGTGGCACTGCTATTGTTCACTGTCTTGTTTACCGTGAATGCTGTGGGTACTGAGTGACCAGCTAAAGGTCCCTGGATGTGAGCAAGTACAGAACAAAAGGTGGAAAAAGATGCCGCTGCACCTGCGGCATGGCTGTTAAAAAGGATACTGGGCGGGAGGGGAGAAACCCTGGCTTTTGCGTTCTGTTCTAGTACAACTGTGAAGACACTATATTTCTGGGCCTGTTCCCTCATCTGTCCATGAGCGTGGGTAATACAATTTTCTCAAAGACCCACTCCAAACCTAAAAGTTGCAATTCTAAATGCTGGAAAGATTACAATACCATTTTTTGGAAAATTAACTTTGAGGTATAATTTCTATCCCACAAACGTGAACCTATTTGAAACCTGCGGTTTAATAACATTTTCCAGATGCATCCATCCAGCTCTTCACTAGTGCCGCAATCACGAGAAGGAAGTTTCCAGCATCTTCAAAAGTTCCCTGAGCATCTTGCAATCCACCCCCACCTCTACTCCTGGCCACAGGCAGCCACCGACCTGACTTCTGTCTCTATAGACTGGACTTCTCTGTCCTAGAGTATCATGTAAATGGAATCGTAGACTATGCACCCCTTCGTGTCCGGCTTCTTCCCTCAGCATAGTGTTTCAGAGTGATCCATGCTGTTGTGTATCAGTGGCTCACTCCTTTTTATTGCTGAGTGACTTTCCACTACATGGATCAACATATCAGATTTACCCATTCACCTGCTGATTGGCATTTAGGCTGCTTCCAGTGTGGGACTATTAAAAGTAAAGCATTTGAATGCAAGTGTTGGTGTGGAACCAGGCTTTAATTTCTTTTGGAGAACTACCCAGGAGAGGGATTCCTGGGTTCTATGGTAAGTGCATGTTTATAACTCTACGAGACCGTCGAACCATTTTTCAGTTTTTTCAGCCTGGCCATGGCACTTGCATGCCCCTTGCTCCATGTGCTTCCCCACACTGGGCAGTTTTTAGAGTTTTAGCCATAGTGTGGGTGTCTAGGGCATCTCGTTGGGGTTCTAACTTACATTTCTTTTATGACTAATTATATGAAGCACACAAAAAGATGCTTATTGGCCATTTGTTTACCTTCTGTGAAGTGTCCAAATCTATTTATATAGTGGGTTGTTCGGTTTCTTGCTGAGTTGAGTTCTTTATACATTTTAAACACAAGTCCTTTGTCAAATACAAATTTCGTCCCAGCCTATGGCTTGCCTTTTCTTTTTTTAATGGTGGTGTTCAAAGAGTTTTTCATTTTGATGAAGTCCAATTTACTGCATTCCTTTTCTCTTATGGTTAGTGCTTTACATAACTGACGAAATCTCTGCCTAGGTTACAAAGCTCTTCTCCTGTTCTTGAGATTCCAGGTTCATTTTTTTCCCCATACGACTCTTCAGTTGTTACCGGAAAACACAATCCATTTCCCAGTGAATCACCTTCACCCTTCTATTGACTATCCGTTGATCACATGTGTGGGTCTACTTCTGGGCACTCTGTTCTGTCCCATTTGGTTTACGTCTGTCTTTATGCCAACACTACATTGTCTTGATTACTGTGCTTTATCCATGTCTTGAAGCCAGATAGAAGTCTTTTTTCTTCTACAAAACTGTTTTTTGTTATTGCAGGCTGTGTTTTCATACAAATTTTAGAATCACCACGTTAATCCACACAAAAAAGCCAGTGGAGATTTTGACTAGGACTGTGAGGAATCTATAGTCAGCTGGAGGAAAATGGACAGCTTCACCTGCAGTCTTCCCAGCCACACGTGGGATTGAGCTTTTTACTTTTAGCACTCTTTCCCCCCTTTTTTTCTGATGGCTGTCCAGTATGGATATCTGAACCTGTGACCTTGTTGTTCTAACCAACTGAGCTAACCGGACAGCCCACTTTTAGCATTCTTTTATAGTTGTCAGTGCGCAGATCTCACATATATTTAAAAATTTATCCCTAAATCTCTTGGTTTTTATGTCACTTTAAACATTTCTTCATGTACAATTTTTCTAGCATGTAGAAATGCAGCTTTTATATACTGACCTTGTATCCTGTAACCCTGATAAACTCACTCATTAGTTTAAATAGCTCTTCTATTGATTCCTTTATATATTTATATATCTATATATATATAGATATTTTTTTAAAGATGACCGGTAAGGGGATCTTAACCCTTGACTTGGTGTTGTCAGCACCATGCTCTCCCTAGTGAGCAAACCAGCCATCCCTATATAGGGATCCGAACCCACGGCCTTGGTGTTAGCACCACACTCTCGCAAGTGAGCCACGGGCCCGCCCTTGATTCCTTTATATATTTGAACGTTCATGATCATGTCTTCAACAGAAGGCAGCTTCTCTGCCTCCTTTCCAGTGTGTCTCATTTTCTTGGTCTTGCCTTACTGCACTGACTCGGTGCCCCAGCACCATGCAAAAGGGCAGCAGCGCGAGGAAGCGGCCATATCCTGTTCTGTGCTTGGGCAGGGGTGAGGGAGCATTCAGTCTTTTGCCCATAACTATGATGTTAGCTGGGGGGTTTTTCATACATGCCCTTTACCTGGATGAGGATATTGCCTCTATTCCTAGTTTGCTGAGATTTTTATCATGACTTAGTATTGGGTTTTGCAGAAAGCTTTTTCCTGCAGTCACTCAGATGATTATACGGTGTTTCACCTTCATTCTTTTAATATGAAGAATTACATTAATTGATACTTCAAATGTAAACTACGCTTGCCTTCCAAGGATAAATGCCTCTTGCTTGTGATATATTATCCTTTTATACAAGGGTACTTCAAAAAGTTCATGGAAAGATTTGTATTATCTTTTAATTCTATTTTTTTCCATGAATCTTTTGTTGTACACTGATATGTTTGTGGATTTAACTTTTGCCAATGTTTTGAGCAGGATTTCTGTGTGATGTTCACAAAGGGCGCTAATCTGCAATTTTCTTAAAACGTCTTTGTCTAGTTTTGGTATCAGGGTAACGCTGGTCTCACCAAGTGAATTGGGAAATGTTCCCTCCTCCCTTATTTTCTAAAACCTTGTGTACTCCTAGTATTATTTCTACCTTAAATGTTTGTTGATATTCAGAGAAGCCATCTGGACTTGCAGTTTAGTCTATACAAAGAATTTTTTAAATTATAAATTCAGCTTATTTAATAATTATATGGTCATTTCTTATGTCAGTTCTGGCAATTAGTATCTTCCAAGGAATTTGCACTTTTCATATAAGTTGTTAAATCTGCTAGCATAAAGTTGTAATATTCTCTTATTCTTTTAACATCTATAGGATCTATAATGATGTCCTCTCTTGACACCTGCTATTGGTAATGTGTCTTCTTTTTTTCTTGCTCAGTGTAGCCAGAAATTAATAAATTTTGTTGATCTTTCCTAAGAACCAACTTTTGGTTTCATTGATTTTCTCTATTTTTTTGTTTTCTATTTAAATGATTTCTGCTCTTTATTATTTTGATTATTCTATTTACTTTTGGATTAATTTATTCTTTTTCTAGATTAAAGTTACTGGTTTAAAAACTCTCTTCCTATTTAATATAAACATTTATTTATTTATTTAAAGATGACCGGTAAGAGGATCTTAACCCTTGACTTGGTGTTGTCAACACCACACTCTCCTGAGTGAGCCACGGGCTGGCCCTTAATATAAACATTTATAAAGTCATAAGTTTCTAAACAATGCTTTAGCTATATCCCACAAATCCTAATGTTGTGTTTTATTTCATTATAATTCAGTTCAAAATATTTTTTAGTTTCCCTTTTAATTTCTTCTTTGACCCAGAGTTTATCTAGATGTGTAATATTAAATTTTCAAATTCGGGATTTTCTAGGTATCGTTTTTGTTGTTGTTTTTGATTTCTAATTAAATTCCATTGAGAACATATCCTGTATTATTTGAATCCTTTTGAATTTATCAAGACCTGTTTTATGGCCCAGCACGTGCCCTATCTTTATGAATGTTCCATAATCACTTGAAGAGAATATCTATCCTGCAGCTGTTGGGCATTCAGTAATGTGCACCAGGGCTGGGTGGCTGAGTCTTCCGTACCCTCACTACTGTACGTCACTTGCCCCACCCATCACGAGGAGTGGTGAGACCTCCTACTTGGTGAACGTGCCTGCCTTTTCTTTCAGTTTTGTCAGTTTTTGTTTCATGTCTTTTGGAGCAAGACGGGTGCATACACATTAGAGTTTTTATATCCTCTTGATGAACTGATGCTTTTATTATTATGAAATGCTATTCTTCATCTCTGATACTATCCTTGTTCTGAAGTCTACACTGTCTTACAGTGTCATCTGGCCATGATTGCAAATCTGCTTTAAAAATCCAAATGCCCCCCCCTTCTTTCTTTGCCCAATGGTATCCCTGCATTCCCAAACCTGTCTAAAGTAGAAATCATTCTAGTATAGAACTGAGGAGGATAAAATAGTCGTTTTCCACCACCTGTCCCAAAGAAAGGTCGCTTCCTAGACTACACACTTCTGTGTGGTCCCCCACCCCACCCTGAGACACCCCACCGACACTCATTATGAAGAACAGAGGGTTTATCTAAAGGTTAGAAATAGTGTCTTCCTATGTCAAGGACAATTTTTAATGTGAGAATAAAATGACAGCTGAACTGAGTTACAAATATGCCTGCAAAAAACAGGTCTAATTCAGTTTCATCAGCTTCCAACTGGAAGTTGGGCACTACAGGCTGGAGAACAGAGTGGTAACAGATGAATAAAACCCTTCATACCACGGGTGGGCACCACCTGCACTCCTTCGCTTAGTGTCCCTCGTGTCAAAACAGACTGAAGTCAGAGGCTGGACCTCTAGTGTTGGTATTTCTACAACCCACATCCAGAACTGCAGGATTGCCTAGCACTTCTCCGAAGCAGGGAAGGCAGGGCCTGTGGGCCCTGGAAGTGAGGACAATCTCCAAAGCCAATCCTAGCATCAGTGAGAGTGGCTTAAAATGATGAAGCTTTCCAGGCTGAGCCACACTGTACTGATGACACCAGATCACCACATTCAGGTATTTGGGGGGAACAGGTAATACTCTTTAAGAAAAGGTCATTTGCTGCCAAGCACTCACACACACTGTAGCATTTTTTCCTGGGAGTAAAAGAAAAACATCACCCCTAAAACATACCATGTACCCAAATTCAATGGATGAAATCTTGGCCTGTACAATGGACCAAAGTCCCCAGAAGAAATGGGACGCAAGGGCAAACCTGTAATTACAAAAGTGAGAAACACACATGAAAGCTGTGGTACCAGTTATAGGACAGATGAAGTAATTTCATGCCAGACGGACATTTTAACTCATCTGGATGCAAACTTTGTCTGCCTTGGCAAATCCATGGGACTATATTCTATGACGACTGAGCACAGTGGGAATACCTCTCCATCCTCTACCCACTTCTGGCCAGTGACAGGTGGACTTGCAGGTGTGAACACACCCAATTGCCTGGCCATGGTACACACAATGACATTCACAGGATGCAGGTGAAAGCCTTGGTGGCCATGCTGGTAGAGAAAGAAATAATGTATATACAAAGAAAGAGACAATCTTTGCTGCAAGTATGAATGTACAGCATCAGCAACCAAATAGCAGGCCTCTGAATAACTTGCTGTCATTTCCAGGAGGGAGGATGAAGCTCTCACTCCCTGAGCAAGACACTTGTCCACAAATCCCACCCTCATCCCACCCCCCTCTTCTCACATACAAGTGAAAGAGCAGATGAGCCTGTGAGCCACGTCACCATCTCTAGGCTGTACCAAGCCTCTTTGTCACTATGAATCCAAGTTCCTCCTTGCAGTGGATTGAATTATGTCCCCCCAAAACTCACTGAAGCTTGAATTGTGTCCTCCAAGTTTTATGTATCAGAAACTTGGCCCCCACTGTGACTGTTAAGAGGGTAGGAAATCCTATTATGGTAATTAAAGGTGGAGCCATGAAGAGGTGATTAGATTGTAGGACCGTGCCATAGTGAATGGATTAACAATGGTGGTCAGGTGCATGGTTCTGAGGGCTTTAAAAGAAGAGAGAGGGGAGTCTCTCTCTCTCTCTCTCTCTCTCTCTCTCTCTCTGCTCCACCATTTCACAATGCAATACTCTGTCTTCACCAGCTATGTTCCCTGGACTTCGACATTTCTAGCCTCAGAAACTATAAGCAATACATTTCATTTAAAATTACCCTGTTCCAGGTATTTTGTTATAAGCAACAGAAACTGACACTCCTCAAACAATACCTTGGGGTCATTCACAGGAAGATAAGTTTCTAATTTATTTATTTATTTATTTATTTATTTTTTGGTCTTTTTCATGACCGGCACTCAGCCAGTGAGTGCACCGGCCATTCCCATATAGGATCCGAACCCGCAGCGGGAGCGTTGCCGCGCTCCCAGCGCCGCACTCTCCCAAGTGCGCCCACGGGCTCGGCCCGATAAGTTTCTAATTTAGAAACGCCTGCTTAATATCCTCACCAAACCCTACTGTTTCTCTTGTGGTCCCTGGCCCAGTAGAGTGCCTTGGTGCTCCCCTTTCTGTCTAGGTTCTCCTCCAACTCCATTTTTCTATTTCTACCCATTCAAGAAATAGAAAGGGAAGATTTATGCTGCCGGTGGAGCCAAAGAGGTAGGCTAGGTGGCAGCATGCTCAGTGAGGGTGAGGTGAAGACTTTGAAGGCCACAAAGAGATGCCTTGTGGTAACTGGGGTGGACAGAACATGGTGGGCCAAATGTACTTCAACAGCCATTTTACCGAATAATGTCATAGGAGACCCCAAAGAATAGGAATAACCCACAAGCCTCTTGACTGAAGGGATAAGCCTGAATAAACAGTGATGTAGATCTCTGTGGAATCTGGAAGTTTTGGGGCCCGGCTTTGACAGTTGTTGAGAAAACAGTTAAAAGCAAGACTTAGAATCAATGTACATGCATGTTAATCATTTTCTAGAAGAAATTGAAGAGTCACAACATATTAGGTGGGCCCACCACTCCGCAAGCATCAGTGACAAGAGTCTGCAGGTCCTTGGTGGCAGCAGCCTTGTAAAGCTGAGTCTTTCTGTCTGTGTTATAGTTCAGAACACCACCCACACATCCTGACCTTCTTGTACACGGGACCTGTTCTCCTTGCCTGCTGTATGCTGAAATTCGAAAAATCTGAACAGTCTCAGCCACAATGGAGAAACAGCAGATTCTATTTTTGACAGAGTATAAATCCTAGAGATTATAAAGGGGCTCCTAAAATACTCATAATTGCAAGTCAGCATCCCACACACAGCCTATGAAGGGTTATGAGCTATCTTTAGAAACCAAAGAAGAAAAACATTACCTATTGACTTCAAGCAACATTTCTTCTTTTATAACGGATTTTTCTTCACTACTAAGGCTTTCAAAGTCATTTTGGAATGCAGCCAAGTAACTGGAAATAAAATGGAGCTTAAAAAAAAGCAATTATGTTAGGATCAATGACAGTTAAAAATAGACAATGTCAATCAACAGCTGTCATGAAGCAGACCCATCTACAGTGACTCTTCCGATCATCTCAGAGAAAGCCTGGCAGGTCCTACCGTTGTTGCTATGCCCAGGTGCAGGTTCTGGAAGCTCACTTTCCCTAGCAGTAATTACCACTTAATGTTCTCCACTGCGGCCAGTTTAAGTAGTTCTATTGGATTTGATGCAGTGCTATAGGAAACTGCTACTCCTTCTAGAGAAAGTGTTTTTCTAAGCAAATCCCCACTTGTTTTTCACTGTCTGGTCTCAAAGCAGGGCATGCCTACACCAAACTTTTCCCCAAACTGGCTGGCACTCCATGCAAGGCTGCCACAAATATGCCAGGCACAAAGCTGTATGGTATTCTTGATGCTCATTGTAGGTGCTTCCTCAGAGAGGGAGCTGGACAGGACAATGTGAAGGTGCCTTCCAACGCTAAGCTGCCATGATTATTTACACACTTATGTTAATAAGTTGGCAAAGTTTAATTTTGGTTAGGAGAATAGTTTACCTAAGGTTCTACCAGGTTCCACCATTGGTCTACACATGAATTAGCAGATTCCTGTTCTTGAACATTTTACGCTATATCAAAAGGCAGCAGAACACAGGAAACTACCATTTTCTTTCTTTTATAAGAAAACAGCTCAGTTATTTCTCCTTATAAGAATCCTTTTTAACCAGTTACCTAGTTGGAATGGCAATAGTTCTTCCTTTACCACCTTTCCCAATATCTCCCATTTTCCTTCTCTAAAACTGACTTTCATGTGTTAAAGCACTTCCAACAACAGAAAGTATCATTCAAGGTCAAGCACTGTCCTAGGCAGGAGGTCCTGGAAGGGGCCTTACATTGTGAAGTAAACCTGGCATAGGAAAGATGACTGCTAATACCTTTTAAATTCTATATAACAGGCACTATTCTGGCATTCATATTTTGTTTATTAGCTCACTTAATTCTCATGACAACAATATAATGTTTGTAGATGAAGAAACAGGCACAGAAATATTCAGTAGGTTAGCAGTGGCAGGTCTGGGATTCAAATACAGGCAGACCAGTTTTTAAAACCCATTCTCAGAACCACCACACTAGATGCGTAAATTACTGGGAAACACTAAATGCCAAAATTAGCAAATGAAGAGATAAAAACTTGACCATATTAACACCTTAATGAAATGGAAGTCAATGACACTCCCTCCAAAAAAAAAAAAGTTCTAGGCCCAGACTTGTTTTATGGACAAGGTCTACCAAACTTTCAAAGATGTTCTCGTCTTATATGAATTTGTTCCAGAAAATAAGAAGGGAGCAAGTTGCCCAACTCATTTTAGAAGACTTATATAACAGAAAGGACATTGTTGGGTGGAAGGGGGAGACGGAGGAGGGAGGAAGGTTTCGGTGATGGGCCACAATAATCAACCACATTGTATATCGACAAAATAAAATTAAAAAAAAAAAAAAGAAGACTTGTATAATTTTGATTCCAAAAAGCAGACATGAATAATAATATAAAAAATGAACATTACAGGCCCGTTTCACATATGAGCATACATGTGAAACTCCTAAAATAAGATAATACCTAACTGGATCCAACAGAGCATTACAAAATAACACAATTCATTCAAATAGAGCTTATCTCAGAAATTCCAGGATGGCTTAACATTTAAAAATATTTCATTTGGGTACCCGGTTAGCTCAGTTGTTTTGAGCACAGCCTTAAAACACCAAGGTCAGAGGTTCGGATCCCCGTACTGGCTAGCCACCAAAAAAGAAAATTGTTTTCATTAATGGATCAAAGAAGAAAAAACATGAGATTACGTCAACAGTCGCAGAAAGATTATTTGATAAAGATCAACACCTATACATTACCTTTAAAACCTCTCAGAAAAAAGAACTAGAAGGGAACCTCCTTAAATTTACATTACTGCACAATTTTAGCTTTGCCTTTCACTATAATGAAATCTGCCCTCTTACCGAAAATCTCCCCTTGCTAGTCTGAGAGTGCTGGCCTCTAGCGCTACTCAGTTCTTACAGCAGTCTAATTTCTCTTCAGCATGGGCAATGATTCAAATACCTGAACACTGTTCCGCAGGCTGAACAGTCCCACTCTCTCCCTTCCTTCTTATGTAATCCTGGCCACTTTGCTTTGGACATATTCAAGTTCATCACAATCAGCCTTGAAATATGGCCAGAAGAGAGCAAATGCCGTTTCTGACTCCACAGCAAGACTACATTTGAACAGCTACCCTTGGAGTGTGGGCCACCTACTGGAGACACTTCATCACATGCCTGGCTCAGAGCGGGTGCTCAAGAAACCCCTGCTGAGTGAAATACAGAAGCAGCTAACTGCATTTGTCGTCCTTGGCTTCTGTGTGAAGTGCAGGGTTGACCACTACGTTAGGTAACCGGCTGCCCTTGCATGCTCAGAGAGGCTCAACTTCAGCATCACTACCTACTTATCCTCAACCCAAGACTTGCGCAGCAGGCTGAGGAATGGGAGAGAGGGGCCCAGAAGGAAATTCCCACGAGAAACGATTCTCCACACAATCACTGGCCTCCCATAATTCAGAACAGGAAAGGGAACTGTTAACACCAAAGGCATTTCCTCCAGCTACTAAATCGCGGTGCCCAAAAGATTACTTTTCTCTGCAGAGTGCAAAACGAACAAAAGGTGGTCAGTGATCCCCAAAGAGAAAGCCAGACAGCAGAACAGAGGTTGGGCTTTTGGGAAAACACTAGAAGGAACTACAAAGGAGGTTGTGCTCCTCAATAAATACAGGTATCTCTAGCGCAGAGCTTTTTTTTTTTTTTTGGCAGACATTTTTTTAAAAAATGGACTCAAACATCAAAGTTTGTATCCAAGTTTGACAGGGAAAAAAAAACAAAAACATTTTTTTAAAACATATGCTAAAGGGTATGTCTAGTCATTCCACAATTTACAAAGGAGACCTTTAAAAACAAAGATGTGATTCTAACTGTATAAAACTGACCTGTGTAATTTACCTGTAAAGTACATAGAAACTAGTCTCCTACCTGCTGTTTCCTGCTGGGATACTTCCGAACGTTCGCTTTGAAAAAAGGGTACTTTTCACAGTTGTAATCGTACATCCATTCACAGAAATGATTCCCAATGTCGAATCCCCTGAAATGAGAGATAAGACAGTGCATGGAATGAGGCAAGCCAGCATGTCTGGAGTCTCTGTCTATGCAGGGAAAGGTTATCTTGGGCGTGCCATCCCGGCCCACACTGGACTTCGTGAGTGGCTCTAGAGGACTGTTACCACTCTAACGACAGAGAGGCCAATGAAGTGGCTCTCAGAACCCCAGCTGCTGAAGCTCTAAAGGCACCACCTAAACCACTACTCTAAAATGACACATGTCCTGCAGTCAGTAGTTATGAAAGGAAATTGATCTCGGAAGCCAAAACACCTAATTCTGAAGCTTCACTACATTGCCACCCCCCTAGCATGGTCAGCTGAGAAGCAGATGGCGCTACTGCTTCATGCTCAGCCACCACAAGCTGCACACAAGAAGCCTCCACTTCCAGGTGAAGAAGCTTTCCATTTAGAATGGTGTCCAGACTTACTTTCTTCTATAATTGCTTCATAAACATATCGTAATTACAAACAATATCAAAATGAAAACAGTTGACTCTAAAATGGTACCTGTAATTATAACTGCTGTATTCAAAGTCAATGAGCATCAGTTTCTGTTTTTCAGAATTCTCTCGGCCTTCCAGCAATAAGATATTACCTGCAAAAAGGTTTGGATGACATGACTTAGGTTTCACAATAGAAGGCTCAAGTCCTTGGAGAGCTGAGCTGAGAGACTGGTTCTGACTCTCTCAGGGAATCCTAACTGAACGCATCTTTCAGACCCCAAGGACATCACCAGGCATGGACACAGTACTGCTGCCACGGGAGGCCTGGCCCTGGGCGGGGAGGCTCCTGATCCACTTGGGCATGAGAACACCCGGAACCCTGGGCTCATTGGAGAACAAAGGCCAGACTCTCACTCCGTTGTCTGGGGCAGCACTTCTTAAATGCTTCACATAGTAGCATGCTAGAGCTCAGGCAGGCCCAAACACCCCCACCCCATAGCCCTGGGACTTGGCTCCCCTCTGAGGCAGGCTGGCTGTGGCACACCAGCTGGGAAACTCCGTCACACACTGTCCTCAGTGAGGATGTCAGGGGCAAGCTCAGCTATCACAGGGGCCTCATGCTTTGTCCTCGCCTGCTTTTTTCCCCAAGGAGCATTTCCACAGGCAGCGTTCCCATGATGCTGCTTCCTTTCGTGCTGAATTCTGGGCCAGAGGTGGGTCAGCTGCCAGCCTGGTTCTTCAGGCAAATGTTCCTGAGATCTCTGCACTCTACAACATTCAGCACCTCAGGCACTAGGGGACAGGCACTGGTAGGCCAGCCTTTGCTAGTTTTTGAGCCACTCTCCCTCCCAGGTTTCTGGTGGGAACTACAATTTTTAGGCTTTTCAACATACTACTTCCACTCCAGGAGAAATTAAAAGGAGAATTGGAGGCAGATGCCCAAAGTAGCAGAACAAAATACATGTAACAACTCCACCTCCTGGATCCTTTCTACACTTTGCCATCATGGAGGCAGCTGGCCCCTTTCCAAGCCCCTCTCTCTGGTTGTGTCTGAGTTGTTCATTAGCCCTCACCCCGCCCCGGCCCCCAACAGCAGAAGGGTGTGGGTAACATAACGAAGCTATAGCCAAAATGTCTGCACCCTGCTTGACTTGAGATAGCTGGCAATGTCAGCTAAAGAGCAAAAGAGATTTTGGCTCAAAGTAATGGCTTATTGATGACAAGCCTTCATATTGGACCGTCCTCGAAATTAAAAACAAACTGCTGAGCCTGGCAAAGAAGGGCCTGAGTTTGAACCTCAGCCACCTGAGATTGGACAGGACATGGACAGCACAGCCAGCAAGAAAATGGGGGCCACTCAGTGAGATGGGACCTCTGAGGAAACTACTCAATTTGAAATCACATCAGGTGAGGTTTTGCAACAGCAGGGACATGCAGCATTGTAATCTTTTTAAATCAGAGAAACCTGAAGTTGTTAATAGCATTGCACACCGGTACTGAGAAAGAAGGTGGCCTGATCCACTGCACTGAGCTGAGCCGTGTGGAAGGAAGGGCCGAGCACAGACTGGGGAGGCGCTCTTGTTCTTGTACTGCCTTTCCAGACTAAAAAAGCCACATACGTTCACCATAAAGGGTGAAAAAATAATACGTGACTTAGAAAGTCTAAGTCCTTTATCTTAACTCCTAAGTTTATTAAATATTCTTCGAGATTTGTTCTATGTAATAAATATTCTTTTTACAGAAATGGAATAATACCCTACGTGTTTTTCTAAAGCCGCTTGTTTCTCTTAATATATCCTAGAGATTTTTCTATTGGTATGTAAACAACTTTATTTCATTCTTTTTAATAGTTACACAATCCTTCACTGTCTGGCTGTATCATAATTTAATGTACCTAATACTCTCTTGATGGCCACCTGGCATTTATCACACACACTGGAGGTAATCTTCTAAGTATACACACAAACCCCACCTTTAGCAAAACATAGCGGTTCTTACCTTCTTGACAGTCATTATGACAAAATACAACTGGAGATGGAGTAGATTCAAGCAATGATCTGCAAAAGGAAGGTTTTCCTATTACCTATCAAACTTTTAAGTCAGGTACAAACAGTCCTACTTTCTCAGCATGGCCAGCTCAGTTTCATGCTCCAAAGTAACACATGGTCTCTATGTGACATTTTTCATGTGAATTCTAAAAACCATGTCATTTTGTGCTGACAACTCTACTGCAGCTCACGCCAGAAATCCACACAAGACCCCTCAGTACTTCAAGCTCTTTGCTGCTTGCTGCAGGGCCTTTGCACATGCTGTTCCTCTCCTGAAGCCACCTCCCCCCACCCCACCCCACTCCAGCTAGTCCTCCTCTTTGCACTGGTCTTGATTTGCACAGTCCATCCTCAGAGAGCCCTTCTCTGACCACTGACCCAGAGCAGATCCCTCTATGTTGGTCTCTTTTGGTCTCTGTTTCCTTCACAGCACTTATCGTACCTTGGCATTATTTAATTTGTTTACTTGTTTTTTTGTTCTCCTAATAAAACAGAAGCTCTTTGAAAAATGCCTTGGTCACCATTTCCTCAGCACCAATCATAATGCCTGGCACAGCAGACACTCAAATATCTGGGTAAATGTAGTTGTAAATACTTGTCAGGGTAGGTATGTGAGAATCCTGCACCCAGCCTCATGCTGAGGACACCACAGTGGCCTCAACTCAGAAATCAGTAATTGAGAGTCTTACTCTGCTTCCCCTCAAATCTGAGATTTAACTGTTTCCCTCATCCACTTACCCTCCCCTACCTGCCCTCACATCAGAAAAAATCTGCCCGAGATACTCCATTGCCCTAGTTATCAAACCACTCCTCTGAAATGTTCCTTCCTCCATGAAAACTTGCTGGACTGACTAGAGGCAAAGTGAGAACATTCAGAGAAAACTGTAATTCCAGATGACAAAACTCATCTGTTTAAATTCACCCTACAAAACCATTGCAAAATGCCAGATTTAAGACAAGCTAAATCCATGTTTATTGAAAACAGTTTTAGTGGACTAAGAATATTTAAATGTCTGGGCAGATGTACTTACTAAATCAGGAAAAAGAAGCAAATACTCACCTCAGGTTTTCCAGTTCCAAAGGCAGATTGTAACTGAGGAATTTGTGGAGCTGTTTAACTCTGGATTCCCCAGTAAATTTAATTCTCAGCACCTGATTTAAATATCTGTTATTTTAATAAAAAAAAAAAAAAAAGGGAGGGAGACAAAGGATCTCTGCTCAGTCACCAAGGCTTTTTCTTGGGGCTTTAGCTGAACTTCAGCATCCAGCACAGTCACAGCAGCTGTGGGGGCCGCTCTGGCTCCCATGACCAAGGGGAACAGCAGCAGGCTTGGGGAATCACAGCATTTGAGAAAGTTCATTTTCTGCCCATCCACCCGTTCAAGAGCATTTCTGGAAACAAGTCTTTCTTGGTTCAGGATTGATTTCTATGCACAAGAAAGACTTATTCAAGAGGCAAATACCACCACCTGACAGTCTGCACACTGGTGAAACCAGAGGAAGACCTGTGACCACCTCGGGAAACCAGGGCTCACTTTTGATCCTTTTGGGAGCCACCAATGTAAAACTCAGGACCAAGAGATTTGACCACTTACTTTTCCATTGTTCCAAAAAGCCATTTTGGTTCCTTGTTGAATGGCATTTTCATACCATGAAATGTGGCCATTTTCTCAGCTATTTCTGCAGAAATATCTGGCAAACTTAATTCTTCAGTGTCTAATCGCCGACTCTGAAATATAAAAGGGAATCAAAAACTGACATTCATCCAGGTAACTTAAAACTGTGAGATTACACAATCTTAAGAACTAGAAGCCAGTTTTTGTAGAGCATTTAAGTCTCACCCAATGCAAAAAATTCCCTTAAGAATGGACAATGTGCCCCCACAGATAGTGACCCAGCAATTGTTTATGGCACTTCTACAATGAGGAGCAGGCTACCACAAGGGTTTCATTTTGAACCCTTTTTAATTGTGAGAAAGTCCTTCCTCAAATTTTACTACTTTCCTATCATCTATGGTGCTACCCTCTAAAACCACAGAGTAAGTCTATCTACTCTGCCCAATGCTAAAAGTCCACATCTTCAGCAGTTTATCATACAACCCAGCTCCTAGGCCCTGCATCAGCTGGACATTCTCCTCTGAAGTACTGCAGGTAAGATGAGGTGTTCAGAACAGGTTTTGACCAGGAGACAGCTGTGAGTTCAAGAGGAGCCATTTCCAACTGCCCCAGGTGGTGTCCTTGGTGCCTGGCCCACAACTGGCTCTCTCAGGGCAGAGCTGAACAAGGAAAGAGAGTCAAGGAGGACTTACTCCCAGCCTCTGGACACTGCCCTCCCCTGCTATAGCCTGAGGCTACGCTAGTTTTAGTTGCCCTTTCACAGCCGGTCCCAGGAGCTCAGACCAACAAAGACCATTCCAGCCTCTTCATGTGAACTGCTCCTCTGCAGAAACCGAAGAGATATTCCTCTGAAAATGCAAAGTAGTCTAGCACCAGGGTTAAGAGTGAGTGTCCCCAAGTTAGAGAAACAAACCCCAGTTCAAATTCTGGCTTTAACACTCATTTCAAAGGTACATGACCAAAGGGAAGTTACTTAATACCTCTGTGCCTCATTTTCCTGTTTCTATAAAAATGGGAATGACAGGCCGGCCCGTGGCTCACTCGGTAGAGTGCGGTGCTGATAACACCAAGGCCACGGGTTCGGATCCTATATAGGGATGGCCGGTTTGCTCACTGGCTGAGCGTGGTGCTGACAACACCAAGCCAAGGGTTGAGATCCCCTTACCGGTCATCTTTAATAAATAAATAAATAAATAAAATGGGAATGACAATGTTAAGTCCCGCCCAGAGGTGCGTGCTGCAGGAGCTTGAAGAGATAATGAGTGGGAGCCCTCTGGAACAGCACCTAACCAACCCAAGGCATGTCTCCACAAATGGCAGGTGCTATAGAATCAGAGGTGAGAGCTCACTAAAGCATCAGGCTCAATCTTCTGCTCAACTTTGGAATCCTCTCCACAACATTCTCAATAAACTCTCATGCTAGGATAAGGACAGGGAACTCAGTTGCTACTGGCAGGACACTTAGGACTTCTCACGGCAGCTCACTCAGCTTTCAAAAATGTCAGTAATGCGTCTGGCCATGCCGTGCAGAAAATTTAAGCTACCGTGCTCAAAGGTGAACAAATCTCAGGTATTCCAAGTTCCTTCTACAGCACAGAGAAAGAGAAACAGAGACTATATTCTAAGATGTCATTACTCTCACATGCCCTTTGAAAGATGGCTACAGGGGCCAGGTGAGAAGAAATTCATCTCATTCCATGCACCAGTCAAGAGTAAACCTAGAAATCACATATGGTATTAGACTGAACCAAATGAAACTGCCATTTTGTAGGTCAAAAACAGTTGAGGATTGGCAGTTTCATATGGTTCAACCTAGTATTTCAATAGAATTTTTAAAAAATGTTGGGCTGGCCCCATGGCTCACTCGGGAGAGTGCAGCACTGGTAGCACCGAGGCCGCAGGTTCGGATCCTATATAGGGATGGCCAGTGCGCTCACTGGCTGAGCGTGGTATGGATGACACCAAGCCAAGGGTTGCGATCCCCTTAACAGTCAAAAAAAAAGAATTTTAAAAAAATCTTCACTATGCAGTAAACAATATACACAAAAGAGCACAGAACAAAATCAGTTCCACAGATGTTACAACCTATGTTTCCTAAAGGATGCCCACAGCCCCCTGCCAAGATATCATCATTATTCTGAATTGTGTTAAAATTCCCTTACCTTTTCTACAAAGAGAACTTTTACCAATGTGCATGTGTTCTTAAACAACCTTTAAATTTGTTTTTATTGGGCTTTATAAAAATGGTATGATACTATTTGTAGTCTTCTACAATTTGGTTTTATCACTCCATACTATGTTTTTAAGATTCATCCATATTGCCACTTATAAACCTAAGAAGTGTTTTATATTTGCAAAATTCTTTTAAGTACTTTAAATTTCATTTGATTCTCACACCTAACAGATGTTCTGTCTTACTGGGGAAGTTACAAAGAAAAGCACAACCAGGTGCCAGGGAGCAGACTAAAGGTAAAATCTGGCACAGTGGAGGTACTATCCATTCATCTAAACACATGCTCAGGGATGGCAGCTAGCACGGATGGTGCCATTGTGCCACCTAGAAGAGAGGAGCCCTTCTGGGGAGACAGATCCCAAGATGGCTCCCTGTTTTGGGGCTGTGGGGGCTCCAGCCCCCAGCTAGATGTATATTGAGCCCTGGCAAGCAGAGCACCCCTCAGCCAGGTGTTCTGTGCTAGGCCCTGTCTGCACCACTGTACAAGGTGGCCCTGCACACATCGAGGCCTCTTGTAGGCAAAACACCCCATGCGGCAGGGCAGGAAAAGATGGCCACTCATGATCCTCGTCCTCAAGGAGCTTACACTCAATTAAGACAGGGAATCTTATCAAATCTCCAAACCCGACAGGGAGGGGGATGCAGACCAACAAGGGCCAGCACTGCCAACCAAACTAGTTTGGAAGGCCGACAGCCAGCCTTTACCTCTCATGGTCACTGAGAAATCAAGAACTCTCGAGGCACAAAGCATCATGCAGGGCATGGTATGTATGTATAGAGTGGGGCAGGGGCTATATTTCAAATATGCACACAGAACGCTAAGGCACAGCACACAGGTAAATGCTACAGCCACATTAAAAATGCCTCAGGACAACAAGAAAGGGAAAATAATCCTGTCTGCCTGGAAACAAAGAATTTGAGCCAAGCATAGGAATTCTGACAGGCAGATGGGTGTAAGGAAGACGGGGGAGGGAAGTGGGAAAGCATAAACAAACTAAGGGAGAATAATGGGAGACAAGGGAAAAGAATAGTGATGGCCAGCAGGGCCATGGCCAGAGATGTGGCAGGGTGTGGTCAGGGTCAAGGTGTTCAAACAATGAGTTCTACGAAGGGCCCAGAAGTTGAGAGGAATAAGGTAAAGGGGGAAAGTTTCAGGGTAAGCAGCCTTAGGGGATGATGGAATGGTATGTTTCACATATATTTTTCATTGAGATAAATACGTCTTTGTAGGAAAGAAAGAGGTTCTGATATAAATTCAAAAGAAATTTTACTTTTTATTTCTGGTACAGTTTAATACCATAGGTCATATTTAATATTTCAAACCACAGCATTTAAGGTTGTTGTAGCAATGAGACAATCCAACTTCTCTGTCTGTGGCACATTTCAAATGACCATTTATGAACAAATCTTACCGGGATGAACTGCTCCAGTCGGCCTTGGGGAAAGATGCCATAGAGTTTTGGCCCAAGTGACCTCTCTGCGAGAATGGCAAACATAACACTCTCCAGAACCATGGCCTCGGCCCCCTAAAACAGACAGCAACAAGTCAGGTGTTTGTTGAGTGTCAGGCAGCACAGGTGATTTCCCGTGAGCGATCTCCTCTAATCCTCACAACCATTCTCTGATGTGGGTACTGTCACCTTCACCCCCAACTTAAATAAGAAGAAACAGAGTTTCCAAAGTCACAGATTGTGTAATATGTAAGATCTATGTTTGCAAGTATTTCAATATACTGATGAGATTTTAAATTCAAGTTTAATTTAGGTCACTAGTTCCAAAAATAGAACAATATCCCTTAGTGCTTTTTTTGTTTCTATTTATTTTAAACTCTGTGTATGTCTAACCCTTGGCTTCTCATCAAAGGCCACAAACCATCCACTCTGGCGAGGGCTGATGTGCTTTTCGGTTGAGTGTGCCTTGTGAAAGCAAAGGGCCTTCTGCCTACAAAACTGGTCTGCTGATCCAGTAAGTGTAAGAGTTACTGATTTAGGCCCGAGGTCTATGGTTTTTTGGTCCAAAGTGCACCCTAGCATGGGATGTTCCAGGTTTTTTCCAAGCTCTTATACCTAACCTTTCCCTCTGTAGTTTATAATGTTTGCCTTCTTGCCAAAATCTCTATGACGCTTGCATGTTCTATCTTCAGTCCTAATAACTACTATGGGATCTGTAATCATTCTGCCTATAAAATCCATCCTTTGGTCTCAATTCAAATTCATTCCTTAGTCTGTTTCCCTTAAACAGCAAATTACTTAAGAGTTTCCATTTGTTGGGGTGAAGGAGTGGAAAGGAGTCCTTCTCAACCAGAAGGTACACCCAAATCTCTTAAAGAGCTTTCACAGTTAGAGATTCCTAGGTCCTAACCCGAGTTTGTAAGCCAATGTGTCTAAGGCGAGGTGCCAGCAGGTGTGTTCTGAAAAAGCTTTCAGATGATTCTTGCTCACCCCTTGTGAAAAAATGTGCTGTGGGGGAATGTGATCCAAGAGAAACGGTGTTTAAAACACTCACATTACAAAAAACAAACAGAAACTAAGAGGACAAACTCACTATGCAATGACATAATACTAAATCTAGTAAGAAGAAAACAAATGAGAATAAAGAAAAACTACTTCCAAAGCATATTGAAGTATAAAGTAGTTCAGTTAACTTTTACATTTTGTGGGGGCAAATGGATTTGCCAGTGATCCCCCACAATTATAGTGTAACCATCACTTGTATTATCCCCACAATTATGGTCTAACCACCACCTTGTGAGGACCAATCTTTATTTGCTAATCTGCAGTTCTGGGCATATGACAATACAGATATAGCGTTGATCTGCCATGTTAGTGGATTTTAAAGCAGGATTTGAAATCAGGCAGATTTTATTTTTTAAACCCTTAGAGAATGACAATAAATACCTCATATCTCTATTTAATTGGAAAAATGTTTTCACTCATTTGATTCTTAGAGTAACCTGTCCAGGAGACCCCATTTTACCTCAAGCCCAGCATCACAGAAACTCTCCAGGGGAGCTTACCCAAAGGCTTACAAAGCGTCCTCAAAGTCTCTACTTCAAGATACGCTTCCCATCTCCCCCAAGCACATGTCTGGGTGCTCCGCAGACCAGAGTGCCTCCCACCCTGCACAATGTGCAGAAGGAACAGAGGCTGGCATAGCAGGACAGGCAGTGCTGGGCTTGGAGCCCAGGCCAGGTAATCTGTTATTTGCAGCTCTTCACAGCCCTCTGCCATCTGTACAATCTCCCACAAAATTCCAACTCACTACTTACTCGCTTCCAATGAGTATTTCTTTTGTTTGGGTATCCAGAATTTTATAAGAATTAAAATTTGTTTTTCAACTTTCCAACTTTCAACATTTCAACATGACTAAGCTGAAAAGCATTAGGGTTGGCACTTATATCCTATCCTAAATATCCTCAAGTTTGAAATTTCAAATTTTATAAACAGATTTAAACCCTACTTTATTACTTCACTAAGTTCAGCATTTTGCATATCATGTCCACTCAGAAAAAGGGATTCTTGGAGTTGAATTTCCATGTGGCGCTGTCAAGGTACTTAGATTGAATACACTATCCAGAATCCACTCCAGAGCTGAGTCAACCCAGTCCCAGAAACCAGTGCAAAGAAGATGGAAAGAAACTTAAGAACTTTCCAATTCTCTTTAGCATTGTTCTGAACACTGCAAACAAAAAAACCATTGTTTTTATATAAGATTGCAGTTCAATATTTATTCACAGTAGGAAGGGGGGATGGTGTGTGGAGGGTAAAATTTAGAGGGAAGAATGGTAGGTAATCTCAGGATGAGTACATCAAGTATTGGTATTCTTTTTGTAGTCACTAGGTCTCCAAATCCCTTCCCGCCTGCTACTTAAAGAAAGTGAGCACAGTAAAGAGTGGGCTGGACAGAAATGGCTTGGTCTGCCTCGCCACACCATGCCCTGGTTCAGCTCTATGCCATCGAACCACAACGTGCACATTCCCAGGAAAAGTGGTACTACTTTTTCAGAAGAGAAGATCAATACCTCAACTTGAAACTATTTACTCTGACTTCAGAAATAAAGGTTTATTCATATATTCACCCAAAAAACACTTACTGAATGTCTGCTATATACCTGGCACTGTGCTAAGCTGCAGGGACACAACTAAGAACATGGCACTTGCATTCTAGCAAAAGAGAAACATAGTGAGTGAGCACAGTTGCCGACTGGCGACACGACCCTGGAGGGCCATGGGGGACGTGACACAGTGTGACGGGGCGGCTATCTCTAAGGAGGCAACACTGACCTGAGGCTGAGGGGTGAGAAGGAACCTTAAACAACCCCACAGGAGCACAGAGGCCCTGACATGGGAGTAAGTTCGGGCACTGAAGGCACAGGGAAGGACCAGCACAGCTGGAAGAGGGCAGTCAGGGAAAGCAGCACATGGCCGCAGCTGGAAAGGCGGGCGAGGGGGGCAAGTGGGCTGTGGCTCATGGAGGGTCTGGGCCAAGGGTACAAACTGAGAAGTCTTCAACTATCAATGTTTAAAGCTTATGAATTAGGACAGAAGAGGAGCCAGCACAGGGCCTGAGAACTCCCGACTTTTAGAGCAATGGTTCCAACTGACTGTTACCACACTGAGAAAGGCATTTTTACACAGCAACCTAACACACACATACACACACACACACACACCCAGAGCAAACGTTATACAAAGCAATACTTACCCTCACAACTGGGTAACACTTTCTAATATTTTCTAGTCTATTTCATTTTTTTAAAAAAGCAACAAAGGGCCGGCCCATGGCTCACTCAGGAGAGTGCAGTGCTGATAACACCAAGGCCACGGGTTCGGATCCCATATAGGGATGGCCGGTTAGCTCAATGGGTAAGTGTAGTGCTGACAACATCAAGTCAAGGGTTAAGATCCCCCCTTACCGGTCATCTTTAAAAAAAAAACAACAAAAAACAAAAATGCTAACGTCTCATACCCTATTAGAGGTTTACAATCCACCATTTGAAGAACTGATGTAAGTGTGGGCAGCAGGAAGAAGAACCAGGAGACAAGGTGAGGTTAAGGGGCCAAACGTCATGTGGGAGAGTGGCATTCTGTGTCAGATGCTGCTGAGGGTCAAATAGGAGAAGAGGAAGAAAGTGGCCTCTGGATTTGCAACATGAAAGTCGTTGGTGGCAAAAACAAGAACAGTTTCCAAGGAAACAGGGTCAGATTGGAACAGATGAAGAGTGAGTAGAAGAGGGGGAGGGAAGTGGATAGGCAATGGAAGCAAGGTGTTTAAATGAGTTTTCAATTTCTCTGTAACATTTCATTTATTTAAAAAAAATTAAAATCCAGTAATAAGAACGTTATGAACCTCTTGAGAAGACACAACAGTGTTTCTGTGGTATTCTAGCCAAAAATGAATAACCTCATTCCAACCAAGAGAAAACATGAGACAAACCAAAACTGAGGGACAGTCTCCAAAATAACTGATTGGTACTCTCCACAAGTATCCAGATTGTAAATAACAAAAGAAAGAACTGTTACAGGTTGAAAAGACTAAGGAGAAACAGCCAAATGCAATGTTGGGATCCTGGCTAAATCCCGGGATAGAACAAAAGAAAACATTAGTGGAAAAACTTCTGAAATTCAAGTAAGGTCTGTAGTTTAGGTATCACTATTGTACCAATGTTAATGTCCTGGTTTTGATCATTGCACTGTGGTTATGTAAGACGGCAACATTAAAGAAGCTGGGTAAGGGATGTATTATTTTTACTATTTTTTCTGTAAGTCTAAAATTATTTTAAATAAAAAGCTAAAAATAAATAAATTCATATAAAAAAGACTGAAATCAAGCAATATAACAAAATGAGCTGCCAATTCTGCATGGTGGGAATAAATGTGCTTATTACGCAATTTGTACTATCCCATAATCCCAAAACTTTTCTCCAAAAAAAGGAAATTGGGACGTGAGAAAGTAGACATGGTAGATACTGTCTCAAGAAATCTTGCTAGGAGGCCGGCCCGTGGCTCACTCGGTAGAGTGCGGTGCTGATAACACCAAGGCCACGGGTTCGGATCCTATATAGGGATGGCCGGTTTGCTCACTGGCTGAGCAGGGTGCTGACAACACCAAGCCAAGGGTTGAGATTCCCTTACCGGTCATCTTTTTAAAAAAAAAAAAAAAAAGAAAGAAATCTTGCTAGGAAAGGGAGTACAGACAGGGTGGGGCCACAGAGAGCATTTGTGGGCTGAGGAGAAGCGGCTGGGCAAGTAGGGCAGGAGGAAGGTGAGAGGGGGAAGGGACAGGTCAGCAGTCAGGCCTGGGAGAAGGCAGAGAAGAGCTGAGTGGGGTGCAGAGGCTTACAGTGGGCAGCCGAGAGCAGGAGGATAAGCAGCCATCCAAGAATGAGGTTACACTGCCCGCCTAGGGTGAGGACGGCGGGGGGGGGGGAGGGGGGGGGCGGGTTGAAGAGAAACAAGAAGGCCTGAAACAGCCTCTCCGGTCAGGAAAGCAAACCCACAGGAGAAACTCAGCAGGCTCCCAGGCAGTGGCAAGCACCCACCCGATGCTTAGCGCCATAACCGTGACACAAAACCAGCCCTCCCAATTGTGCAGTGCTTCTCTAACAACATTTAGCGGCGTGGGTCAGCACAGAGAAGGCAAGTAGGTGGCTGGCTCTGCGGGCAGTAGGGCTTACAAGGGCACCAGACAGAAGGAGAGTGGTGACAGGGAGCTGGGAGAGGGAGGAGGGAAGGCTCATAAGGCAGTGTGGAGGGCTGATGGAGGGTGAGCAGGCAACAGGGTCTGGACTGGCAGTTTCCATGGTGGTCACAGAGCCACAGCTGTGGGCCACCCACCAAAGTGAGCCGGGAGGTCAGCAGGTGGCAGGCTGTTGAAACTGGCATGTCAGAGGGGTAGAGTTTCTAGTGATTAGGTCTAGGGCACATGCATGGGAGGAGAAATGGAAGGAAAAGGTCATTAGGGGATGAGGAGGTCAAAAAGCAGAGGCCAGAGAATAATGGCAGGAACCAGAATGGACTCAAAGACCGAGCTGCATACTGAAGTCTTCACAGAGTGAAGGTGAGTACCAGGGCAGCCAAGAGATGACAGCTATCAGGAGCGTGGAGGACGGTAGAGCCACAAGGTATGGGGTTTCTACAGAGGGAAAATGGTTGGCAGCAGGAACAGGAAGTAGTAAGAGGACATCAACCCCACCAGCGGCCCTGAGACACTTTGGAGGCAATAAGAAAACATCCTCCTCTGGAGAGGGCTGCAAGGGAGGGGTCCTCTGGGCAGCAAGGCTCCAGGAAGGCCAGTCAGTGGAGGAAAGGTTCAGAAGTATGAGAGCTACAGACAAGACTGCGATTCAAAGAAGCTCAAAGATGACGACCAAACCAACTCCTCCACTCTGACAACCAACTGCCCCTCTCTTTACCCAAAAAGATTATATGCAAAATCAGACCCCTACAGTTTTCTGGTAGGCCCTGAGGAGGAAGGGGAGGTGTAGCCATGTCTGATGGTCACTTGAGGTTAGGGCATCTGGGATGGATGGGAGGAGTGGACAGGAAGTGTGTGTACCAGCAGGCAAGGGCAGACACACCTGAGATGTCAGCTGGCCCCACTGCAAGCAGCCTTCCATAGGTCTTTACTATGCCCTGCTGTGCCAGGTGCAGTGGTGGCAGCGACATGGCAAGAAGCAGGAAGTGCATGCTCTGAGTGCAGAAGCTCATGAGGGCAGCCAGTCAGTCATGTAAACCTGCACATTTACAGCCACAGGAAGTGCAAGGAGAGGCACACGGTGCTGTGAAAGCAGGAAATGGAGGGGCAAACCTCGTGTGGAGAGCCAGGAAGGGACTCCCTGTGGGAGAAGTCTTTGAGCTGACCCTCACATGAGCAGAAGTGGGGGGTGGGAAATGGCTAAAGGCATGGAGCCAGCCAGAAGGAAAAGCATCTGCAAAGGCCCTGTGGCAGGCAGAAAACCTCAGGGGTTAGGCCAGACAGCTGAAGTGCAGGGAATGAGGGGGAATGTTGTGAGCTGTGACGCTGGAAAGATCAGCAAGGGTCAGGCCATGAGGACCTGGTAGGATAAAGCCCTCTTAACTTGGCCTGAGGCAGAATGAGTAAGCAGGGAAGATTTTAAGGAATGGGCTGCTATGATCAGATCAGCAATTCAAAAGGATGACTGTGGCGATGATAAAGAGAATAGTTTGTGGGAAACAAGAGAAGAAGTGAGAGACCAGCTAGGACACAGTGACAGCTTGGACTAGGAAGGTGGGGGAACAGTGGGAGAAGCAGACAGAGCCAAGGCATAGTTTAAAGGAAGCAATCAACTTAACTCACGGTTTGGATATGGGGCTGAGGGAGAAGAGAGCATCAGAAATGACTCCCTGCTTTCTGGCCTACACAACCAGCTGAGGGGACGAGAAAGAGAATACCAGAAATGGCCAGATTTTGACTTTGCTGTTGGGGAAGGGGAAGAGATCATGTGTTCAGTCTGGGACAGGGCAAGTTTGAGTGGCCTGTGAAATATCCAAGGAGAGATTACTAGTGATGGTGTGAGCTCCAAGTGGGGGTCTGGGCTGCAGGAAGGAAGTTGTAACCCTTCGACTTAAGAATCAGGTGACCTAGGGAGAGACGACAACATGAGAAGAGGGCCAGGGCCAAACTGTGGGGAGTTCTACCACCAGACAGCAGGAGGATGAGACTAGAACGAAGACTAAGAAGAAGTGGAAGAATGCAAGAGATGTGTACTCTGTGTGTCTGTGTTGTGGATGCCTACAGGGAGGAAACATTTCAAAACGGGCAGGGGTCATGTCAAATGCTGCTGGGATATCAGTATAAAATGAAAACCGAAAATGTCCTTTGGATTTAGCATCATAGAGGTCCTGGTGATCCAACATTTTCAGCTACAGAATGTACTGCAGGTCTAAACTCAAAGAGCTCAGAATGGTTGAAAACAGAATGCCAATCACTTCCCAACCAACAACTGCCTCAGTCCTTGTCACCCCAGAGAGCACAAGTTCTAGATCCTCTTGACCAGGGTCCCCAGAGCAGGAAGCATTAAAACAAGCCGCTGAAATGTGAGAAAAAATATCAGCCCTCTTATTCCTTTCTAATTTCTATTTCTTGATTATTTTAATAATCAGTACACAATTGGTAACATCAGTATGTTGATGTGCACGTGTATCCATGTCTTAGGTGTACATTGTGCATGCCAGTGTGTGCGCAAATGCACGTATGCACACACATGCACACACACACAACCCCTACCCCTTATCAGTAAGCCTGCACATACTGGGAGAGAGCACTCAAAGGGTACTCGCCCCAAGGCTGGAAACTTCCTGCACCAGCTTCCCACTTCTGAGACTCCACATGTCAGTACTCTCGGCTCAAGCTCTTCTGCTTACATGCATTTCCAAGAGTGGAGTCACTTAACTAAGTCTCTTGGTCTAGGAAGAAACCTTTCTAACCTGGGTATCAGGCATAGGAAAAAACACTGCTGCTTCCCCAGGGGAAGAGAGTGGCCACTAAACAACTGGCCAGTGACCCACTTCCTGATAAGAAGCCTAAGAACGGCCAAAAGAAGGTGAGAGAGATACTACAGCAGCAGAAGCCAGGTGCCTCCATGTCAGAATATCACACACAAATGCTACCCAAACCTCCATCTCTTGGCACCCCAAATGCTGTTCAGATTGCCACAAAGACACCAAACTTCCACCATGTATACTCTCAGGGGAATCCGGAATACCCACTGTTCATTCAGTCTTAACGAGGCGGCTCTGGATACGCCAAGAGCCTTTTCTCTAAGAAAGATCAGGATTTTCCAAGGGCAGATAACAAGGCACCAAACCGCACAGCAGTCGAAGTTGGCCAACACCAGTTTACATGTCACACAGATGCAGAAGGGACTGAATTACTTACTTGAAATTCATTTTCTTTCTGAGCTTGTTCGGATCCCTCTTTATTACAGGACCTCTACGAATGAAAAAAAGCAAACACTTCCGGTGAGATGGGGAACACTAAGCAGACACTAACTTTGCAACCACCAGAACATCAGGGTTCATAAAACATTACAGATCTTTAATGAGAGTTTCTCAGCCCACCGATGTGATCGGCAGTAGTCTAAATGCACCAGCAGCCTCCAACATTAGTACCAATGCCTTAGCAAATGCTTCCATTGCTTTACAAGATAAGGGATGTGCCGTTGAGACCAAAGAGCTGCACGTCTCACAGCCATTCCCATGTACCTTTCACAATTTCATTGTTAGAGGAAAGTCAACTGAGTGCACTCTTCCAACCGAGCCTTCTAAAGACAAGCGGTCAAGCGGAGTCTCTCACCCCTTTAGCTATATGGTTCTTTCAAGTCAACCTGCAAGAACAGGGAGTGTCAACACACCTGTGGACAGCCGTGGTCAGCAAAGAACACGGACAAAGAAAGCACTGTGCAGGCAGGAACTCTGGCACAGAATCTGCACAGATGCACCCTGCCAACTTGCCACTTTCACAGACTAAACCCTTCTGGTTCAGCCAGTCACCAGCTCAATCTGAGTTGTTCCTCCACCAAGAGGATTGTGTGAATTTAATAAAGTCCTGAAAATTATTTTAAATATTAATATATTAAGGGGTACTTTTACAATACTTTCCTCAATGAAATTGCAAATTATTGGCAACCAGGATTTTAGCAATAACAACATACTAGATCATTAACTACCGTAAGCAACTCTTAAGCTACAGTCTTTCTTCATGGCACAGATCACATATTTTAAAAGCAACCCCCACCCCAAGTGCTTTAAAAATCTTCACACTATCTTTAATAAGGGAATGGGGAAAAGTAAAGTCAGAAACTTGGGTGTCATGTCAAAATTTTATACTCAAATATGGCCTCTAAAAATATGTTATTTGTTACAATTAAACTAAGTCTGCTTAAGCCAGACACAAAAGGAATCCTAAAAAGGAAACCTCTTAAAAATTTTAAGGTAACAGATTCTTGAACATCCCATGAAAAACATACCTTTCCATTCCACAGCTTTATCAAAAATACCTGTACCAAGGGTGAAAAGTATGGACAGGAAAAAAAACGCCACGTTAAGCAACACCAGCTACTCTAGCACCATTCAAAAAAGTAATGATTTAAAGCAACCTCTCTCATCCATCACACACTGAAATAACATTCCACAGATATTGTAATGTGTGTTTTGTATAAACAATACATGTTCTATCTTACTCAATATAAAAGTAAACAAAATAAATATCCACGTTTATAAAACTATCTGCAAAAGGCTCTTAATGCTTGCACTTATAAATATTCAATAATATCTTTAACATACAATTAAGCACATTTGGTACAAAGTACAGAAAAGTACAAATGGAGATATATGATATTTTCATTTGTGTAATCTGCATTTCTCTGATGAAAAGATGTTACAGGTTAAATCCCGTTACAATGAAAGCTATAAAAATCAAAATACTACAAAAATACTTTTAGACCTTTGCTGCTGGTTTGATGTATGATGTGATAAACCCTAGGGAGTAATAACGAGGTGTTACGAAAGCTTTACTCCTTCCTTAACTCCAAAATAATCTCATGACTGCATCATTACTTTAGGCTCCTACTTTAGTTGTCTGCTTTCCAAATGGTCTCTAAGCTCCTAATGAACAGAAACTCCATCCTTTGTTAGTCTTCCCCCAAAGCACCAAACAAATCCTCGTGCTTACTACACGCTTTGGACTGATGAGTAAACAAACACTCTAGCACTGTGAAGCACAAGGCAAACAGGCCCAAGGACAACCAAGGGCGATGGAGCCAACTGGCCAAGGCAAACTCACATCCATGGTCCTGGTAATGGCAAAACTGGCTGCAGTGTTAATTAGGTCACTGAATGGGGCCGAAATGCCCCTTAAAAATTAGTCATTGTGCTTTTTTCCAAGAAAAGATAAGAACAAAGTTCTACAATTTGATATATTACATAGTAATATTTTGTCGGAAAAGTTTTAAGACAAATAACCCTGTAATGGTCAGCTGCCAAAAAAAAAAAGACGAGGAATTTGGATATCCTAGTGAAAGTTGTTGTAACGGGATTTGACCTGTACAAAATTCTAAATGACTATGGTTATTCCTATGCTGTTATTACTCTAACTGTATCTTCTCAGGGAGATACAGTTAATGGGTTATTTAGCCAATAGAAGTCCCTTTCCCTTGTCTAATGGTGCTCTCAAAAGCAAGTTGCTTCATTCAGTTACAAATTGGCTTAGCTCCCAAGGCCAATCCTTTTCAAAATATTAGCACCATAAATGAAAGTAAATTCCATTAATAGTTTCCTCACCCCTTCCAACCCCCCCCCAATGAACACATTATTTATACCATAAGAGCACCATCATGAAGGCAAGATGGACTTCTGCAATATCCAACCCTCTGTTCTGTTTCCTCAGTACAGAATGTTCAGGTTCCCTAAGTCCTGTAAATAAGAGTAAGAGCAGAAAATCTCAAACCAAGTAGATATTCATGGAAAGGTAAGAGAAGCCTTCTCCTGAGGTCAGTCAAGTAGAGATAGACTCATTTTGCCAAGAGAGGTCAAAGAAGTTTTCTGCCCAGAAAGACAGCAAGTAAGATATATTTATAATCCGTAGGATTTTACTTTAGTGGCACAAATTTATTTGAAGCAGATATTAAATTACATTGTACAAATATTTAGCATGACTTCAAACTTTTCTGACTTACTTTCAAGTTAACAAAAAAATTGTCCTGTATAAGTTATAAAATAAAAGTAAACAATTTTTAACTTTATTAGAAATGTGAATACTGGCTATTTAATATTAAATAACTATTAAATTTTTTTTGACGTGAACAATATTGTGGTTATTTTTTTTTAAAATCATCTTACATAAATACAGACTGAGATATTTATAAAAGAAATAATATGATATCCAGAATTTGCTTCAATAGCCCTGAGGGAATGGATGAGGGAAAACACGGAAGACGACTGGCCATGAGGGAAAGATGAATAATGGACACTTGGGATTTCAAGATATACTCTTCTGGGCCGGCCTGTGGCTCACTCGGGAGGGTGCGGTGCTGATAACACCAAGGCCACGGGTTCGGATCCCAGATGGGGATGGCTGGTTGGCTCACTGGCTGAGCGTGGTGCTGACAACACCAAGCCAAGGGTTGAGATTCCCTTACTGGTCATCTTTAAAAAAAAAAAAAAAGATATACTCTTCTGTCTACTGCATGTATCTGAAATTCCATATAATAAAGATTTTAGAAATAAACACTGAAATTCCAAGGCCTAAGAAATCAGAATGTCTCAAATATGTGTAAGACACCCAAATCTATGAGTATACTGAAAACCACTGAATTGTATACTATAAATAGATGAATTTTATGTTATAAAGCTATTACCTAAAAAAAAAAAGACACCCAATGATAATTAAAAATATACTGCCACTGGCTTCCTCCCACCTTCTTTTTTTCCTATTTTGGGCTTGGTTCTCAAAAGAATCTGTAAGTTAGTCATGTATTCATTAGCCCTTGTTGTAGAAAATAAAATGACAGCAATAATAAATGGGGTATAATATTTTGTTTTTAAAGTTACAAAAGATTTAAAAAACTGAAACAGATTTTTGATTGGCTAAGAATTTTAAATTTAAACTTAAATTCCAAAAAGCCTAAATTCTATTAGCTAGGAAGTAAGATGACAGAATAAAGGACTTTCATTTTTACTTTACATTCTTTTATACTTTAAAAAGTGCTTAAAAGCATACGTTACTTTTATAATAAATATATTTTGTACAAGGTTTCAAATGTTACCTTTCTGACATAATTGCATTTTAAGGCTTTTATTTTATTTTATTTTGGCCAATGATACAATGAAGAGTGTTTTATAAAAACATGGATGACATTCTCTTCCCACCAAAAAAGAACTAAATAGGTCACTCACCTACCGTCTCTTTTAAAAGGCTCTACATAAAACAGTAAATTGGTTGTGGCTTTTTAAAAATGCTTTGGGACCCATAAATTAATGACTAAAAAAGGACAATAACAACTGTTAGCCAGACTCAACTCCTAGCAAATCTAAAACTTGGTCTGGGAAAATCCATCTCTCCACCAACCTAGGATGATCCTCACGAGTGGAGTCCTGAACGGCTCCCAGGCCATCGGGATCGACCCTGAGAACAGCAGGATGTGTGGCACCATCCTGAATGTTCACTAGCTCTGATAGTCCTTTGGTCCTGGGGTGGCATGGGCTTCTTTACTGTGCAGCCTGTGGCTGTGACAACTTCCAACAGCCACATACGACCACATTTTCAACTCTCTAGGAGAGAAAGTATTCTTAACATGGGGGCAGTACCTCGCCTGAGACTATGTTCCACCTCAGGAGAGATGGTGCAGGAGAGAGTGTGAGAATCATGACTCCACAGAATGAACAGTAGTCATGTGACTCTTTTGATCAATATTTTGCAGTATATTTTCTTTGCAGTGTGTTTTCTTCTCAGTGTTATCATAGACCCTACCCTTCCTCCTCCCTGATTTCTACGAAAAGGATGAAAATACCCTGTTATTTATTGCTTTTATTATTTCTTAACATTTTCTAAAAATATTTTATAGACCACATTAAAATGTGAGCTGATATAATGATTTAAAGTATAGCTTATGTGATTACTTAACAAGCACATATGAATCACAAAATTTAAAGACTAGTGATTTCTAACATTTTTTGGTTGTCTCTAAAGAAACTTCAAATATCCCAAGGAACATTCTAAAACAACCTGATCTCTCTGAACATTAATAATTTCAAAATTGGATGTCTTAAGGAATGCTGACAGGAGACTAGAACTTCTAAAAGTCTCTACATGACATAAGCCAGTAGAAAGACAGGTGAGTGGAAGGCCAGGTAAAGAAGGCTCATTTCAGGACCTTCTCAAAATTAATGTCTGATCCAGGGCAACCTGCTGACCCAAGACTCCTGAGACCTCCAAGGCCAAAATACCTTCCATATAAGCACCCTAAGGGTTGACTTTCAATTAATACTTTCCCAGGAAGCATGCCCTCATTTCTCCAGCTTGTGCAAGCTTCCATGTCAGATAAGTGTGGCTGAGCTTCATAAAGGTATTGGGCACCCAGCTAAGACATACAAAAGTATACTAACTGATAAGGACAAAGAAGAAAGTTTATTTCTAATTCTGACCAAAATAGCAATATAATATACGATGTTTCCTTAATGCAGAAACTGGGATGAAAGAACCTAAGCCCTTCAATTAAATTTTCTAGTTGAGGCCCATAAATTTCAGAAATTACTAAATGTTTATCATTTTCTACTGAGGAAACAGAAGCAAGGGATCTGATTTGCCTTGGACAAAAAACAAAAACAAAAATAAAAAGTGATATATTCAATATATAACATTCTGAAATCTTAATCACTGTACCTCTTTAAATACAGCACAAACTGTAGCTGGTGCTACTTAACAAGCATTACAACTTCCTTTTTAAAAAGCATTTCTTGAATCCAAGAACTAAAAGAAAGAAATTATAGCTGTAGAGAATGCTCCAACTTCAGAGGTCTCATACTATACCGTGAATCGTGTCTGTCACCTGGAAACCAGAGTGCTCCAGGCACGATCGCATGGACAAGCCTGCAGCAGAGAACACATGCACATACAGCTAAAGTGGTACATTACCCCCAATGCCCTTCACTCCACCCAACACAAAGACATTCCTTCCCAAGGAGGGGTGGGCTGCGGTCAAACCATCGTTCCAGGGACCAGAAATCTGCATTGCTTCATGCTATAAATCCCAAACATTTAAGACCAGCAAGACAAAGACACTTTGAATATGTCAAAATTAGACACAGTAGTCTGTGACTTATTTAGTTATCAAAAGAAGGCACCAAAGCAGGTATGAAAGGACTATTGGTAGTAATTTGGCAGCAATCTCTGGAGAGTATTAGCTAAAGAAATATTAGGTTAGACCAAATGAGTATACACAATACTAGAAACATGTTTTACTTGTGAGAGGGAAATTTTAACTACATTAGAAATAGATATAATTACACCATACTCAAGCACTTGAAGACTTTTTTAAAGCAGAGTAAACAAAACTACTTAAACTCATAATGACCATAATACAATGAGAAAAAGATAATCCACAGTATTCGTTTACCAGGGACGTGGCTCTCCCTCAAGAAGCATCAGTGACAATGTCTTTGCACAGGTGTACATGACCTTAGTTCCATACAGAAATACTTTTAAACACAATTTCTCGGTAGCCAATAGTTTAATATTAACTATCTATGTGCTGGTTCCATATTTATTGTGGTTTAACTTTTAATTGAACTGCAGTAAAAAGAAAATAGGAAAGAGGACATTTTCTTTCCTGGATTCAAAGAGGACAGTGTCCCAAATTTTACTCTTTTTAATTACTAACACATATCTGCGTTGTGCCTTGATGCCTTTAATTTTATTACGGTTAGTACTCAAACAAGCACTAATATTAGCCTTCAATTACTCAAAAAACAAACAAAAACATGTTTCCAGACAACACTCAAGAGAGATCTCTGACGTGTACTATAAACATTCATGCCTGTGAGCCCGTTCATAACGGTGAGGCCAAATCTCTCCATTCATGCACAGAAGGAATTGGCTTAACACAGAGTCACTGTTTTGACAGAGGAAAGGACAAAGCAATCCTCTGAGACTTCCGCCAACCGGCACAGGTTACATTGAATGAACAATACGTACTGACATTTGTGTCTTCCACAATTCATGATAAATAAGCAAACTGGTTATTTGTAATCAGCCAAACTTGCTTCTTTGAAAAGGCTGCTACTGGACGTTGCAGAGCTCATGTTCCTTCCCAGTATCAGAAAGGAAAAAAATCAAGTTACATTTATAGCTAGTTTTATAGTTTCAAGCTCTCTACTAGCAATTACATCTCTTTCCACAAAGGCAAAGGCTAAACTGTAACTTCTCAGAAGTTCTATTAAATTATTTTTGTTCAGGGTAATTTTACAATTAAGTTTGGTTTTCATCGTCTTTGCAACTAATGAAAATAAACTCCTCCCCACGAAAAGTACAGTCTATGTGAAACAGACACTAAATTATATTGACATGTATTAATAAGATCAGACCAATATTTTCATTGATTCATATTTTCAAGAATTTCAAAAATTCTTATCCTTAAACACAGGACTTTTCTTAAGTCCCTAAAACTAACACAAATCCTAAACAAAACCTTCAGGATACAATTAGGAAGTTTGCTTCTGTCTCATCTTATGTAGAAATAGGAGCTGGAAGAGACAGATGTTTGTGGGACAGAAACTGTGGGCCTTATCCCAATCAGAGGATTTTAGCTTGCCTTTGTGGTACTTAACCCTTAAAGAACTGTACCACAAGCTGGCCGGTTAGCTCAGTTGGTTAGAGCATGGGGATGGTAACACCAAGGTCCAGGGTTCGATCCCTCTACCCACCAGTTGCCAAAAAAAGGAACTGCACCAAAGAGCAGTCATTTCATTGTTGCTAAGGACAAGACATCTTGCAACACCAAGAGGAAGAAAAATGAGAAAGCTGAGATGCATCTAGTTATTTTAAAATAAGTCACTTGTAAATCATCTGTTGGTCAAAGAACATGAGAAATATTTCTACTTAATACTTGATTCTCACAGAGGTAACAGTTCAAAAGCCTAAAACAAGGAGAGTAAAGGGAAAAAAGGGACATACTAAACTTAAACTGCTCTTTCATATAATTAAGCAAAACATTTTGAGAAAATACATGGACTTATCATTTGTGTAGGCATCTTCAATTAACATTTTTCAAGGAAGGAGTGAATTCTAATCCACATGCTTAAAGGACGATATAACTGCATTTACATAGTTGATTTAGGAGATACCAGTTATATTTGTCTAAACATATATATGCATAAAATGAATGTGTGTTTTCCTATAAGGTAGAGTAAAAATGGAAAGCTGAAAATTTGAATCGTACTGTATTTAATTGTCTTTAATCCATAAATTTATTTATTTATTTATTCATTCATTTATTATTTTATTATTTTTTTAAAAAGATGACCGGTAAGGGGATCTTAATCGTTGACTTGGTGTTGTCAGCACCACGCTCTGCAGAGTGAGCTAACCAGCCATCCCTATATAGGGATCTGAACCCATGACCTTGGTGTTATGAGCACCACACTCTCCTAAGTGAGCCACAGGCTCGCCCAACCCATAAATTTATGAGAGTAATGTGATTTATTATTTGGAGCTCTGTATTTGCTCAGCCACATCTCTTAATTAATGCAAATCCTGACAATTTACTCCCAATTCTGGCAATTTTTTTGTTGTGATGGGAACAAAAGCTTCATTGTATACTGTAAACATCTCCTTCCCCTATAGGCCAGATTTATTCAAGGAGTTCACCATAAATTGGCAATGTGATTGCACCCATGCCCCAGCAAAAATAAATAAATAGGAATTTTAAAACTAAATTGAAAATACTTGAAAAGGTAAAATCCCTTGCGCAGGGCTATGGAATTTCAACTTTTTAAAAGCACACGGCACTTGCTGCCTGGCTCACACCTTGGTCTCCTCTCCACTCCTTCTTTCCTACCACAGCTATTTTTCAGAGTCCCTGAATTTGGTTCCTCTCCTCGTGTTGTCAGAGTATCTCCAATAGCCAATAGTCTACAATGGCCATTAATATCTGAAACTCTAATTGGGAACAAGTGTTCCTGCTAAACCCGGCAGAGCTTGGGAACCAAAAATATTTAAATGTGAGGCTGTAGTTTCATGATTTTACTAAGTTTAAACTTCGACCAAAAAATAGTGCTTAAATTAAGGATTAGACCAACTGAGTAAGTGTATTGAAAATACAGATTCCCTACTATGAATCAAAGGAGTAGCTTTTTCCCAACAAAAACGGGCTTATTGTCTAGTAAACCAATTGTGAGATTGTGAGACATGTGGTTACTATTCACTTAGAATACTCATTTCCCTATCTATCCAAGATGTTTTCCAGCACGATTTCCACCTTTCATCAGTGGATGTAGCTTCAGGAATGGAAACTAATTTAACATAAGCCTAATAAAAATATAATTGAGAAGCTAAAAGTAGAGTGCTTCTCCCCTGAAACTTGAATTGTGTGTAAAATATACTCCACTCTTTTAGTTTGGTAAGAGTTCTTTCCATTTTCAGTGGCTTCAATTATTCTGCTATTTATTTTTTTGAGTAACCTAATCATCTCTTTTTTTCCTTAAAAATAAATAAGGACATAAAATTCTGTTTAAACAAATTTTATCTCCAGTCATTTCTACTGTACTTAACTACTACAAGGTAATACTTCCAGACTGCTAAAATTTCAAAAAGGACAAAAGATTAACAATTGATAGTGAGTCTTTATTAGGGGAAAGAATAACTGCCAATTTGCAGGCTGTGTGGCAGTTGGCTTTTACTAATTGCTCACATAGTAACCCAGCACATTCTACAGCCAGGTTGTCCAATACAGTGGCCTCCAGCTACATGTGACTATTCCAATTTAAATTAATTAAAATTAAATAAAATTTATAATTCAGTTCATCGGTCACACTTGACACATTTCAAGTGTTCGATACTCACATGTGGCTGGTGATGAGCGTACTGGACAACACAGATGCAGAACATTCCATTACTTCCATCACTGCAGCACTGCTCTAAAGCACAGGACTTGACTCCTAGTTTAGTCTAGTACATAGAAGAGCACATTCTGCACATCTAAAATGCTTCTATTAAATTATAAATAGAAATGAAAGCCTCACAAATCAGACTTGAATAGTCATATCACATGCAATTTCAGTAGCTATTTACTAAAGTATTTAAAAAGTAATGCTTAAATGTAAAACTCAAAATGAAAGAGCAGAAATGGGTCTTGATAGTTACAAAATGTAAACAGTCCTCAAAGGAAAAAATGACTTAAAAAACTGATCTCATTAAAAGTGCCAAAAGGACATTATTCCAAAAACTGTGCTTTGAAATTGCAACTGATCAAGTAAAAAAACCAAACTGTATGGTAAGCACAAGAATCTTTCCTGCTTGTGTTCAGTGTTCTAAGTTAGCTTCAACTGTAGCTCTAGCTGTTCGCCAGCTGTATGTACCTAATTACAAAGCAACTTCAGATGTCCTGGGCAAAGGAACACATGTGGAATAGCTATGTACCTCCAAACATGCTAACTCATTCCCAGCATTTTTAGATCTTAATCACTTTTGCAGCTTGACACAGTCAAGGAAAAATTATCTAGTGAAAGGGTTCATTCACATTATGACAAATTTTTTTTTTTAACAAATTAACATCTAGATTGCCAATTTAAACTTTAATATTTCTAAACAAATATCATAGACATGGACATGACTTACTTTTTAGATTGAGATGAAATAGACTGGTCTTTTAAAGAATTTAGTCAGAAAACTACTCTGCTCTATTTCATGAAGATACAAAAAATGAACCCTTCCAAAGAAGATTAAAATAGATTTCAAAAACCTACCGGAGAAATAAATCAACCTAACATTTCTATGTGCAGTCGGTGAAATGGTAAATTCATAACATAAACAGTAAAACAAACAAATCAAAAAATTCAGACGTTTGGGATAGCTTATAATTAGATAAGACAATTCAATAAATAAGGTACTTCAGTTGAAAATTAATCTAGATTAAGTAATATAAAATTTTAGAAAGATTATAAAATTTAACAAATTCAAAATTTTAAAGAAATCTCAGAGAAATAAGCTAATAAATTCAGCTTCACTGAAATCATACTTTGTTAAAAAAAATTTGGGACTATCCTCTAAAATCTTTTTGATTATGCTATAAAAACAATACCTTTTCCACATTAGAATTTTATAATCTAAATCTGAACTGAAAATTTCAATGTGTAGAAAATCCAAAAATCACCAAGTACTATATACCAACATTATACCTTCTCTGGATGTAAAACTGGAAATACTTATACTAGCTTACCAATACATAATAAGTAAAAACAGAAATTAACTTAGAATGTAAACAATAAACCAAGTTTTGCAGCCCAATTAAAATAAAAGCAATATATTTAAATATCTTTAGTAACACCACTAAAGTCTTTAAAATCTCTTTCAGGCATCTTAGAAAACAGGATTTAAAAATGTTAACAGGTCCCTCCCTCCCAAAGCAGCCTATGAACTCACCATCTGCAAAATCGCTCCATACAGCCGCAGGAGCACTTTCCGAGGTTCATCGCCAATGGTGGCTGTAGTGTCAGGTAAGGCGCACTGGAACAGCATATTACTGAGGCCACCTCTGTCAGAAGTAAGAGGACAGTAAACATCTGTATTTTGAAGGTGAGCTAAACGACTCTTCTTGGATAAAAAGAAAGGAGAAATTAGGGTTACACAAGAATGGTTCTCATTTTAAGTCTCAGTTTATTCTCTCCAGATACCTGGAATGTAAATGATTAAGTCCACAGTTTTTAGATTAACTCCACGAGTCACATTAAAAATAAATTCCCAATCTGTATTTCTAGAGTACAGTTGGGGGAGAGTTTTTTTTAATATTGCCTGTGTGCAGGGCCGGCCCGTGGCTCACTTGGGAGAGTGTGGTGCCGATAACACCAAGGCCAAGGGTTCGGATCCCTATATAGGGATGGCCAGTTAGCTCACTGGTTGAGGGTGGTGCTGACAATACCAAGTCAAGGGTTAAGATCCCCTTTCCAGTCAAGAAAACAAAAAAAACTCCAAGACAGAAACTCAGAATCATGGGACAGTGTTTGAAGCTATGGCTTCAGCAAATCTTCAGTCCACACTTAACTGTCATATGTATCAACATTATACAGCAGTATATGCACAACTTTTGGAGAAAAGAGTATCAGCAAATTAGACCACAGCTTTCTAACCGCCCCAGTCATGGGAGCCACCAGCCTCTTCCATTGTTCCATCCCATGAACATTCCAGCCTAGACAAGCTAGACCTCCAAAAGTGAGGCTAAAATACAAAGCTAATTTACATTATCACGTGCCCTACTTTACAAGGATTATGAGTATATATTGACAAGCGCTGCCAGGAAATAAAGGCCAATAGAAATCGTTTAATTTGTTGGAGTGGAAAGATAATGGGCAGAAATTTTCATTTGAAGGTTAATGTTGCTATATTAAAGTTGGCCTAACAATTTTGAAAGTTCTGCTTGTACAGCAGACATTCTCCTCCTCTTTCTTGGAAAGTAAACCCAGATTTTATTCAGGCAGCAACGTGCCTAGCAAAAAATCTATATTTAACTATATATAACTATATATACCTATGTTATATATAACATAGGTGTGCCCATGTTTCCAAGTGCTGGCAAAAAAAATGTAAAACGACATGTTTGTGTGACTTGGAAAATCAACTTAAGACTTACTCATACACTTTGCCCTTACTCCCTATTCTCCATGCTGCTGCTGGAGCAAGGATACAATGGTGTGTCAATTATCAAGCCACTTACATTTCTCCTTCATCAGCTGTTCCCAGATAGGTCCTACCAGCAGGGACACTGGAGGGAGGCTGCAAGGCAGGAGGTGGGAGAAAGGATGTGTGCTGGCTGCTCCTGGTGGCACACAGCAGTAACCACACATCAGCCTAGCAGCTGCACACATCAGTCCCAGAACCTGCTCAGAGGTACCAGCACTAGAGCCAGAGGTCTAAGCCCCAGCTCTAAGGGGACAAGCCTCGGAATGCCAAGATGCCAGCAACAGCCAAGCAGTACACTCTCCTCAAGAGGTTGGAGTCAATAGCTCTGTGGGCGCCTTCCCTGGGCTTCCAGATTCTGATAACCCTAACCTCTTCCCTTGTTTCCCCAGCTCAGGGGTTGGGCTGCTTCCTGATGTTGTTATTTTAATCACTTCCATGCTCCCTTTTTGCTTTTTCAGTTCTCCAACACCTAACTCAATCCCCTATATTAAATTCTCTCTGTTGAAATACCTAGTGTTGTTTCCATTTTCTTGCCAGCATCCTGACTGGCACATATGGCCAAAGCTTTAGCAGCATCTTGGATCATGAGAATAAGGGCCACAACTTAGGAATGGCAGAGCAGTTAGCTAAAAGGAGGCCCATCAAGCCCATGGAATTGCTATTCCTGCCCAGCCTGGCTGCTTCCAGTCTTCTTTAATATGAGAAGGAAATAAATGTGTTGTTTAAGCCACTGTCAGCTTGGGATTTTCTGTATAAGCACCTAAACCTAGTACTAAGAGACACGGCTTCTCACCACATCCACTTACTTTCTCCATCTGAAAACTTCTCCTTACTCTTCTCTGCTATCTAAAAAGCTACCTTCCCTTTAAGACCAAGTTCAAACTCCAATCTCCTCAGTGAAACTTTCACCATCTTCGCTGTTATCTCTTTGAAGGGAAGGGCAATCATATCTAACTTTCAATTCTCAAGGCCCAGTGGCCCAGAATGGTGGCATGCTCAATAAAAATTTTTTGAAAATAATATTTTTTTCTAAAATAATAATTTTCTGAAAAATAATAATAACCATATGTGCCAGACTCAAAAAAAAAAAAACCAGCACCACTCTGTCCCACTGACATTGCCCTCCTCCAAACCCCTCCAGTTATATTGATAATTGACTGTCTTATACTGTTCTCTAACAGGCTTAGTGGGTTAGTCTTGCTTGGCTCCCTAACTAGACTGTAAGTTCTCTAAGCAACAGCCCCATCTTCCTATGGGAAGGCGTCACACTAAGAAAAACAGCTTTAGAGACAAGGAGTCATGGATTCAAATCCCAGTTGTGCTGCTTACTAGCCATGCAGTCTTGGCATGTCACTAAAGCTCTCTGATCCTCAAATTCATTCCTCTGTAAAAGAGGAATGACTTCATGTAGTCATTCTAAAGAGCTTAGTTATGGAGTCTTTGTGCTGCAACGCCTTAAGCACTGAACATAGTTAGCTCATTTCATCTCCCAACAATCCTAAAGTGTGGATGCTGGTATCGCCTCCATTTTACAGATGAGGAAATTGAAGCACACACCAAAATCACACAGCAAGTAAGAAGCTGAGCCAGGATTCAAATCCAGCATATGGATTTAACTGCTATGTTGAGTCCTTGTCTTTAACTACTATGTTGTGCTGCCTGAGAGACAAGAGGCAAAGCTGGAGGTCACCACGTGTCATGGTAAACATATGCAGTAGATGTTATGTGAGCTGCAAAATCTACCCACAAAAGATCCTTACATCAGGAACAACTCCATATAAAGTTAAATGAAACAAATGTCTTAGTTTGCTAGTGCTGCTACAACAAATTACCACAAACTTCGTGGCTTAAAACAACACAAATTTAGGAGCAGCCAGGCGTGTCGCCAAAAAAAAAAAAAAAACCCACAAATTTATTATCTAATAATTCTGGAGTTCAGAAGACTGAAACAGGTCTTACATTGCTAAAATTAAAGTTGTTGGCAGGGCAGTAGATCAAAAGAATACATACCACATTTCAGGAAACACACACAAAATAAATGAAAAGATTCTGACTGAGCTACTGAATTTTAAAGAATAAGGGTTACTAGGGGATAATGGGAGTTAGTGTTAATGGGTACAGAGTTTCGGTTCGGAAAGATGAAGTTCTGGAGATGGATGGTGGTGACGATTGTACAACAACGTGAATATAGTTAATGCCACTGAACTATACACTTAAAAATGGTTAAAATGGTAAATTTTGTGCTGTTTATTTTATCATAATTTTAATAAAAAAGAATGAAGTACCAATGGATGAACCTTAAAAATATTATGCAAGGGGCCGGCCTGTGGCTCACTCGGGAGAGTGTGGTGCTGACAACACCAAGGCCACAGGTTCGGGTCCCTATATAGGGCCGGCCCGTGGCTCACTTGGGAGAGCGTGGTGCTGACAACACCGAGTCAAGGGTTAAGATTCCCTTACCAGTCATCTTCTTGAGAAAAATAAAAATATTATGCTAAGTGAAAGAAACCTGTCACAAAAGACCATACATTATATGATTCCATTCATATAAAATGTCCAGAACAGAGAAATCTATAGAGACATAAGGTAGATTAAGTGG